>NC_081825.1:105258479-105565184 GCF_030867095.1 Alligator mississippiensis | reverse complement strand
GAAGGGTCATGATAATCAATCACTGTTAGAAGAAGGGAGCTTAGAAGAGCAAAGGAATTCAAATGTCACAGATCAGTGGTTGCTGACAATAGTGCTCTCCTCAGCAAGGTCTGGCACTGTACCAAAAGCTGCTTTGTGCAAATGCCAGGAGTTGACACAAGCTCTTGGGATAAAAAAAATCCCAAAAAACTGAAAAGTGTAAGAATTCATAATTTGTCCCATTCAAAGACTTGGTCAGTCCCACAAAAAGAAATCAACATGTGTTCAGTCACAAAAATGAAGGCGTTAAGGGGGCAAAATGTTTGGGCACTCACTGTAGGAAATTACAAGAAAAAGCAAAGCACCTGCACGAGGAGTAGGTTGTGCACTTGAAAGCAACTGAACTAAGCTACACTACGCTGGTGTGAGCATATCCTGCAAAAATTTTAAGACAATATTTGTCAGTCAATTAATGCAACAAAGGTTTAAGATGCTCAAGGGGGAGACCAAAAATAAAGGTATCAGTGGACCAAAGTAGTCACTTGGCTCCATAGCTTAGTCGGCATACAACTGGCTTGTGGCAGAAGGCTGAAATAGCTGCCTATCCCAAACAGAGAATAATATTTTTTTTTAAGTTTGATTAGACCTAATTACTTTGTTAATAAAACCTTTACAAGTGAAATTCAAGGGTCACAAATTCAAAGGTAAGTGTTAGAAGCAGTTTTATAGATGACAGATTAGGAGGTAGATATGGAGGATTATGAATAATTATTTTCATCAAGTAAAATTATTTTTTCTTCCAATTAAAAGCAATAAAAAGGCAACAAAGGATTTAGTATTTGAAGTCATTTTAGGTGTTACTTTTAACAAATGACTATAAGGTTGTTGAAGAGTGTTCTTTTAATTGAATAATACAACATAACAGAGTCAAATGAGCAGCCCTTGCCAGGTTTTTCTATCCTCAGTGCAGTAACACTGTATTTTTTTCTCCTCATGCCAGCGAGGTGCCCAGCATTCCCTTCCACCACCTAGTGTAGAGAGGGTAAGATTAGCCCATGTAGGAGCTCCCTGCTGAGAAACTGATGGAAGCACTACTGGGAACTGGAAATTAAGTAGGCCCAAAAGGGATGTGGCAGGGACATCCACTGCAATTCAGGCTGAAAACCAGAGATGAACCGAGGAGAAGGCACCCTGGCTGCTGGATTGCAGGGGGCCGACCCCACTAGGGACTGAACCCAGGACTGGGACTGAGCCCATTGGGGACTGAACTGAGCCCACTAAGGAACCGGTCACAGGAAAGCAGGCTGAGAGGAGAGAGACATAAGATAACCAGGCCAAGTGTTCACCCAGGTCTGACCTAGGTATTTTTTTTGTTCTGGTCTACACAAGAAACTGAACTGGGAGAACCTTCCTCACTGGGCTACAGAGCTCACAGGATCACAGGAGAGAGAGCAAGGATGGCTCCCAGAAGTGCCTGCAGAGCAAAGTGCTCCTCCCCTACAAGAGCAAGATGGTCCTACCCTACAGAACTGAGGGCCAACTTCCTATTTTCAATTTGTGGCAGACAAGTAGATGCTTTGAGATAAAGGGGAGGGACAAAAAGCTAGGATTAACCACCAGCACGCAGTAGGCTACATTGAGGCAACCCCTGGACTGTTCTGACTGGATGCACGGTACTAAATTGATTGGATGCACAGTAAAGAAATAGCCAAAAGTAAACAAGAAATTGCAGAACTGCTGGCTGTGTCCCTTCTCTATTTGAATGTTTAGAAGCAAAAGCACAAAACTGAAGCTGAAAGATGACAGAGGGACAAATACTGAAATGCCCGTCACTGTGGTAAACTGGGGAAAAAAAACTTCATAGCTTGATGGATTCAAATACTGATGCAAGTTTCTTGTAGCTTAAAATACATTTTAGATTTTTTTTTTCCAAACAAAGATTAAATCACCATGGAGGCCAGTTTTCTCTAGAGAAAAAAGGTATTGCTCATCTAGCAAACAGTGAGATGATAAAGAACTGAGGACAGGAGATGTCATTCTGCTGATAATTGCTATTGCACTTCCAGGGTGAAACTTTAGAGGAACATATTTCTCAATTCTTAAACTAGACTCCAAGAATACCCAAGATGATGTGAAAAGACACAGCATCACAACATATCCATCCTTACTAATGTACCAGTGGAGACACTGGCTTCTCTTGCAGAGCCTTAAAGTAGGAAATTGCACAGGTACTGTATAGTAAAAATAGTGTAGGCAAAAACAGATCTTGGAAGAACTGACTACTGGAAGAATGTGGGAAATGAATATCTGACCAGAACAATCTTTATTTCTGGCACTTACCATTCTAGAAAGTTTACAGAATTCTTAATAGTCACCACTATATAAGCAGTTCACCTGATGTGCACTCAGAGCTATCTGAATCTTCATGTGTTGTCTGCATGAGATGACAAAACATTTCCTTTTCAGACACTATGATCAATATCCAGAATGGTAAAAGACAAACCACCCTATACAAGAAACCCACGGACCAACATACATATCTACACAGAACCAGCAATCACCCTAACCACACCAAGAAAGCTGTAATATACAGCCACGCCTTCCAAAGCCACTGGATTTCCACTGAGAATACCCTCGATCATCACCTCGCAAATCTCAAAAGGGCTTTCACCTAACAAGGACACTCCTCCAGAGAGACAGATTGCATTTTTGAAAGAGCCACTTAGACCACATGAAGAATTGCTGCAGTTTAAAAAGAAATTCCCCACAAATCGCACACCATTAGTTATGACATACCATCCTTCCCTGGAACCTATATAGAAAATCCCCAAACAACTGCAACCCACGCTAGAAGAAGACACAGTTCTTAAAGAGATCTTTCCAGAACCATCCATCCTAGCCTTTACACAAGCACTGAACCTCACCAACTTCATCACCTGAAGCAAGTTTCCTATGGCCCAAAGCACATTGAATAGATCCAGACCATGCCACGACGAGAAACGTAAAACCTGCCAACACATCTCCACCACACCCACAATAACAACACCCCATAACAGAACTATCACCATTCCCGGATCTTATACCTGCACCTCCAGAAATGTTACACATCTCATTGAGTGCACCAAATGCCCTGATAAAAAATATGTAGGAGAAACCAAACAACTGCGTACCAGAATGAACGCACACTGAAAATCTATCAAAGACAAAAATACCCAACTACCTGTGGGTGCACACTTCTCACAAGACAAACACTCTCTCCAATCTCTCAGTGCTAATCCTCAAAAGGGCATTTACAAAACACGTCTTGAAGACAAGCCTACAAGCTTTACTTCATAAATCTACTGGATGCAAAACAATCATGAACTAAATATAGACACTGGAGTTATGGCACATTAAAACCTTCCTGCCATCAGGTAACCCCAGATAACCTCTCTGCATTTTCCCAGCTACATTCTATCACCAGGTCAACATTCCCACTATTCCCTCCGTCCACCTGCCTGTCTTACCCCTATTTTGTCTCCCATTCCCTCTGATCCCCACTGCCATGCATTTGCATTTTCACAGACCTGCATTTTGCATATTGGCCTCAACTGTACCATGGAGAACACAACATCAACCAACAGACTCTTCCAATGCCTGAAGAAGGGTGTTTGTGCCCAAAAGCTTGCAAAGAACAATTTTTCCAACTATTTAGTTGGTCTAATACAAAAAATATCACATTTACCCAAAGAACCTTGTCTGCCTATGTCCTTAGACCAACATGCTACAACCAATAACCCTAAAGCTACAAGTCTGAGTAAGTGTCTGTCTGTCTCCTGGAGTTGTAGGCTGCATAATAAAGTATAGCTTCTCCTCTAAGAATACACTTGTTTTCTTTTAGTTGATACTACTTTCCAAAAGCAGGAAGAATGGCTCTTCAGTTGGAATTAAAGACAAAAGGCTTAAATCCCAGCCTTATCTTTTTTTTAATGTAGCAGGGCCTCACTGAGACAAAAGCAAGCATACTCTGCTAGTCCACATGATGCTTTGATTACAGGTCAGCATGTCTGTTGCCAGAGCTCCAATATTTCCATTGCACATCCAATTAGATTTGAGAATGTTATTATATTCACATGGTTAAATCTAAATGGATAGAGCTCACAGACAGCTGACCTAGTATCTAAATAACTTAGTTTTCATGCAATTTCCTGTCAATCATAGCCCTGAAATGCAGCTCAACTCTGGAAAACTGTTTTTGGAAATAGCATTTCTTATAGATCTGTTGTCCTTTGTGATTAAAATGAGAGTCACTGATAAACTCCTACTAGCAGTCTGAAAGCAACACAGCTTTGACACCAATTTGGATTTAATGTCGATATGTGTCCTAATTGTTAAGTTCCAAACAAACAAAATGCTGCTGAACACTCAGGCAGAAACTGTAGTAGCAAACTGTTCAGGTATAATACCAACAGAATTTAGCTTGCTGAATCTTTTCCTGGTGAGAATCCATGACAGACCAAGACTACAACTTGATTAAGTGAAGTTTTCAAGACTTGAGGTTAGGATAGGAGATGTGGGGGTATATGCCCCCAGCATAATCTCCAGTGGTGTCATTTCTGCAGTTCTCATCAAGAAAACTATTTTAACTGAAAGAATCTGCTCGGCAAAAGGAGGATCTAATAGATATCTCTAAGGCAGTTCTATTCCAAATGGTGTTGCTTTAAAGTATTCTGGTACACTTTAGATTCAAAATTAATAGTGGCAAAGTACTACCAAAAGGAGTGCCAGTCACAGATTACTTCTTCCCAACACAGAAGTAAGATCTACACTATTGCCACCTGTTCCCTATTTTAAGTGTACATTTTTATGTATCAAACAGCTAACTAATATTTTGACTTTCAAAGGCAAAAGTTCAACTTTTCCATACCTAAATAGTAGCCATCTAAATTTGAGTTAAAAGAATAGTTTGTCAGAATGAAATGATTTTTAAAGTGCAATTTAATACAGCCCAGAAGATCTAGCAGGAAAAAAAAAATCTATATGCATGTCACAATCAATCTGACAGCTATTCCAGACAATTTATAATAAGCTAGCCATTACCATTTATTATTGTTCCTTGACTAGTGTTCTTTTGTTCTTACTGATACAACATTGAAGGCAAATCCTAGATTCCTGGGCCTCTAAGAGAAAAATTCTTAAGGAGACTGTTCTACTGCTCTCCAAGCAGACAGAAGATGAAAACTTGCATGGTACTAATGGCGCACTTAAGTATGTCACCCAAAATCCTAAGAGGCTGTTTGTTTCTTAGTTTCTCAAAGAAGGAAACACCTGCAACTTGTCTTTGATGCCATTTTCTCTGACTGACTTCAGTTTTAGGTGACAGTTGTTGTTCATGAACCAAGCTAAGAATATATCAGTATATGTCAGTTCCTGGTTAGCGTAATGAAAGGCTGCAGAAATCACATACCTACTGCTAAATAGATATGGGTTCCTTTCTACATTTTAAATATTCTCCCTCTCTCTCTCTCAAACACACACAGTTTGTGAGAATGAGAAAAGTATGCTGCAGCAGAACTGATGGTCTATGTTCAAAGTGAACACTATAAAACTAAACTCCAGGAGTATATTCTTAATCCCTATTTACATTAGGGAAATGAGAGTCTTAATTCATTACAACAAACATGCCAAGTTTTAACCAAAGTTTTTTCTACTCATCTAAAACTGCATTTTTATTCAGGGATGAACATTTACCATATTTCTCACATGCAATCTGCACTGCAAGTTCCAGCAGCTGGTTTTGGGGGGGAAAGTACATGTATGTGAGAAAATATGGTGTAAGTGGTTTCTGCTGGTTATGGGCAAGAGTGAAAGTACTCACAGGGAGCAGACTCTTCTCCCTACCTTTTGCCACTCAATACTTACTACAAAGGAAAGATTTTTTTTCTTCATTCTGCCTTTCAAAAAAACCCTGGACATGTTATATTCCAGGATATGCTTTATGCAAAAAAATACAGTAGTTACTGAAGTCAAATTCAGCTGAAATAGCCAAACATTCAAGTAAAAAAGTGGACCCCAAACCTAAACAGTTATGGATACCACACAGTTTTTTCACAGCAAGCAATTTTCCATGCATTAAAAATTTCTCCACATTTGGGCATAAGAAAACGATATTCTGTCACTAGGATATACCATTAACCACTAAAGGGTTAAGGAAGGAAAACATATTTTGAGAATGTAGACCAGATGTTCCTTTAAGAATCATTTCTATACCAGCAGCTTAACTAAATGACATCTGGACAAAATGGAGGATAAAGTACAGTTTTACTTGTTCCTCTCCATACTGAGATTCTAATCCACAGGGTTTTAACTGGATTGAACAGCAGAGTGTACTCCATACCACTACTGGTTCAAATATGTCCAGACAAATGTAATACAGCTAACTGGTCAAGTTTAAAAAGATGAAAGTCAAAAGGATGCAATTTTCATCACAATGGAAGATGAAGTTTGAAAGCAGAAACAAAAAAAAGATTATGACTAAAGACTCCAAGTAGGTGTACAGAGTTGGGTTCCCTGCCAGTTGTAAGGTAAGAAGTAATCTGAAATGTCATCTGTAAAAGTAGGAAGTTTGCTTTAAAATAAACAATTGAATGGACTAAATTATATAAGTGGGGAAAGGGTTAAGCATTATTCTACTACTTATAATTTTTCCCCCAATCACAGATAAGCACAAGCAGGTACACGATCATTTTAACTGAAGTTCCTAGCTGAAACATTCTAAATAAATCATAGACAAACATACCAGCACCATCTTCTTTCTGTCTCAATATTTTTCCATCAGGTGAAAATCCTGGAGGGGCTCCTTTTCAGATCCCCAATTTTGCATGCAGGTCTTCTACCTCCCTGTGGCAATAATATTTTTAGATTTAAAACAGACCTTTGGCTCATGCCACAGGGAGGTTTTTGGATGGAATGCCAAAAAGCAAAAGGAGTTTTCACAGTTCAGCCTGACATCAAATGAAATCAGCTGCTCTAAAAAAGCAGTTTGATTCCTCTTGATTCTAACTAGGTCTGAAAAAAATCCAAATCTATATTTGCTCATTTGGGGCACATTTGAAAATAAGCACAATAAGAAAACCCAAACAAACCAAAAAATAAAATCACCAACATGTGACCCTTAAGGCACCTGAAACACAATACATATTGCTGCCTACTTGGGAAGTAAGGAATAAGTAACTTTGCTGTATAAAGTGATATGGGGTTTTCGTTTGTTTGTTTTTTTTAGTTTTCTGCTCTGTAGTACATGTTTTTTTAACACAATGTATTATATATCTGCAGAAACAATATTAAACCAGCAGGCACAAAAAAAGCGTTCATGCAACTTTTCCACATAATATAACATATGAAAAAAGGGTTCAAAAAGCATGTAGCCATTTTTCTCTGGGACTACTTCTGGAAATCCTGGCATGGTTAAAATAATATTAATTCACATTTTTTATAATTACTTCAGCCTTGGCCAAGCATAAAGTCTACCATAAGAGTAGACATAACAACTTTGTGGCTTATTCCTTGTTTTATCAATTGCATTAATGTGTGACCAGGTAACAACTCAAGACGTGATTAACTGGTTAATCATGTCTTAAGCACAACTTGTGCCTGGGGCCTCAGATTCAGATCTGGCCACCATTGTCCATGCGCACGTAACCTCAAGTTAGACTACTGGAGTGTGTTCTATATGGGACTGCCATCAATGCATAAGCAGTGGGGGAAAATATTATTGGGGGGAATGGAGGGCTGAGCCCTGCCTGATCTCTATCCCTCCCACAAGGCTGTTATGGGACCACCACGTGCTGGTTCTGTACACAGTGGCAGAGCAGCAGCTGTATGTCAAGTGGTGCTGGGCGCTGCAGGCACCAATGCCACAGTGCTACTGTTCTCGCTGCCTGCCACATACAGATAACAATGAGAAATACTACAAAAATGATGAAAATAGCCTGTATAATGTTTAGGTTTACTAGTATGTTGTATAATGAAATGTGAACTCACTGCAGTGTTGATTTTATCACCCTGCATGCATTTTAAATACTGCTTTTCTAAACTCTTGCCACCAAAGAGGCCACAATTGAGTAGTAGGGTGACAACTGAGTAGTAGGGTGACAAAACAAAATTCTTTTCACAGTGGATTCTTAAGATTCATAATGTTATTTTTTGTTGCATTTTACAGCTGCAAAATTATTTAATTTTATCCAATGAACTACTTCTAAATTATTAGTGAGACTCATGGCTACACAACTATTAAAATATGTAAAATATGTGAAATGGTATCAAATACCTGCAAAACAAATTATGAAATCAATTCAAATTAATAAACAGATTAATTTAACAAAACCTGCAACTTATGTATAACGTTTGTCAAAACTACAATATTCGTACTCCTTGTTCAGGTACATCAGCATTATTGAATCACATGGTCCTTTGGCATATGATCTTTGTCTCCTAAAATAAGCAGTTTTATAGACTAACTATTGCCACATCCTCATAAGTAAGTGCATAACCAGCTACTTAAAAGAACAAACTATGATAAGTCTGTTTTACAATTCCATTCTACACATAGTAGCCCTTGGGTAGTTGCTTCCTACCCCAAAAAAATATCTTGACCCCTTGCAAAAAAAAAAAAAAAAAAAAAAAAAAAAAAAAAAAAAAAAAGACTACAACATACCCTATTTAATTAGATATGTAGCAGGGAACCCCAGCCCTGTTTCTAGTGGGGCTTGACAGGGTAGAGTTATAAGTAACAGCACAGATGGACCAAGCCTGGGACTGATAGCGATAAGACAAGGTGGCTAGCGGCTAATGAGCAACTGTTCACCTCCAGTGATGCCAGGGAACCAGGGAGGAAGACTCCTAAGCAGGTCAGGCCTGCGGGTTGCCTTTACCCAAGAAGGGAGACTTCTGGAGGTTCTTTTTAGAAGCAGTTGGCTTGTGTTATTTGTTCAATTGAGACTTAAGACTGGAAGACTGGATTGTATCTGCAGAGTTAGAGGTGGCCACAAACAAGTGTCCTGGGGTGTGTCCCCTGCTATACAGGTAGAAGACAGCCCAAAGCAGTGATGCAGAAACTAGTATATGGAGACAAAACCCCAGGAGGCAGGGGGCTGCCATCAAGGCCAGGCTGATTCCCACAGAGACTAAGGTCTTATACTATGGACCAAGGCAGGGTGTCACCAGAGAGAAAAAGGGGGCCAAGTCTACTATAGCTGAAGCCCCAACAAGCCCTCAGAAACCAGCAAAAGCAACCCCTTAAAGGGAGAATGCTGTGTGGGCACAGGTGGACAAGAGTCTCAGGTAAGACAACTGGCTTGATCAGATGGATCCCAGGCTACTTGCAAGGCTGCTGCTGGTCCAAGAACTCCCCACTTCCTGACAATGTACAACATCAAAGTTGTGGCAGGTGAGAAATGGGAGGTATAGGGAGGTTGAGAACAAGAGCAGGCAAGCAGGGAGGACCCTATCTACATTATAGATTCTATGACATGTTACCACCATGGATGCTTCAACCATACACTTCCTTACGCTTTGTAGATTCATAGATTGTACGGCTAGAAGGAACTTCGAAAGATCATCGGGTCCAGCTCCCTACACCAAGCAGGAAAGGTAACTGGGGGTCAGGTGACCCCAGCAAGGTAACTGTCTAGTCTCCTCTTGAAGATTTCCAGGGTAGGCAATTGCACCACCTCTGGAGGGAGCTTATTCCAGAGTCTGGACACCCTGACTGTGAAGAAGTTTTTCCTAATGTTGAGCCGAATCGATCTTCCAGGAGTTTGTGGCCATTACTCCTGGTTTTCCCCTTGGGTGCCCTGGTGAACAATTGCTCACTGAGCCCTTGATGTACTGCTCTATTGTAGCGGTAACCAGGTCCCCTCTCAGCCTTCTTTTCCTCAGGCTGAAGAGTCTCAGATCCCTCAGCCTTTCCTCATATGGCTTGCTGTGTAATGAGACTGATCATATGGGTGGCTCTTTGGACTCTCTCAAGCTTGTCCATGTCCTTGTTAAAGTGTGTTGCCCAGAACTGGACGCAGTAGTCCAGCTGTGGTCTCACCAGTGCTGAGTAGAGCGGAAAAATCACCTCCCTGGATTTGCTGCAGATGCATCAATTCATGCATGCCAGACTATTGTTTGCGCTACTGGCTACACAATCGCGCTGCCGGATCACATTCATACTGTGGTCTATTATTACTCCCAGGTCCCTTTCATTTGTTGTGCTAGTCAGTTTGGTGTTGCCAAACCTGTAGGTGTTTCGGGGGTTGCTCATCCCAAGGTGGAGCACTTTACATTTCTCACTTCATCAGGTTCCGATCCGCCCGCCCGATCTAGCCTGTCTAGGTCCACCCGTAACTGTAGCCTATCTTCAAGTGTGACCACGCTTCCCCATAACATGGCATCATCCGCCAACTTGGCCAGTGAGCTCTTCACCCCCACATCAAAATCGTTAATAAAGATGCTGAAATGTACCGGACCAAGCACCGACCCCTGAGGGACACCGCTGTCCACTTCTCGTAAGGATGACGGATCCATTCACTACGACTCTCTGGGTCCTATCCTGAAGCCAGTTTCTCACCCACCTGACTGTCTCAGAGTTAAGCCCACAATCCTTCAATTTTCTCACAAGGACATTGTGGGATACTAAGTCAAAGTTGCCTTTTGGAAGTCTAGGTATACAATGTCAACCTGCTCTCTCATGTCCAGGTGGCGAGTTACCTGGTCATAGAAGGAGATAAGTTTGGTAAGGCAAGACCTACCCGCGATGAAGACATGCTGGATGTCACTCAGAATCTTACCTTCTGCAAGCTTATCTCAGATAGACTCCTTGATGAACTTTTCTAGGATATTCCCAAGGATGAAAGTTAGGCTGATTGGCCTATAGTTAACTTGGTCCTCCCTCCTGCCCTTCTTGTGGATGGGCGCAATATTGCCCTTTTCTAGTCATGGGTGACTTGTGCCTTCTGAGTCTGGGGGGACACTAGATTGCCGATGGGGGGGGGGGGGAGCAAGGGTCCCTGCAAGGCCAATCACCAAAAGCGGAAACACCAGTGGTGAAACTGGAAGTGCACCCCCTACCTGTCGCCAGTGTTTCCAGATAAACTCTATGTCAGTCCTTACATGGCCTATGGGGTACATGTAGAGTAATTGGCATTTTGTGTCTCCTTCCCTTTGGAGGACACCTTTTTCCAGGAGTATTTTGTGTGTCCGCTTTAAGTTTTACACTTCTGACCTGTTTAAAATTATAGTTATTTATTTTCAAAGCTTTACTATATTTATAAAAGTCTGATTATCTGTGTTAAAAAGACTCTCTTGGTGTAGCACTACATCTAGAAAATCAATGCTGGGATTTTCTTTAAAAAGACACTTAATTTATTGAGAGGGATTAGTGGACCTGCACTAGACTTGAAGTCCAAGGACAACAAGGCTTGGTAGAAGCCTTACATCCTCATTTTTTGGGGTAAGTGGAACTCTAGTAAGGCACTTAAGCTATGGGTGGGCAAATATTAGTATAAACTCTTGTCAGCCTTGCAAATTATGCAGAGCTGTTTTCCACTAAGTAGACCTCATACTTGTAAGATTATGACTGCTATACCAAGGAGAAAGAGGGAAGCTGGGAATGGTGGTAAGAGCAGGGACTCTCATTGAGTTGACTTTCGGAAAGAACACATACGCACAGAGGGCAAAAATACCAAGCACAAGCAGAATTTTATTTAAAGCTATTAATCCATTATGAATTGTAAATGTTCCAGCTACATTAATAAATCATCTCCTTTTTTAATAAAAGAAGAATACAATGTGGTATCTTACTGATCTGTTGGAGCTTGTAAACTGCTGTCAAGAAACTAACTGCATAAATAATGCCCTATGGCTAAAACTACCAGCATACTAGAAAATTTCTTGGTGGGGAAGAAACAGAAAAGCAGCCACATTTCTCAAAGAAAACTCGAGAGAGGTATTTGAATGTCCTGGTTTTCTCCTTCCCTGGTTGTACCCCAAAATGCCATCTTAACTTTACAATTAGTTTATGACTGCATTATTGTAGGAACCTTAACAGATATGCTTACATCTCACATTATAGCTCCATAGGCTCTCTACCTTTTCCATTGCTCCAACCACAAAGTAATCAGAAAGTATCGTGAGGCACATCCACATGGGCTGGCACATATCGCGCCAAGTTTATTACTTCTGGGTGCTGCGTTTACATGTGTGCCTGGAACCACAGCACATTGAGCCTGGTCAGAACAGCCCCAGCTGCCAGGGGGCCCGGTGGGGTCAGACTGCCAGCCTGGGGCTTCTCCCACCCAGCTCAGTGTGCTGCAGAGGGGCTGACTAGAGAACAAGGGTACTCCAGCATGGGGCTAGTCAGCAGGCAGCCCCGCACTGAAGCGGCCTTGTGCCCCAGCTAGCCCAATCAGGATCTACACGTACATTGCTGTGAACAACTCTGCAGCAGGATATTACTTGCTATTTACAAGTACTAACCTGCTGCAGAGTTCATTAGTTTCCTTCAACCTGATAGGGCCACGCGTGTCAACACAGAGATGTTTATTGAAGAGCTAATTAGGCAACTGCAATAAACGTCTGGTGCAGACGAGCCCAGTGTTTCCCTTCTATTAAGTACAAAAAGTAAGAAAGACCCATAGATGCAAGCATTTACCTTGGTATTACTATGGCATGGAGTCTGCCTTTGCTGTAGCAGAGAAGCAAACAGAGACAAATGTTACGAGGAGGAAGGTAAACATCTACTGCTGTTTGACCACGGTTTTGGCTTATACTACTCTCTCTCTCTCAGCCCACTGCCTGTATTACCAGTGAGGAAGGCTCATCCTATCCTGTCTTTTTCTAAACAGTGCTTCAAAGTTCTAATTTTACATTAGTATCTTATCTTAGCCACATTCTCATTCTCTCTTTTGCAGTTTCCTGTTGGACTGGTCAAATGAGGTCAGATCTAGAAGGATCAAGTCTTTCTGTAGGGACCCACTCAAACTAAGTACCCTAATAACCCTTCCACTGACACCCACAGAATTCTGTTGATCACTGCTATAGTATGACCCTCTGCTTCAATTCTGATACGTCTCATTCTCATCTGGTTTAAACCTGAGTAACTAACTTCAGTTTGCATCACCTCAGTGAAGACATTTTTTTTTCTGCTGCTCCACTTAGCATAGAGCTCTTGCTTGGTTCATCTGCATAATAATGAAGCCTGCAAGGTGATATTTACAAGAGCCAAGTGTTCTTACAGGTAAAGAAGACAGATCCAAAAATGGACTTGAAAAGAAAGTTTGTACCCAAAGATGAGAACTTTTGGTGAAGCCCTCATTAAGCTAACGCCTAACTCTGGAGGTACCCAAACTTCCTGGGCATGCCCAGAGGAGCCTGGCCATGCAGTCAGTATGTGGAGCCACAAACATGTCTATAGCACCACATACCACACCATCAATTTTATTTCATCAAATTCCTCAGATTCCTAAATATATAGTTTTCCCACCCTCTCATTCACCATGTTTTTAAAGGGAAAATTGAAGCATTTGAAGAGGATTCTAAGCTATGGAATCACAGGAGACTAAAGAGCTCTCTAGGACAGAGAAGGGCAGGATTTCAGGCATGCCCCAGTCCTCAGCATTTCTAATTAGCTTTAGACTGATCCCTGTTAGTGTACTGAATGTTTAGATTCCATCTTGAGGTGCCCAACTCTTCCCAGGCAATATGTGGAGCTTGAGTACCTAAGTTCAGGGTTTTGAATTACAAAGGATGGGGATACCCAGAAGTTAACTACCATTTAGGTCATTAAGTCCTCTACTGCATCCTGCTTGATGATCTCTGCAGGAGGGAAACCACAATCCCTAGCCATTGACAGAGGCAATGAAGTAATGTGTGTTAAAAAAAAATAAAACTGAGACCTGTTATATCTACTTGGAATATTTTAACTGCTCTCTTATTTACCAATATAAAAAGCTTTAAAACTATATCCTATAGTCTTCACACAAGACAATTTATTTTTACCTACTGGAGTTTCTACCAGGGGATAAATCCAAAAGAAATCACAGACTGTTGCAACGTAAGGAAGGGCCTGCAGTTTCATATATTTCATGGACATTAGGGGCTGTAAGGGACCTCATGATACCATCGAGTCCAGCCCTCCCGCTACAGGCAGAAAGTCAGCTGGGATCAAGTGACCCCAGCAATAAAAACATCTACCTGTTTTTTAAAAGTCCAGAGTAGGTGCTCGCACCACCTCTGGGGTGAGTCTGTTCTAGACCCTAAACACTTGCACCGTAAAGAACTTTTTTCTTATGTCTAGTCTAAACCGGCTTTCCTGGAGTTTACAGCTGTTAGACCTTGTTATCTCTTGAGGAGCTCTGGTGTACAGCTGTTCTCCCAGGTCCTGATGTATCCCTCTTACATAATTGTAGGTTGTTTCAAAGTCCCCCCGAGCCTTCTCTTTTCCAGACTGAAGAGTCCCAAGTCCCTCAGCCACTCCTCGAACAGCCTGCCCTCCAGGACTTGGATCATACAAGTGGCTCTCCTCTGGACTCTCTCAGGCTTTTCCACATCCCTCCTGAAGTGGGGGGCCCAAAACTGGACTCAGTACTCCAGCTGTGGTCTCACCAGGGCCGAGTAAAGCAGGAGGATGACATCCCTGGTTTTGCTTGAGATGCATCGGTGGGCACATGCCAGAGTTTGATTTGCTTTACCAGCCACAGCATTGTATTGCATGGGCGACTGATACCTCCCAAGTCTGGGGGGCACCAGACTGCCAACGGGGGGAGGAGGGCCCCCAGTGTCCAATTGCCAAGTGCAGAACCACTAGCGGCAAAACCGGAAGTGCACTTCAGCCGGCCATTCCAGTTTGGCGGCTGGCACTTCCAGGGGGTGCATGGCCAATTTCAGGGGGTGCACCCCCTACGCATCACCAATGCTTCCAGTCCTCAGGGACTTCACCAGAGCACGAGTTGTGGAAGAGTTTTGGCAGGGGTTCCGCAATGACTTCAGCCAGCTCTTTCAGCACTCTCTGATGAAGATCATCTGGTCCTGCTGACTTGTATACGTCTAATTTTATTAAATGGTCATACACTAATTCTACAGCAATAGTAGGAAGGTGATTATTCCTACTGTGCTCATCCCCTACTCTACCTGGCATGGTTTTCTCCTTGGTCTGGTGAAACACCAAGGCAAAGTAACCATCTTACTTCCTTCCCAGTAAGTTCAGATCTCCATCTGGGTACTGAACTCCGTAAGCCAGTTATCAGTGTCTGTGCTTCCAAAACTTCTTGGTTCAAAATGTATATGAATATGCATCTCCACCCAACTGCTTCCTGGGACTGATGTTTTGTCTAACCCTACCTCTTCCCCATCACCGTCAAGTCACTACAAATTTCTGTACAAGCCTCTGTATGCCTATTGTATTACAATACTGTATACTAGATATTACACTGTTTAGAAGTAATTACAAGTTGAGATATATTAAAGCGTAACAAACGTGTTCCCTGTCCCTTTTTTTGGGTGGGGTAGAAAAAAAGTACCCCCAACACACACACACACACTTTCCCATTCATGTCATTTTAACAGTCACTGTAGCTCTTAGATCAAGTAAGTCTGACTAAACGTCCTAAAAATCAAGTACTATTTTACTATTAAAGTACAGAAAAGTGAAAAGCTCTTACATCCCCTGCCCACTGCAGCTGCTACACTCTTGTAACTCATTTTTTCTAATTTATGCCTTAGTCTTTTCCCTGAAATTACTGCATCAAAACTATACAATTCAATTCAGTAACATCATGTAAGCAAAAAATGTCAGTTATTTGCATAACCTCCTTCCAAAATGTTAAAATAAAAATGAAAATAATGGTAATACTTTAACTAGATTCAATACACAGTCAAGGCAAATATTTTAAAATGTGACAACTAAACAGACTGACAACATATTTTATAGGGTAGTCTATGCATTGTATGTATTTTGCTTTCAAGTACCAAGATTAAGAGACAACTTCTTCCTTCTTACTGTGAACAGTAATTCAAGAATAACTTTTACAGAAAAACTGAATGATCTGGAAAATGCTAATGCAGCACAATAAATGTTTGAGTTTACTTATGCATAAATTTATGCTGGTAACATTCTCCACAGACACCTAATATATTACAATACATTCATAAGTGCATGATTTAATACATTAAAAGGTGCATGATTTTTTTTCCAAACTATTTGTTCTTTTGTTGACAAAATTTTACACTGTAATGAATGGCATCCATAACTTGTAACTGTAATTCAGTCATGCTTTATCCTAACAATTTACTGTGCATACAAAATGTGTAACTGCAAAAAATATAGGCTATTTTTTAGGCCCAGTATTTCAAAACAGGTGTTTGTTAGTCACTGACTAAACTTCCACACACATTTTTATGCATGTAAAAAACAACATTCTTCTGCATGATTGAATTTTGTGTAAGAGTGCCTTGAATTCTCAATGGAAAATTAGAAGTTTAGGTTTAGTAAAATTCAGGTTCTTTGGAAGAAACACCTACACTTACCTTAATCCTGGAAGTATAGTGATCCAATATTAAAAAGATTAAAAGTGACACAACAGTATTTTTCACAGATTAACATTATAAATTTTTATAAGCTTCTATGGTTTAAAGTAATGTTTAATTATACTTTAAGTACTCTGGTATCATAAACATCATCTCAAAGTTTGAATCACTCTTGTGCATTTTAAGACTGCTTTAAAAAGCCTGTTAAGTGACTAAAACTAGACCCCAAATATCTCTGTGGATGCAAGTCCACCATTTCGGTGCCATCAACTTCCTAAAACCATCACTGACTTGGTACATAACCTTTAGGTGCCATAAGTGGGCATGAATATATACCTAAACACTGACACCTCCCCACAGCTTAGAGCTCAAGGCTAGGAACAGCCGTTCAACTCCAGAAGCAAATTTCTGGGAAATCTGCAACGCTGGAAAAAGCTGTAGGAGGGGGAGCATACAGGCATTCCAGCCCCCCTGACTATAGACCAACGAAGTCACCTCAAAGTTGAACTCTCTAGGCAGGGGTCAATAGGAAGCTAATCCTTTGCTTCCACTGCACAGACAGCAGAAAGGCTGTTGTCAACTGATGCCACATGGGTATCACCTGGAGGTAGCTGCAAGGAAGGGGCAGCCCACAGCCACCTTGGGTGAGAGAGGCATGCTCCCTGCTCCATCTACAGGTGAACCAGGGCTACACTTGCAGCCCCAGAACTATGACTGCATTTGACAGCCCCAGTTGCTGCTCTGGAATCAGCAAGGACCCCAGTGGGGCTCAACCCATCCTGGAGCCACCATCCCACAAGCACTCTCCCATGGCTGGAACCCTCCCATGACTTCAAGACTTTTTTAGCTATTTATCTCCTGCCCAGCACACAACTCGAGTTTACCATATAACTGTACATGGGGTGAAAGGCAGATGCAGCAACATCTGGAACCATCCCACAACTCCAAGACAATTTTACTAGTGGGAGAATGCCCCTTCACCCCATGCACAGCTCTGGCATGATCCAGAGCTCTGCACAAGGCAGGGGGCCATTCTCCCATTGCTAGAACCATCCTGGAGCTGGGTCTGGCCTGGGCCTGTTCAGTGGTGAACTCTGATACCTGAAGGTCCAGGAAGTCTCCTGGTGTATTCAAGCGGCAGCAGCAGGGACCTCCACAAAGCTCCCTGACCCATCACCCTGAGTGAGCGATCAAGGAGCCTATACTCTCCTTCCTGCTTGGAAGGGTGGGGGCAAAGGACTATGGGATAGTGGGAGTATCCCAGCGTCCAAAGAAACATACAACCATTCGAACTGGCAGGAGAGAAAGGAGATCTTCCAGGTGGTCTCTCTTTTTCCATGGAAGAGCCAGCTCACTTTACAAAATATCCCTTGAACAGCCACATGCCTTCTTTTTGTGCCAAAGAACAGACATTTCTCCCGGCACAAACGCAATGTCTGTCCATGGGCACATGCAAGATTGCGGCGAAAAGGGTGCAGCCATACCCCACTTCAGAGCGGGGACCCATGCACAGTGAAGGGAGCTCATTGTGCATATGCTACGTAGCTGAAGGGGATGAGGCCCCTTGCTGTTATCCTGGATGCTCAGCAGCTCCAGCTGGGAGCTCTGCATATGATCTGAGCTCACTGGCACAGCACAGAATCTGCCTAGAGTCCCTGCTTCCAAGCAGCTCCAGAGCCTGCTGCTGTCTACTCTCCTCTCTCCTCCACTATCCCCACCCAGTTCAACAGCGGATAGGAGGAGCAGCAACAGCACAGAGCCTTCTGGAGCTGAGCGAAAGGCATTGCTGCCAGCTGCTCCTCCCCTCTTTTCCCCTGTTGCTGAACTTGGGGGTTAGGGTAGGAAAGGAAGAAGTGGAAGAGTGAAGAGAAGCAGGGACTATGAGTAGAACCCATGCCAAACAGCAGCAAACTCACAGACCTCACAGAACATAAAGAGCTTCCATCTGGGCTGACGTATAGTTGAGCTGAGAGAGCTCAGTACACTTGCAGCATGCAGCCAAAGAGAGGTGCAACTGTGTTGTCACACCAACCCTGGATCCATCCCCATGCCTATCCATAGCGCTTGTGAGCAACGTAATTATTAGCCTATCAAGTACTCTGGGGCTGGTCTCTCTCAATCTTGATACCAAGAGCATACTATTTCATATAAATAATTAAATATTTATTGAAGGAGGCACTTGAACTTAAGACCAATATCAGCTGAATGCCCTTAAGTCAGATTTCTCACTCTCGCCCAATTATTTATAAAGGAGGAACTGGTTCAGACAAACTGAGAGTGCACCCTTCATAATATCAAACCGCCTAACAATTAGGTTCTGACATATTTGTTCAAGTTCCTGCTCTTTATTAAATAAAGCTGAGATTTAAACTCTGACTTTGCATGCATCAGGAAAATCCTCTTAACCACTAAGATATTCAGTGTTCTTGGATGACATTCACTCTCTCATTTCTTCCTGGACAGTTAAACCAGGTTTAGGTTCTTAACTCCTGGAGAAATGTCACAGTTCACAGAGCCAAGCAGAAAAAGGTGAATCTCCAGATAAACAGGCACCTGTCTCTAGCTAGGTCAACTACTTTTGCATCTAAGCCTTGCCTCTTCTCTCTACATCACACCTGGCTACTTTAAGCAGCTCCCTGCTTAGCTGGCTTCTGGAAACACCATCTTAGGCATTGTATGGGGACCCTAGGCACCTAACAGATTGCTAAGGATTTCATTAGTGAGGAGGGCACCTAGCAGTTAACAGTTACTGCTCCGCAATGTCTTAGTACCTTGGCTCTTGTTAAATAACTGAAAAATATATCAGGAATCCAAACCTATCCCAGCTGAAATTAATGAAAGGCCCCCACTGACTTTAATGGGAACCAGATTTGGCCCCAGGTTGGGATATTTTTCTATAGGTAAAGAAAAAGTCATGTCCCTCTGGGAATGCTAGTAGTGACCACCTGAGTGGTGGCTAGGGCAGAAAAGCTATAAAAGGTATTTTGTTTTTAAATCTACCTGTTTCCACAGTTTCGGTTTCAATTTCTTGTTCCTCTGCTACATCTTGCATCAGGTAAGTCTCGTCATCATAAACCAGGACCTGAGCAGCATAACCCTGTTCTAGTCTGGCACTAGGAACTGGTTCCACAATCACTGCTGGGAATTCAGAGACTGGGTCATTTTCCTATAGAGAGAGAAAAAGCCCTAAATATTGCACCATCAAAACCTAAATTAATCTCTCCCCCCATTTTTAATTGTTTTATGTTGTAGAATAATTATACATTAAAGTAGAACAAACTTAAAGAGACTGTTTAACGTAAGGACACTAAAGCAAAAGTCAAAATAAAGAAGATTTATCATGAAATTAAAGAATACCCTGGATCCCCTAGTAACTTCCTTCATGTTAAGTTGAACCATTTAAAGACTAGAGTTTCAATATTCCTTCCAAATTTTCTATGAAAATGTTGGCAAAGAGCATAATATTTTTCTAGCAAAATGCATTTGTATGTGAGAGGCCTTTTTTCCCCTACCCAGTAAATTTCAAGTTAATCTGTCTTAGACATTCCATTTCCTTTGTATTAAAATGCCTGTTACCCTGAACCTATCCTACAAAGACATGTTTTGTTTAAACACAGGTGTTGCCACACTGAAATAAAAAAGCCAGAACTACACAGATATTTGGAGGTAGGCACATGGTATTGACAGGATCAGGATCCAGGTATGTTATTGCATACCTAAATGGGCTAATTCTTAGTGATACTGTACATCTATAACAATTGGAGACCTGGCTTGTTCAGAACACTATAAAGCACTATTTACTGCAAGTGACATGACCATAACACACCTTCTCACTTTTAATTAATCATATTTGATATGGTTAATAAGGGGTCAGATATTTGTAAAAGCCTCTTATACTTAGTTTCATTGTCCTTATAGTATCTGGAGGCTAAAGTCTGCTTAACATTTTAAAATGGCATTTTATATAGAATTTTATTTTGTAAATCCAGCCTACTGTCCAGCAGACAGAATACAACATTCCACTTCCTCTCTTCTACAATACTTTCTAAGGAGTTTGTAATACTCCCATCAGTGACTATTAACCCATCTTACATAGCACGGTTACTGTAACCCCTGCCTTTTCATATAAGTAATAAGAAGCTAGTTGGCAAAAAAGTTCAACACAGATTTCTAACCTCCTGGTTTTTTACTCCATTGTTGTCAAACTCCAGGCCAGAGCCTCCAGTGTCAACCACTGCTGATGTCATGGTGCATTCCCTGGAGGGGCTTTGAAACGTATTGAGTGATCCCAAAGACTGTAATGTTGAAAGCCTATGGTATCAAAGGCTTAAGTTCAGAATCCAAGTAGCATGTATCCAGAAGTCTTCTTTTTTTTTCATTATACTATTAACTGGAGATACTGAAAAACATAACAACGAGAGAAAGAAAGTTATAATAAAAAAGGAAAATACAAGCATTGTGAATTCTTTTAGCTTCACACATTCTGATGTTTACATTCAATGCTTGCAATTTTTACTGTGAAGTAAATATTGCTGTCGACTACACTGCTACATCAAGAGGGCACCAGTGAACACTTTTCATCTGACAGAAGATACAGTGATGTTAGTAGTTCAATTGTGTCATATAAAAGTATTTCCAAACCAGTTTTTAATGCTGAGGGAAATGTTAATCTGCTGAAAAAGTTGGTTAAGGATAATTTAGGTATTTATCTAAATAGCAGAAGAAAAAGCAATCTACTAATGTCATAATATGAAAAATATGCCATAAATAATGTAACAATTTTTGAGAGAAAAAGTGCATGCAATTTTAGAAAAGTTTTTTTCCCAAGGTACTAGAATATATTAAAAAGATCATCTGTGACTTCAGTAAGTACTAAGATTGAAATTCTGTGATCTGGCTAAGCTGTGTTGAGCATAAATCAGGGTGAAATGTGAACAAAAGCAATATTTAGAATTTTTGGCATTCCCTTAATTCTGGGAAGACCTCACACTGGTCCATACCCCAGTGCAAGATAGAGTAGCCTTCACACTATTTACTCCACCTTGCAACTATCCCAAAAAGTGATCATTGGCAATTCTAGCAGCTGGAAATCAATGTGATTCAGGGAAATTTAGTCATGATCTATGCCAGAGGCCGCAAGAATCCCCCAGGATGACTTTGTTCTACTTGGGGTATCTGTATACAGATAGGATTGTCTAATGGTTGGATCCACTAGTTTTGACATGGCTTTAGAATACTCAACCAGTACGGACAACTCTATCACTTCAAAGAACTGGGTATTTAGCCTTTTGTTGGTTTTTTGTTTGTTTGTTTGTTTGTTTGGGGGGGGGCCTGGAGGGGAGGCTCCTTTTATGTTACTGTAATAATCAATACCTTTATGAAAAGAAAACACCTATCATGATAAAAACAAAGATTCTCTACCTCAGAAAATGGATCTTACAAACCATCCAAATAGTTCACCCCTCCCTAAAAAGACACATCTAACACAGGTTTACCACACAAACTGTCAAGTCCCGTCATTTAGGAATAAAAGTACAACGCTTCTAAAAATTACTACATAGCAATTAAGATAACTAAGACAAGTAATGAATGCACTGCATTCAGCTGCAATTACACTTCAAATCATGACAAGAAGAAGTTTGTTTGGGTTTTTTTACTTCTTCCAAGACAGTTGGAAAAAAAATTAAAATATTTGGCACAGGATGGTTTGACATGGACTACATCAATTTAAGTGTTATTTAAGTAAGGTTGTCACAACATGAAGCATTTTCTGATTCTCCCACTCCCAGACCTAGTGCAGCTGCAGAGACACTAGCAAGAGTAAGAGCACTTGTGTCAACTGGCCAGAAGTTTTAGAAACATTAATTAACAAGCTTCACTTCAGGTATAGATGACAATAGCAGAAAAGCCCCTCAGCGGTGGTCCTACAACAGTGGAGCACTGATTTACTTTATTGGTATCCACAAAATATTAGTAAGGATCGAGGGAAGAGGCAAACGGATAACAAATTAGAGGCTAGATAATTCTAGACACAATAGAAAGATCCACTCACTATTTATTTCTGAAGGGTGCTTTTTTAATTATGCCCAAAATCATGTACTCCAGTGATTCTATCAGACTAATCAATATTTGTGACATTAATCTGCATAATGAACTGCTTACACAGATGTGTGTTTACTGATAATGTCATATGCCAGAAAAGTATGAAAGAGAAGGTTTATTTGACACTACTAAAACAGCACTGTTCAGAATTAATACACTTATAAATGCTACACTATTCCTAAACATGAATCACCCTTAAGCTATGTTGCCAGGAATATTGTAAGCGAGAAGTGACCAGCTCCAAAAAGTTTCCCCCCCTCCCACCCCAAACACATTTGTTATAAGAGGAAACCTTTCTGTTTTATAGGAATGCAAAGAGTAAAATTTATATATATAAAAAAAAAAAAAGAGTTCCATATCTTACTAGTTCTATAGTCAGGAGCTGCCTAAACACTCATTTAGCTTTTGAAAAAGCTAAAGCCAATTACTACACATTCCTTAAATCCAGTTTGATAAGAATTTTGTATCCAGCCTTCCCAAAGAGGAAACAGTCATAGAATTAAACAACTAGCAATTCTTCAGAAACAATCTGTATTCATAAGTGCGGTGTTGTCAAAATTAGTTTATTGCTTCAAGAAGCAAACTTTGGCTACTTCTTTAGATTAACATTATCTCTTCTTTTAGATGACTTTGAGCCGAAACCAAATTAAAAACTCATCACCAGCTAGCAGTAATGGAGAAGACGCATGTTCCTAGAATGTGATACATGTGGGCCTAATCTTATCTCAATTATCCTCATAAGTAACTCCACTCAGATCAATGTATTATAACAGAGATCAACCTGATCCAAGATCTTGGACTATGCTCCAATATAAATGCCAGCTGTGAAAAAAACCCAACAGTCATACGCAGATACTTCAGCAGAGACAACAATATAGGCCAGTCCCTGTTAGGACAACAATATAGGCCAGTGAGCTGTTGAATGCATTCTATGAAGTGCCAAGGGATCATCTACCCGTTTAACTGTGTGGGGACTGGAACCTATATCATTATAATTAATACAGCTCACTGGTAAATTAAACCAGACCATGTTGCAATTCTGCTCCATGAAAATCTCTATGGTGTTCAGGGTCCCTTAGCACTCTCTACAGAAGTTGTTCAACATCTTGCAAGCGAGACTGGCTCACATTGTAATTCTATCTATTTTCTTCACAGAACTACCTTGGTTGAGCAACCATGTTGGCTTTTTTGCCTAAATGGCATTATATTAAAAATGAAATGTATAAGTTATCTTCCATACTTGGATAAAAAGTGAGAGTTCATTCTGATATCAGTTTTCTTGGTAGCTAATCTTAACCAAGATTTAAGCACTGGAAAATCCTTATTGTGTCCTTGCAGTACTCTGTGCTGTTTTTCAGTAGTTAAGTCATCATAATAGCAGCAAAATAAATGCAGCATAAAAAAATAATTAAATCAAGGATATAGCTGTCTTGCATGTACCTGAGAGTGAGGCAGCTGGGAAGCTTCCAACCAGTAATATATAGTGGGACCATGTACATCTTTTCACAATGCAGGTTCTGCTGATATAAAAGGCTGTCCTCCCACTGCCTTTCAGACATAAAAGATTGCCTTAAATGAACACTTCAAACTGTGAAAGGAGAGCCAGGAATGATTCTTGGTGTTTCTCAGAGGGCCCTCTACCCATAACAGCAGCCTTGAAGTGGACAGCTCCTAATCCAATTTACTAATTATGCAGTTTAGCACAGTACAGTTAAATTATAAAGTAGGTTCAAATAGCTCCTCCGCACACAAGTGGTTTATGAATTTAACTGATATGTAGATAAAGTAACATTATAAACAAAAGCAACAGGCAAAAAAAAGTACAACCAGTGTTGTGTTATGGAGCTAAATGATGTGCTTACCTAATGACATATACATAGAGTACATTATTTTTGTTTGGTTTCATGCATCATAGAATCAGACATGTAGGGCTGTAGGTCTAGTCCAATGCCCTGCCTGAGGCAGAATCATCCCTATCCAAAACATCCTATACAAATCCATAATCTAACTACACAACTGCAAGACATCATGCCCTAACCTGCCACAGGTAAAGTAGGGAGACCATGGCAGCCAACATCTTGCTTCTGTAAAACGTTGTTAAATACACACACAAAGAGATTCCAGATAAAAGGGCAACACCCTGCTACAAAGACAGGCAAAATCCCCTACAGTCCGTACCAATCTGACCACAGGGTAAAATTCTTTCCTGACCCCAAATACAGCGATCGGTCTGATTTCTGAGAGAAGGGGCAAGATCCTCTATCCAGAAACCTCCAGCTTGAAGTATTACATAGGAACCCTGGTCATGGACCAAGGAGCCTACTGTTGAATGTATTGAAACCCCACTCTGGTGGCTAAACACCTGGTATGTTTTAACAATCAATAATATACCATGTGATCCACTAGAAAAGCCTACATTAAAAGGTACATACCAGCCTTACTCCTCCACCCCCTACCCCACTTCCCCCATGCCATAAGAAGCCTAAATGACTACTCTGTTGGTTTGGTCCTATCAAAGTAACTAATGCCCCTCTCAAGGTGGCCTTCAATGAAGGTGGAAGTAGAGATGCAGGAATAAGTGGCCTGAATGAGACTGTCTGGTGTCAATCTCCCTTCTGACTCCAGAAGCACATGCCCATCCTTATGGAATCCAATGTACAAAAAAAAAAAATTCTACACCTGACTCCCACTAACCCTTTGATGAGCTGATGTTATTAAATGCTTATCTACCTGTCTTTATAGCTATAAGGGCCGTCTTCAGAGATGTCACAAAGAACACAAAGAGCATGAATGGGGGATCCCGTGATCTTTATTAGCATAAAGGTTCAGAACTGACAACAGAAAAGTAAGACAAGATAAATGAAAACAGGTCTGCATTCCAAAGGGTGAAAAGTTAAAATTGTAGTTGGTTTGACTGACAACCGAGAGATGCATAGAGCTGTTTTTAAATGAAGCAGAAAGGCCAAAATTAAGATGCTGGGCTGTTAGAGATGTGCATGCATCCCAGATGAAGATTATTCTTCTGTTTCGTTAAGCCAGTTTTCTAGGTCCAAGGCTTCCTGGTTTTCAATAGAATTTGGGGATTTCAGCAGAACACTCAGAAACACTCAGTAGCACCCCCAAAAATTCAGAAAGCAAGATGACATTTGCCTGGAGGAAGACTTAGTCCTATTTAGAAAGCACTGAAAGATGTTAGTCTTTCTACAGACAAGAAATAGCCATACTGGATCAGATCAGGGAGACCCCTGTTCCAGTCCAACATCTGTCACCAAGAATTGCAAGTACTAGTACTTCAGAAGAAGTAGCAAAATCTCTGCAGTGGGTACTCATGAGATACCTGACCACAGAACGTTTCCCTCCCAATTCTCAGTAATTAAAGGCTGGCCTAAGCTCCAAAATAAAATGGTTTATGCCCCTTTAACAACTTCTGTTAATATTTGCTATTATAAGGTTCTGTGCACTCTGTAGCTTAAAGTGGATAGCGTATTCCCCCCTTTCACTCCATAAACTTCATGCATGCCATCCTGCTATCCTTCTCCATTTAAGGGACTCCCCAAATCTTCCCCTGCCTAGGGATAACCTTCCTCTATGACCTCCATGTGAGTGGCAGAGTGCAGCCCCATAACCACTTCCCTGGACACCTCCATTCCCTCACATGCTTTGCGGTGCCCCTCTCTTCCATACCAGCGTCTAGGATAAGGTTCTGTGTATCCTTATTCCCTACCTCTATATCAGGGGATCTGTGTGCCCCCTAACAACAAGGGAGGGTCTCAACCTCTTTCCCGTCTCCACCTTCAGTATTAATTTAATCTGAATACAATATTTATTTTAAATACAGTTATCACGCCCTCTTAAAGGTAAATAATCCCAAACTTTACAACTTTGGTTTCATCCTGTATTTCTTCCACATACTGATCCAAACTCACTTCCCTTCTCTAAGCTCTCTCTAAAGTAGCACCACCCTTTTATACTGGTTTTTAGTATTGCTTCATATCAGTGTGGTATAAAATGCTAAGATCACAGCATCAATACCTGCATTTCCAGGACCAAGGAAACATCTGAACTTATTTGAAGTTTGTTTATTAGAATGCTGTCCTTATGTTGGTTTCTGTAAAAGTCAGATTTCCCAGATATTAGTAAAGCTACATGCATGTCTTAGTCCTGATTTTGAGCTATTCATTTTGGACTAATTAAGGCACTTCCAAAGATGTATGTTGCATGCGTATAACAAGAAATCTAGACCGGATATTTTTCTGTAAAAAAAATTACTATAGCCCTGATAGTGGAAACACTTAAAGGCCAAAAACAAACCCCCCAAAAAATAACCAGTAGATGGCACAGAATAGTCCTGATAGTGAAAACACAGAAAGCCTGCTTTGACTACTATTCAACACCCACCAAACAAGCCAAACACAACCCCAAAAAAATAACCATTAGATGGCACAAGGCTGAACATAGCACCAGCCGTTGCTGAACTCTTCACAATTACTTTTTAACTCTTTAAACCTCCTAAACAAAGATAGAACTAAAACAAAACTGCTCAGATACCATTCCAAAGACCTTTAATGGAGCAGCCCTTATCTTTCCAAAACATGCACTAAGCTCAGTGCTGTGCCATCTAATGGTCATTTTTTTTTGTTTGTTTTTGGCTGTTTTGGCGGGTGTTGAGTAGTCAAAGCAGATGTTCAGCGTGTCCACTTTCAAGGATATAGTAAGTTTCTGATAGCAAAGTATCAGACTTAGAATTCTTGATGTACATGCCTGATGTACAACTTTGAAAGTACCTTAATTTGTCCAAAACAAATAGCTTGAAGTCAGGATTGAGATGTGCATGGAGATATGTACATCTGGAAAACCTGACTTACAGGAAACCAGCACAAGGACAGCATTCTAATAATCAACCTTCAAATAAATTCAGATACTTCTTTGGCCCTGAAAACACAGGGACAGATGCCGTGATGTTGGCATGTTGCACCCACACTGAAATGTGGAAAAATAAAGGAAACAATTATGTGACACTCCAATCTCTAGATGCAAAAAGTGATCACCAACATTACTGAGCTAAGATGTGTTATTAGAATCACAAAGAAGCAAGAGCTGGGATGAGAAAACATTTCAGAAACAGGTCACACTTGTGGAATAACAATAATGATAATAATAATAACAATGACACGATAGGAAACAAAAGGATTAAGAAAGAGAAGAGGGAATAAAAAGTGATGGCAATGATAATAATAATGTGACATAACAGAATTAGAGAATATGAGGGTTGGAAGGGACCAAAGGAGGTCATCTAGTCCAGCGTTTCTCAACCTGTGCATCGCAATCCAAAAGTGGGTCACAACAAACTTTAAAAATGGATTCTCCTTTAAAGGAGAAAAAAAACCTGTGGGAAACTGTGGCTTTTCCCTTGCAGGCTGGCAGACTTCCAGCCTGCCGGGGGCTGCTCAAGAGCCCCCCATGTCCCACACACTGGGGGCCTGGGGGCAGCAGATGGCACTGGGGGCAGCAGTGAGGGGCACTGGGTTGGGGCTGGTTGTTTACATCGATGTTTATAAATGCGTCTTTGTAGAAAAAAAAGGTTTGAGAACCATTGATCTAATCCAACCCCCACCTCAGCAGGACCATCCCAGACTACATCGTCCCAGAAAACAGAAGGCTTAAGAGAAGAAGAAAATTAATAGTGATAATAATACAAAATATGACAGATGCATTTTAAAGTGCCCTTTGGCATAGGCCAGCCCTTTCAGCAGCAGCAGCCAGGCAGCAACCTCCCCCTCCCCCCTTTCCTACAGCCACTGCCACCTCCCTGCTCCCTTACCCCAACCACCTTCGCGGAAAGGAGCGGTGCCCCCACCCCGCCGCCGCTCTCCCACAGACAAAGAGCGGGCAGGGAAGCGGCAGCGGGGCGCGGGGAGCCCACCCGGCTCCATGAGGCTCCGCTTCCCCTGACAGCTCCCCAGGCCCTCCGGGAGCTCCCCGACGCTTACCGTGAGTGCGGGCAGCCAAGGCGCCTCCCCCACCCCCCGGGACTAGCGCGCCGGAATGACAGCGGCCGGGCGCGGGGTCGGCGCGGGCAGGGGGGGCACGTACCAGGCTCCGCGTGACGCGGCGGACGGGAAGCACTGCCCGCTCCTCCTCCGCCCCGCGCCCGCGGCCGCTGCCAGCGCCGACCCCGCCACCAAAGCTGCTTACGGCAACCTGCTCCTCCCCCAGCGGCCCGGCCGGAGCCAGCCCACGCGAAACTGAATGTAGGGAGCGGGCGGGCAGGCAGACTCCTGTCCCCCCCAGCCCCGGCCTGACAGCCCGCCCGCCCGCCCCGCGGACTGGCCGGGAGGGGGGACGCCGGGCGGCCCCGTGCCCCTACCTGGGGAGGCGCTGCCGGCGGTGGCTGTGGCTGTGGCGGTGGCAGGAGCCGCCCGCGGGGGTGGCGGGGAGGGGGCCCAGCCGGCGGAACAGCCGAACCTGCCCGGCCTCCGCGCCTGCCCTCGCGCGTCTGCACATGCTCGCGCCCCCGCCGCGCCCCAGTGGGCATGTGCGGCCCCTGCGCGCCCTCCGCACATGCCCACTGGCCCCGTGACGCCGCTGCCCTCACCCTGCCCGGCCCCGATGCGCTCCCCCCGCCCCGCCCCGTCCTCCTCGGCGCAGCCCCGGTCGCGCGTGGGGAGAAGGCGGTGGATTTCATGCGGGGTGGCTTGTCGCCGGCCGCTTCCAGGGGGATCCCGGGACCAGCCCAGCCCGCCTGCAGCCAAGGTTGGCGCCGCCGGACGGCTGAGCGCAGGCCGCCGCCTCGTCCCGCAGCAAACCGCAGCGCCTCCGAGCACGCGCTCGAGAAGCCACGGACCGGCCCCTGTCCGGACGCCAGTCACATCTGGGGCTGGCCGGCCCGGATAGAAGGGGCCGGCCGGCCCTGCCTTCCCACAGCCCAGCTGCCTTGCCCCCTCCTATGCCACCTAGCAGCAGAAGTGGCACATAAACTGGGGCAAGTGACAGAAAACTGGTTCAACTGTGTCACACAGCAGAAGTTCCGTGCGCATTGAGAACAGCCAACACCAGTTTAAGACCAGCCTGGATGGATGTCCAGCCAGACTTCGCTGATTTAGGTTAACTCGGTTCACTGAACTTCTGTCCCAGATCCCTTCCAGATTCAAGCTAACTCACAATCCCCCACTATCCCAGGATGCTTTGCACGCCCCCCACAAATGCCCCTTGCCAGTCTGTGTAGGCCTTGGCCCAAGCCAGGGGTGGGCAATTATTTTTGCCCACAGGCCACGTAGGCGGTTCTGGGGAGCCACCTCAGGCCACTCAGCACCCCTTCCTCCACCCCACCCCCCAACAGCCCAGAGCCAGCGCCCACCACCAACATAGATTCATAGATTTCTAGAGTCGGAAGGGACCTGGTAGATCATCGGGTCTGACCCCCTGCTTCAGGCAGGAAAGAGCACTGGGGTTAAGTAACCCCAGCCAGATGCCTGTCTAATCTCCACTTGAACATCTCCAGGGAAGAGGAAAGCACCACCTCCCTTGGAAGCCCATTCCATATTTTGGCAACCCTTACCATAAAGAATTTCTTCCTTATGTCCAATCTAAATCTATTCTCCTTCAGTTTGTAGTCATTATTTCTGGTAACCCCAAGGGGTGCCCTGGTAAACAGAGTGAGTCCTGGGCCTACACCACCTTGCCTTTCTGGGCAGCCCAGGCAATGGCTTCTGGCTGCCACCACTGCTCGCCCCAGCCCCATGGTACTGGCAGGGAACTGCACGCACAGCCCCAACCCTGCATCCGCACCAGACTTGACCCAGTGGAGCAGACCAGCTCCAGACCAGGCAGAACCAGCACACAGCCCCAACCCATCCCGCCCCACACTTGCTGTGGTCCACCAACCTGTGCTGAGCAGCCGGGCAGAAACTGCTGCTCAGTGCAGAGGAAAAATGGCAACCCCCCCACTTGCTGCTGCCCTGCCAGAGCCCATGCCCAGGCTGCTCTGCTGCTACTCTGTGCTTGCACTGCTGCCCTGCTGGGCAGCCCAGAGGCAGTGGTGACAGCAGTGGAGAGGAGCGGCAAGACAGCCCAGGCACGAGCTCCAGGCAGCTGCAATGAGATGCACCTGGCAGCAGCTGTTGGGGGGTACTTTTCCCCTGCACTGAGCAGCATTTTCTGCCTGGCTGCCACTGCTACTGATGCTCAGCGCAGGCAGGTGGTACAGAGCAGGTGTGGGGTAGACCAGGTTGGGGCTGTGTGCTGGTTCCAGCTGGTCTGGAACTGATCCACTCCACCAGGCCAAGTCCACAGTGGGCACAGGGTGGGCTGGGGTCAGGGCTGTATGCGCGGGTCCCCGCCAGTACCACTGGGCTGGGCCAGTAGCACTGGCAGCCAGAAGGAGCCATCACTGCCTGGGCTGCCTGGAAAGGCAATCCAGCTGCATAGCCACCCCTGCCCTGCTGCGTGCCCAGAGGCATCAGGATGCATCACTGGTCAAAGGCATGTGGGCCGGGCAGAATGGAGGAACACGCTACAGGCTGGACAAAGTCTTTCTGCAGGCCAGATCCAGCCCATGGGCTGTATTTTGCCCACGCCAGGCTGTCTGCTCCAGCAGAGCAGGGAGGTATGCTCTAGAGCCCACCCCCCAGCTTCTGGCCTGAGCCACTGCAGGCATGTGGCTGCATTTCCACAATCAAAAGTGAATGTCTGTCACTTGTTTGTCGGTTCAATTTATGCCACTTAGACTAACCTGTGAAGATTTAATCAATTCAGCCTCAGGCTTTTTGATTGCCTGTACTTAGCCCTTCTTTTGTTTCCCATAGTTGTGGGGGAGGATAGAAGTCACAGCTGAAATCTCAGCTCCCTGCTGCCAGGATTCTGGCTCTCCCATCCCTGGCTCCTCTACCTCTTTTCTCTCTCTCATCTAAGTAGAGAGAATTGGGGCAGGAGAGCCAGGATCCAGCCAGGACAGGGAGTGGGACCCAGCAGCTACACAGTCTGACAGGCTGGTGGTCAGACTGTCCGCCTCACTCTCTGGATAGGGAGGCTGGAGCCCTGTGGGGTTCTGGAGGACCTGCATGTCCCGTTCCGCCCCGCAGTTTACATACACGTGTGACAACTGAAATGCTGCATGACACCATGGTGATGGTGTTGGCCCAGATGGTTTTACTGTACCTGGCTGGGGAGATCTTCTCAGCCTTGAATCATTTAGTGTAGTTGAGAGTGAGGGTGGAGACCTGTCCATTGCACTGCAGGGACCCCTACAAGAGTCTATTATAGCCTCCCAATGGGAGGATCTTAGCTACACATTTTTATGGTAATTGGGGATTGTTCTCCAGCTCTCCTTCTTGCTTGCTCCTATAGCCTTTTTGGCTAGGGGCAAGTGAAACTAGGGGGCATCTGAACTCCAAGGCCTCTGGGCTTGGGGGCTTGCATGTAGGATGCCTGCCATGGATTTGGGAGTATCTGAAGCTTCAAGCTAAAGGGTCTGGTAGGATACTTGCTACATGGTACCACATGGACTTGAATGACTGAGTACCACATGACTTTGCCATGTAGCACCACTGGACTTGAATGACTGAGCTCTGCTTAGCTGATAGAATTCAGAGCTAATTTGGCTATTTTGGTCCAAAACAAAAAATTAAAAAATATATATATTACCTCATTTCAAGAGGTGCTCTTTTTTGGAGCACTCCAGCTGTGGGAATGTTTCCATCTTCTTACAACAAATTATCAGTGTGGATAGCACACGGCCTTAATATCTGTTGATTTTTGGTGAGCAGTTGATAGTGAAGCAGTCCTATCATTCTCCTCTTCCCTCTCCCCTTCACTTCAGTAAACAGAACCTGGTAACAGATCTAGTTGTTTCTGTTCTTCTGCTGTGGTGCATGTTGATCAAGCTGTACTATTGATCATTTCATTTGTTATAACCAAGAGAAAAATGAGATCTTAGTGCTGTGGTAAATTAAGGTATACAGAACATTAATCAAAGTAAAACAGGTTACTACATCTGCAGAAAAAAAACATGTAGAATAAGGATAATAAGAAATCCTCCAAAGAATGTTGCAGAGATTCCTTCCCATGTCATCTGTTAAGAAGATGGAGATACTGCCTCTGTGATAGGAGAGTCTGTGGAACCCATCACTAAGCCTGGAGGATCCACAAGTTTCCACCAAATGCCACTAAACCAGTTCTGGGATTGGCCACTGAACTCCAGGATACTTTTATTTACTATTAAATATGGGCTTAGTTGCCTAAATTTAATCACCCACATTTGACAAAATTGGTCTTAAGAAACAATAGGTTAATGACAGAGAATAACATATAATAAGAAAGAAAATAAGCAAGTATGACAATATACTTTCAAAATTCCTGTCTATTTTATAGTCCCAAAATTTGAGAATGAACTGAAGAGAATCAGGATTTAAAGAAATATATTTATATTGGGCTGAAATATGCATGTTTCTGAAAACATAAGACAGAATGTAGACAAAAATATATGCAATTTTGTTTTGGAAAAAATACAATTTAATACTTACCAAATAGCAACATGTAGTGACAATGCTGACAAATCCAGTTAAGTTTTCTAAAAAGTAATAACAAAAGAAAAACTTCAACACTGTTAAAATAACACACATGTATAATATAGCATTTATCATCCCTGTGTTGATATAGTATGTACATATGGCTTCAGGACTAGGAACACTGGCCTTAAACTACAGCAGAGGAAGTTTAGTTGGAGATTAGGAAGAACTTGCTGACTATGGGGGTAGTCAGGCATTTGGACAGGCTACATAGTGAGGTTGTAGGATCTCCATGCCTGGAAACTGTCAAGAGCAGGTTAGACAGGCATTTGGCTGGGATGGTTTAGTCAGGCATGATAATCCTGCCTTGAGCAGAGGATTGTACTAGATGACCTCATGAGGTCACTTCCAGCCTTACTTTCCTATGATCCTATGCTTGGCTTGATTCTTTTCTGATAGAAATGTGTTTCAGAAGCAACTGCATTGAAGTCCACGAGTCCATAAGCCAGGCATGAAGTCAGAATTATAAATATCAAGCTCCATCCTTGTCAGCATGCCACAGTTATATATGTGATTTAAAGCCTGAACAGAATATATGATGCACAAGAACAAACATTGAAACAATATTATTAGGATTAGACAGTCAAATGCCAAAATTTAGGAGATGCCAGAATTAAGGTTATCTGTACGATCTTAATTTGGCCCCACTGTACATATATGCCTTATGATGTTGATGGCATACTGTTGGTTTAATAACATTCTGTGCACAGACTGAACAGTACTCACTGAATTTGCAGCTACTCAGTATTTTGTTTTCTCTTCCCCCTTGTTCATGGTGTGGTCCCAAGTCTTATTTGCCACATATTACTTCAATTCTCCTCTAAATACAAAATTATTAATTTCTTCCTGTGTTTTCCATGGCACTTATCATTGTAATATTGGTATGTTTCACAAATCTGAAGTAACTTATTTTTTCAGCACCCCATGCAAATGCCTGAGTGATCTCGTCCCCTTTTTCCAGATTGGGAACTAAGGCAAAAATAAATTAAGGTCAAAAGAAGCCACTAATTTTGGTTGCCCAGTATTTGAGATGCATCAGAGCTGTCAGCACTATATAGGACTTTACATGGGCAAAGTACTACTCCTATTGATGATGACTGCAGCTGTTGGTGTTCCGCATTTGTGCAAATCAGACCCCTGGCTCTCAAGTTAGACACCCAGAAAATGCAGGACACATTATTAGAGACACTGTGAAAATGTAAGTGACTTGTTAATTACGGCTTCATCCTCAATGCCATTAGTTATACTCCTGCATGCACTCAAGTTAAACAGAGTTCTGGTAACTCCCCAGGTTAGTTTAGCTCAAGCGAGAGCTGCAACATAACAAAACACTGCACAGGATAGTTGGATTACTCTACATGAGTAGGTTTATTAGTGCTGGGGACTGATTCCATTAGCCGTGGAGTTTGACTGGTGTTTATATCTCCTGATTGACCAGACAACTTGAATTGAAGCACCACCACAATCCTCCTGAAGATACTTATTTGTAGGCTGGACTAGAATTAGCTGCAAAATTTAACTGAGAACTTGAGCTACTTCTGCAACAAAGACAAGTCTATAGGAAATCTGTTGCAGAGACAGGGCTAGAAATCAACTCTAGCAGGGCAACATTCAGCTAACTATAATCAAGAAATCTTCTTTCCTATTTTTGCTATCCTCCACCTGATTTATTGCACACCTCCCAATTTCTGCAACAAATATAGGAGGGTTTTGCTGTCAATAGCCTCCTTCACTATATAACTGTGATCATCCCTAGAGCTGGTCCATACTGAGTGATGCAGAGGTGTTATGGATTTGTATCGTACATACTGGGGATCTGAATTAACAGTGTACAGGCAACATTAATTCTGGCATTTCCTAACTTTTGAGTGCTTGACTTTGCATTCTTATTGATGTTCTTCTAATACAGTGCCTTGCACATAACATACTAGGTTTTTTTATATGAAACTGAAAAACCAGCACAATTCCATCATGTGGTATCATGCTGACACTGACACACACATGACCCATCAGCAGAGTTGGAACTTCTAGGTCCACCACATTTGGGCTAAAAACGTAACTCACAACAATAATAGTGTGTCTGTCATCCAGTACATGAACAATCACATTTTCTTAGTGGTTTTCATATATATGGTGATGGCAGAGCAGTGGTTTGATTCTTGACTCGGGAATCTTGGTTTGCATTCCCAGCTCTGGAAGGGAATAGGCTTTATAGGCAGAGGGTCTATTGTTCATCTTCCTCCCAGTTCTTCATTCAGCCTTTCCTCTCAATCCTGGCATATAGTCAGCCTTTCCACTATATGCATGTGTTACCCATCCTCCCTGACTCCGTCTCTTGGTCCCCCTGGGCTCATCATCCATTTTCAATTTCCAGCTCTATCTCCTTATCTCCACCTCTTTGTCAATCTAGTCCAGCCCTTTGTCATTTTTATCTCCTTCCTTGCAACTCTCACTCCCCATCCCAGTTTCTCTTTTCTCTCCTAGGATCTCCACTCTGTTTTTGCCCACCCAGCTCCTTGTCCTATCTACATCCACACCCCACCCCCGCTTCCCAATTCTTCACAGATCCATCTGTTGTCTCTTGTCTGTATTTGTATTGGGTGTCTTCCTCCATGCTGTTTGGGCAACAGCAGAGTCAGGGGGGGCATTAAGAACCTAGGAAAGACAGGCTCCCTGCTTTCAGTGCATATGTCCAGAGTCAGTACATCCTTCAGCATCCTAAAACTGTAATTGTATGGAAAAGTCTCCTCAGCCCAGTCTGGGGCATGCACCATGCAGATGGAATCCACAAGGAATTTAAATACTAGAAGCTAAAAGCAAGCTGTGCTTTTTATGGGCAAACAACTATTTTACAAGCTTCATAGTCAAATTTTCACAGGGATGGCAAAAGACATATCTGTAACATAAAGGCCGCTTTCCAAATAGCAGGACCTCACTCCAAGTCAAGGAAGTTCTAAAGCTTTTCAAAAGAAAAATGGATCAGAATTCTTGGGCAAACTGAATATTTTTCTCTAATCTTGTTTAAATAGCTAAATCATTGTGGCAGATTTTTTCAGATTGGAAAATCTGAAAGACACTCAGCATGAAAAATTTCACCCCAAAGGGAAAAAATTGACAAAGTTAAAGCAGCTGAAAACACATGCACAGAGGGAATTTGTAATTAATAATAGGAGTGTTATCAGCCCCAATTATAATGTAGCCTGTGTATATGGCCACTACTGAAGAATATACATATAGTTGGCAATTTATAGTAAGGCTACATACTGTACAGTTAGATTTATCCACACAACCAGCCTGTTAGTCCTTTAACAAGACAGGCAATTTTATATTCCTGATTACCAGGTTTACAATGAATATTTTAATGAATAATTTAAGCACTATCAAATGTACATGCTTAGTTGTGTGTTTGTGTCTAGGTTTTAAAACCTAACTACATAAGTTTGAGATTCCTGATTAGTCTTAAAAAGGAAATATTATAGTATTAATTGGCAAATAACTCTCTCAAATAATTCAACACTTGTTAGGCAAATGGTCAGATGTAGTTTGCTATTAGAAATTATATAATTGCAGTGCTTGTATCATTATGGAGTGCATTTATTAGTGATAACATATAATTGAGATTCTGTTTGTGAGAGCAAGAATATGAAGTTAAAAATACATTGATAATGGTAGGGGAAGTTCACATTTCCTAGGGCTTTGTCTTGGTTAGACTGGAGATAACAGATATAAATACAGTATGGTTGTTATTTTCTGCCTATATATCAGGAAAAGCAACAGATATAGGAGTAAGATTAGATGTTGCCTGATAAAAATTGTGTTATTGTAGACAGAGATTAAAAACATAAAGGAAGGGGTTGGAGCCCTTGATATGGGTCCTTTAGCAGGTAGGTCAGTGATTCTCAGCCAGGGTGCTGTGGCACCCTGGGGTGCCTAAATAACTTTTCAAGGGTCCCCCATTGTGTTAGACAAAGTTAGCACTGTTAGGTGTGCAAACCTGTTTCACAAAATAAACCCAGGGATTTCAAATAGGAATCTATGAGGTTAAAAATATTCTGACCTCTTGCGGTCTTTCTAAGTTCTTTGCCACAGAAGAATTGCTCTATTTTTTTGTGTGTGTGTTTAAAAAGCAAGTATATATTAAGAACTGGAATTTTCAAAGAAGTGAATTAAATATAACAAGGGGTGCTTTGAGTCTAATGCAGGGTACTTTGAGTCTAAAAAGGTTGAGAATCACTGAGAGATGTAATACTAAGAGTATGCATTGTTCTTGGTTTGATGTCCACTGTTTAATTATTCCTGACTTGACATATTCAATTCACCTTGCTCTTTGTTTAGTGTTTTCCTCATATGGGTCTAGGCATAGCCAGAGGGGGGAAAAAATTGGGGGGGGGGGGGGGAGTTGAGCACACAGCAGTAACACTGGGAGGGGGGGGGCTATGGCAAACCTTGGGGTGGCTGCAGCCACCCCCCAACCCATAGCCTCCCTCTCAGCACTGCCGTTGCCCGCCCCCAGTATAACATAGCCCCCCCGCCAGGGTGGGAAGAGCCTGGCACATCCGTGGCCACAGCCCGCAGCAGCTGCCCGCCCTGCCCTGCACAGATCGGAGACGTGTGCCCCCCATGCCTCCCAGGGTGCGCATAGCAACAGGAGCCGTGTCCCCCGGATGAGCCGCATGTGGGGCAGTCCCATGCCGCCAGCTGGGCAGCTTCTGTCCCTCTCCCTGCGCCACCTCTGCTGCAGTTGCCAGAAGCCCTCAGCTAGGCTTCCTTGCAGCCCTACCTTGAGGCCCTACTGCTGCCCTGTATTTTTTTTTTTTTGGGGGGGGGTTGGGGGGGGTGTCTAAGCCGTGTTAGCTCCCCCTTCGGCCACCTATGAGTCCAGGAAAAATGGGTTCAATCATGAGAAAAGTGGTGCACCCTTAACTCCTAGGGTAGTCCTAAGGGCTTCGCCCAAAACTTGAGCCCACTCCTTCTGGACAGCTCCTCTAGAAGGTGTTTTTCTAGAAGGGGAAAAAACAATTGAAAAAGAAATTCCAATAAGCCAAACCTTCACCCAGAAAAAGGAAGTATAAGATATGTACTTCTCCAGTAGCTCCTTCATGATAGCCACCAGATTGGTCCTGGAGCCAGCAGGCTCTTATAGCCATGGAAATGAAAGCATCTTCAGCGCTGCTCGTGATGAAACCTTGTGGCGTGAACTCTCTCACCAGCTGGCTCCTCTGTTTCATTCTGATTTCCTCTGTTCCTAACTCACTTGTCAACGTGCAGCTGTTTCTGACTTTCTCGACCTTCGTCTCATTGGTTTATATCGTATCTTCCTCTCTCGACTTTTCCCATGTTTCCTTTCTCTTCCTGCCTCTCCCTGTTTGAATTATGCTTTCATTCCCCTTTCAATTTAATGCGCTGTTCTTTCCCTGTCCCACTTTGTACCCACAGCTGAGAGGAACAGGAAGACCTTTCTGATCGATCTGCCCACCCTCACTGTGCATCTAACAGACTCTGCCGTTTGCCGCCAGTCTGCAGCAACCTGGACCCCTGCCGGGGGGTGGCAGATGTTGGTGACAGTTAGGTCCACCAACTGCCATCACAGAGCCCAAGGGCTTGTCTACACAAGAGTATTGTACCTAGTTAACTTAATCTAGTTAACCCAGGGCAAGCCCCTTTGTTCAGGAGTGGCTCATTTTGGCTTAACTTACGTTATTTGGGATGCTGAAATGTCACCTTCAAACTGATGTAACAGGTCCACATAGAGGCTTTAGTCAGTTTAAACCGCATTTTTAAAATAGGTGCAACTGTCCTGAATAGACAAGTGCCTTAATTTGTGATAGGGATGTATTTTGGTAGCTGTGTTGGTCTGAGACAAAAAGAAATGCAAAATTCTAAAACTCTTGGTTCGGAGATGAGAGATGATACCTTTTATTAAACCAACTAATTATCTTATAACTTTTGGGCAATTTCTTAATTGGTCTAATAAAAGGTATCATCCCTGAACCAAGAGCGTTAGAGTTTTGCATTTCAATCTGTGATAGGACTTTTTACTCAACCGTGAACTAGCACATCGAAGAGGGAACAAGCCTCCACAAGGCTGCTATTCCTGAGTTATTTCAGTGGTATTCTGCGGGGATCTGTCAGTCCCCGATATGGGAGGATTCAACTCATACTGTTTTATACACCAGCATTTCTCAACCCATGGGTCATGACTCAGAAGTGGGTTGCAGGAATATATGAAAAGGTCAGGAACAAACTTTAGAAAATGATTTTCCTTTAAAGGAGAAAAACATGGGAAACTGTGGCTTTTCCCAAGCGGTCTGGTCGAGTTCCAGCCTGCAAGGGGTTGCTTGGGGCTGCTTGTGACCACCCCCCACCCCACACACACCCACCCCCTGCCCCACACACTGGGGGCCTGGGCGTGGGGGGCAGTGGGTCAGGACTGACCATCGATGTTTGCAAATAGGTCCTGGTACAAAAATGGTTCAGAACCACTTTATACAGTAGCCTTGCGTTGTATGGTCTAGCTTAGGGGCAGACAACCTGTGGCATGCTTGCCATAACTGGCACGGGCAGCCTCTGTGCATGGCATGTGGCACACTGGGGAGAGCACACAAGGAAGATTACATCCAATCGGGCAAGGAAAAGGGACTGGGCTGGCACTTGGGGAGGGTGTGAGGCTAAATTGTTGCATGCCTGCCAAAAAGGTTGATCCCCGCTAGCCTACCTAATTCTAGCTGCCATCCTCTTTCTGCTAAAGGAAAAAAATGACACAGACTAAATGAGATACAATGTGTCCCATAACCCCTCTGGCTGAGTTGGTCTCTCCTGTGTAAATCACTCTTTATGAAGTAATACTAATTATTTAGGCATATGTATTTATTTGTGCAATAGGGTAGACTTGCGTGATGTGTATTTCATGTTCATGAGGGTCCCACAGTGGGAGGCCTTTTTGTTCAAGAGAACATTAATAGCAACAATTTCTAAAATAACCTGCAAATGGAAGGCTTTTTACAGGGATTTTCACTAAATAAAACGAACCTGCTTTTGCTTCCCGCTATTTACTTCAGTCAGATAAACAGGTTTTTGGTGTGTGGTTGCACACAACTTGGGAATACAGGATACACACAAGGGAATACGCCCGTTTAAAAGAACTTTTCTGAGTATTATCTTTAAACGTTTGTATTTGTTTCATTCCTTATGAAACAACTGATACTGGCCCAAATGTATATTAATCACAATTTAATTACCTATACAAGCAGATTCTCTGGGGAAAGTACAAGCATAAAAATTAGCCAAAAATAATACTAGAAATGAATAAAAATTCCAAAATTTGCTTGCTAAAAGCAACAGATGGATTATAAGACAGTCATGGTGTTTTAAACATAATTGAGGTAGCCAGCCTCTATAAACAGGAAAGATATTATCTACTGGGGATTATTTTTCTTTTCCATTTTCTTTTCCATTTTTGCTTACCTGAAAATCTGTCAGTGCTCTTGGGTGACTAAGGATCATTTGAATCATGTTTTGTTTATTTACTTGATCTATTTAAGGTTTTTTTCCCACAGAGAGTATACTCAATACCCCAGAAACTGATAACAAAAAGATAAAACTGACCATTTTGCAAAGTAACTACAATCTGAACAGTTACTGTTTGTGTATAACGTTAAATATCATAAATCTGAATGATACAATTTTACACCCACTGGCACAGATTCTCTCTCTAATATTGCCACCTAGTTCTGTCATCACAAAAAGAGAACACTAACGATCTGTACCCGTACCCAATTTCTGCTCCCTCCTCCCAACAAGCAGGGGCAATGAGGGATAGGTTTTACATGGGGAAAATCTTTAGGAACATTGCTAGTGGATACAGGTTAGTGCTGCCATAATAATTTGGCTCTCAAGTAACATTATGCTGTTTCTGAGATGCGTGCCATGTGGATGCAGTTAAGAGAAGGCTGCAGCCCTGTATTCTTGGCATGTTTCTATATTTTAGATGAAAGAATTCCAAATTAGAACCATTTGGGGAACATAAGATGATGCATTACATCTCTTCTATAATATATTCAAGTTTCAGACTTATGGAAATTGGTAAATGGCTTGGACTGTACTCAGATCTGGACCGTACAAAAGTGAAACATACCACACAGTTAGCACAGAAAATGAAATCCTGAAAAGAAAACACTGCAAGGCAAACATTATTTGATTCAGAATAACTATTAAAACTTTTCCTTGTTAGTACAAGGGGACTTCAGTAACAATTAAGGCCAAATGTTACAGTAAATCTATTGTCTCATCTGTTTGCTATTATAGTTAGACAACTGCATGTAGTCTCTATCTTCTGTTAATCACGTTAAATCAAGCCTGCCTCAATCAGTTTCATGCAAAAGGTGGCAAGATTAGGGTGATTTTGATTTGGCCAAACCTTGTTAGTCACTTAAGCTAAAAGCAAGATGGTTCAGATCTAGTCCCGTTTTGTTCATAACTCAACATTTAGTTAAGTCCTGAAAAATTACTTACAATATGGTTTGCCTCTCATCATAAGCATAACAAATTCAAGACCAAACAATTTGCATTGAAAATTCATTGCCCTCTACAAGTGCAGAAGGAAAAGGAGCTCTCTGATTTGCATTCCCTTCAAACTGTAATTAAGCTTCAAAAAATCAAACCAATTTTCTCTAGGGAAAACATAAAATGATTAATTTCTCCCTTTACTGTTTAGCTTTAGTTTGTTAGTTTTTTTCCTGTACTAGATGGGTGCTCTGTGTGCTAGTGTTCAGCAACCTTGCTGCCTTTGACTTAGTGCCCTCTTCTGTTTGATAGCGTCAATACACACAAACCCAGCAGTTAATGGTGTTAAATTAATCCAAACAGAGAAAACACTGTTAAAAAACACTGAAAAAGAACATAGGCTGATATTTTTTAGAAGCAGAAAACTACAATCATACTAGACATAGAAAGGCTCCACTAGGAGAAAAAAAAAGGAACTTTCACAGTCCATAGTGTCACACACTTTTTCATAATTACAGCTTTAGAGGAAAAGACCTTTTCTGGAGACTTCTTTTTTGGTTATAAATTGCATACATAACATATGCTTATGCTTTCTTTTTTACAACTTGCTTTTTTCAGTGCATTCCTAAATCATTTCCCCTGTTTTACAAAATTATGGAACTGCAGCTAATGCAAAAAATTTCTTGCTGATTCAAATTAAAAACAACATAACCTGAACTGGTTCAGTGAAGCTGTGGCAACATAGACCACCTACCTTAATGAGAAAGCGGAGTTCACGTGTACATCCTAATAGAGCTGAGGAGGATTTGGAACCGGGAACGATAATCATCAATAAAATAGTGAGCTTTTGAGATATTTAAAAACAATTTAATCGATACATGAAGCTGATCACCTGGGATTTTGTCCAGGAAAAGTAATTTATATGCCAAGTAAAGCAAGGTCCCATGTTCAGCATGACAGCATTTCTTTGTTTGAAGGTATATTAAGGCAGGAACTTTGGAACAGCATGGGCTCAATTCCAAAATTTCAGGGAGCATTTTAGGCAGCAACAGGCATAACCATCAATAACCAAAGTTAGCAGCAGAACCAGCAAGCAAAGTAGTTGCAACCACTTGTACAACTGTGTAGAGATCAAAGAAGTAGCAGTCATTAGCTCATGACAGTTTAACAATATCCTCATTTTAGCTCTACTATAGTTCTAAAATAGTTATGTAGTTTAAGATGTTGACACCCATCTTATTTCCCAACAAAAAAAAAATCAGAAGAGGAAGGAAATGTGGTGGGGTGTGGTAGGAGTAGCAGAAATTCAGTTCTCCTCAAGAACATCTTGAGCAGGGCTAAGAATGTCATCCTCCTACTCCACTCGGCATTGGTGAGGCCACAGCTGGAGTACTGCATCCAGTTCTGGGCACCACAATTTAAGAAGGATGTGGAGAAGTTCAAGAGAGTTCAAAGGAGGGCTACACACATGATTAGAGGCCTTGAGACTAGGTCATACAAGGAGAGTCTGAAAGACTTGTGACCATTCAGCCTGGAGAAGAGAATACTTAGAGGGGACTCAGTACCAGGCTACAAGTACATCAGGAATGTATATCAGGTACTGGGAGAGCATCTACAGTATTCACCAAGGCCCCCCAGAGGAGGGCAAGAAATAATGGGCACAAACTGATTGAAAGTCATTTTAGGCTAGATATAAGGAAAATCTTTACAAGTCAAGTGCTGAGGGTTTGGAACAGGCTCCCCCCCCCCCCCCCCCCCCCCCCCTCCCCGAGGTAGCACAGTCATCCACCCTGGCAATCTTCAAAAAGTGTCTTGATGCCCATCTTGCTGGGGTCATGTGACCCCAGCAGTCTTTCCTACCCAAGTGCAGGGGGGCTGGACCCGATAATCTGTAAGGTCCATTCAAGCCCCTAACAACTGTGAAACTATGAAATGTTCAACTGCTTTAACCATGGGACCAACATCCCTCTTGTAAACCCCTCCCTCATCCTCTGTACATCTTCCAACTTCTGCAACAAATGAAGCAGGAAGCCTACAAACAAGAGACTTCTGTACTACCTAGCTCTGATTCATGTCCAGAGCAGTTCTATCTCAAGCACTGAATGCAGCATGATAGGACCTGTGGAAAAACTATGATGTGATCATGTAATTAAAGATTAGCCTACCTACAGGGTATCTCACTTAACATTGCTCAGGCCAGTTTAATTTTGTCATTTCCTAACTTGAGTGCTTGATTTTGCAACCTTACTAATGTATAATTCTGGTTAATTTCCTAGGTTGGAGGAGGAGGGGGAGAGCAAACAAACAGAAGTTCCATAATACAATTTATTGACACCAACATGGGTCATCATCATGGTTGGAATCTTTGTATCTGCTACATTGATTTTGTCGCCAGAGCTGCTAGTCATGGTATGTTGTCATGCTCCACAGGGAACAGCACTAGAGGGAAGGGACACTTTGCTTTTGAGTTTCATGAATATTTGCTGATAGCAGAGGAATGGTGAAAGGAATCTTAGGTACATTTCCAGGCCCTGCAAAGTAGTATATTCTGTTGGGCACAGTCTCTTCTGTTCCATCTCCTCCAGTGGGTCTTTGTCCCAGCTCTATTGTTCCCTAACCACTGGATGGGAGTTCCTGTCTCGTTCTCCTCTCTAGTCAATCTCACTTATCACTCCTATGATTTCTCATCCCAGGACCTTGTGTAGCAAATCTAACCACTCTGGAGTCTCAGTCTCCTTGTCTAGCTAGTGTCTGTTCATTCCTTCTGGCTCTCAACTAGCTTCTCATCCCCTTTTTGTCTCAAGGGTCTTCAGTTCCCAGTCCCAGTCTGTTGTGCAGTCACCACAGGATTCCCAGGAAGAGCATTTTTTCCCTTTTAGAATTTGTTCAGTATCAAATAATCACACTATTTTTAACAGTTTTGAAGAGAGCAAATGTCAAATGTCACAGTTCCTAGGAGCACTGCCTCCTGCTGACAGTGAAAAAGGCCTTAATTTATCTCCAAATGTGTTATGTCATACTTGTCATCAAAATTTACTGGAATACAATAAGAAAAGCCCTTTACCCAGTCTTAGCTTCACTTGCTGACTAAGCATTACACTAATGCTCACTTTCATTGTTCCAAGATTGATAGGCACCCTTCTCTGCAAACATGATCCATCTAATAGGACCCTGAACAGGAGTCATTCTCCGCTCTACTAGTTTGTACTTGGGACCTCTTAATTAATCTCTGCCTCCATTTCCCCATTCACTTACCCTACTTTGTTTTTAACTCTTCCAATTAGAAACACTAATTATTGTTATAATAAGTGACACAAAATTGAGCAGGATAGATGTGTCCTGCACTGAACTTCTGAAACGTCTTTGAAATATCTGCATGTTGCAATTTGCTGTTATTTGGGTGCACCTACATGAGACACTACTGCATAGTGGCTACCATGCATTTATTTAGTACTTGTATTAGCAAGTTATTGTGGAGTTATTGTGCAACAGTGCGAGCAAACATCGTTTAAGTGACGCTACTGCACAGTTGCCAAATAATACTGCAGAGTAGCATATTAGCACTGTCTGTGCTGTGATGCAGTATTATTCGGCTACTACGCAGTCAGCATCTTGTGTAGGTACACCCCCAATGTGTAATGCTACTATCCACATGACAGGGTATTACTGCTGCTCAAGCCATAGATATCCAAATGCTTTCATAGGCAGCCAACTGTGATAAAATTTAGTCTCAGTAGAGGCATCTACACATGCGCTTTACTGCAGAGTTGACCAGTTAGGCTCCACAGTAAAGCATCACTGTCTACATGTGCAGTGCTATTAGACTGCAGTAAACAAATTAACTCCGCTGTAGGATAGTATAACCTGACACAAGTACTATCCTACAGCAGAGTTATTTAGTGTACTGCAACCCATGTGCAGATGGTGACTGGAGCTGGCTGGGGCACAAAGGTGCTATAAGGCAGGGCTGCCTGCCAGTCAGCTCTGCAGTCAGCATTCTCATGCCTTAGCCAGCCCTCCACAGCACCTTGAGCCGGGGCAGAGCCGCTCTGGGCTGGCAGGCTAATCCCCTGGGCTTCCTGCCAGCCAGGGCTGTGCTGCCCCGGCTCAACGTGCTGCAGTCCCGGGCACACATGGAAATGCTGCACCTGGGAGCGATAAACTCCACTGCAAACTGTGCCAGAGTTTATTCAGGCACATTAATTACATGTGTAGATGCATTCGGCAGCAGCTTAGCACATAGCCCTGGTTTTTTTCCTTGTATGAGTCACAGAAACACTGTGGAAACATTAAAAAATAGCTATGATATGAAGCAGATGTACATACTACACTGAGACACAGTGGCAGCTGGTCAATATGGGGTGCTCAGGCACCACCCCACCAGTTTCAAAATGACATGATCAGTGTCATGATTATGCTTGTGCACTATGCATACACAACAAAAAGTTGAGTATGTGCAGTAAGCACCTCAGGGCAGGGCAATCTCCTTACCTCCTGAGTGGTACATGAGCAGTAGAAACACTTGAACAGTTAGAATGAAGTGCAATAACCACTTGTTTAAGAGGGCAGCAGGGTGCCTATACTGATGCCCCAGCGTGGGTAAAGAGCTGTTGGAAGGAAGGTGGAAAGACAAGGGGCGCCACATGCAGAGACATGCATGTGGCCCCAGGCAACCTGCAGAGCAGCTTCAGCAGGTAAATGGAAAGGGGGATTGAGGCCCCTGTAGGGAGGGAGCTGGGCAGGGCTAGGGCTGCTGCCCAGCTAGGTGGGGCTTGGGGCTGAGCAGGTCCCTAGCGGGGAGCAGGATGGGGCCACAGGTGTCTCATCTGGGGGAGGGGGAGGGTCCATTCCTCGCTGCTGTGTGCACTCCTGGGGGGCAGGGGAGACCTGTACCCCCAGATTTGTACCTGGGGCAGGCACAGCCTGTGGGCTTCCTGCACCTGCCGCTACTTTGAGGAGTGCAGCCCCGTGCTGCTGCCCTCATAGCAGCCTGTGTGCAGGGGACACATGGCCAGGGCAGCGTGGGGGCAAGAAGTGGCAAGGACGTTTTCCACACAGCTCTTCCACTCCCTGCAGCGCCGGGTCGTGTGGGGGGAAGCAGGGCAGCAGGGAACAGAGGCGAGCAGCGGTAAAGAATCCCCGCGTGGCCCTGCTGTCCCCAGCTGTGCCAGGGCACGCCCTGCCTGACACTCACCCGCCCCACCTGTCTCAGTTCATAAGCTGTGCCAGCTGAGAGAGTTAGTCTTGTTTAGTTTCAGTGGTTAAAAAGCCTCTGGAAACCTTAACCACTGGTTAGATTGAGGCTCTATTCTAAGGGCACCTTTTTCCTTGAAGCCTGATATCTGTTTCGCAATTGTGACAGCAAATTCCAGAAAATGTCCAGGATGTGTCCTGATCTCCATGTGGCTGGAAAGCAGCTGCCCAGCAGAAAGGACAGCTCGCTCAGCCATGTGGAAATCAGACCCAGCCCCTGTGCCCCCTATCAGCCTGCAGCCAGCACCCAGGGGCACCTGAAGCTCCCTCTAGCTGCTGCAGGAGGGCAGTTGTCAGGAGCAAATTAGCTCCCTACAGGTGCATGTTCAGATGCATGCAGGGCCACAGTTTAGTTGTGTCTTAAATTTTCTGTGCAGAAAATCCAGGTACATTAATTGCACATGTAGATGCACCCAATGGGTATTACCAGCCGAAGAACTGGCTTTCAAGCCTTTTAGTAGCAACTCTTTGATAGTTTCACTAAGACAGTTAAAAAACAGGGAGTGACAGTTAGTTAGAAAGCAGAGTGACATTTACTATGCAGTTCCCAGAGTACAATTAAATTTCAATGTAAACACTATGGCTGAAATATGCCCTACCCTTAAATAGATTATACACTTAATGCTTATGCAGGTAACTTATATTTGGTATAATATAAACAATAGGTAACAGATTGAGACTGGCACTGTGTTATACCATCAAGTTAGGCACTAATCAGGTATACATAGAAGTGTAGGACACTGTAGAATTTATGGAAAATAAAAGTGTAAAGAATGTATTGCATTGGGAATGAATGAAAAATAGGGGATAGCAAATTTAGGGCCAGATCATATCCCACCTATTGAGTGTGTAAATGGAATTTAGGCATATAAATGCAATTCTATCCTATTCACATCTCTAAAAACTCATTAATGCAAAAGAAAGGTGGGTCGTCCTCTTCTGTGTTACTTTTAATGGCTTAGTCTTAAGGTTAAAGTAAAGGTATATTACAAAAGTCTACACATTAATGTTTCTTCAGGGACTTGAATAGGGTGAAGTAGGGTCCTACTTAGATGTCTAGCTGTTATTTAGATATCTTATAAGTGGGACAGGATTTGATCCTAAATGGTTAAAATACTTTATACAGCATGTCATGTTTAATATTCCAGATAACTAAAGATACAGATTCACAGCCATAGAAATTCTGTGGTAAGGTTTTATTCAAGGTAGCTTTGCTTGCAGTGATATTTGGTGGGGGGTTTTCACAGTAGCAATATTTTTCAAGTAAAAGGCTGTAATATGGATGATAAAAGTTCAGGAACCTAAATTTGCTTCTGCAGAATTATGCAGGTTATTCTTAATCTGAGAAATACACTACATTTTCTCCTTGAGAATATTGCAATTTGCTTTAAGAGTTGAGGAAGAGTGAATGCATTTTTGTGAATAACTAGTAGGAAGAATTCCACATGTCACTTATACTACTGTCATTTTCTTTTCAAAGTTCTCCATCAGCTTTAGAGAAGAAATATTGGTTCTACCTTAGGATTCACATTTTCTATATATAAGAGATTCTATATATATTACATCTGGCCCAGCCTTAAAATGATCATCACTGACAATACCTTACTATATTGCTTAATTTTATAGTTTTATGTGTGTTTTTCAAACTTCTCTGTAATTTTGCTATGATTGTCTGGGGCAGCATCTTGCTAGTATGGGATGTTACAATGTTATCACCCATCACAGCCTGGAAAACGGTAGAAAGTCAACATAAATTCCTAGATTTAGATTTTTAAAATTTTCTAGAACCTACTTGACCTATATGTACTGGTAATTAAATCTATTCTTTTTCTTGACAAGTGGATTTGATATATACTATCTGGGTCTTGGTTCTGTATTACATTATACTGGGTGCGTCTACATGTGCTCTTTAATGCTCATTAGCCTATTTTAATGCTCCTTAAAGCATCACAAAAATCAGTGTATTTTTGCTAATGCACATTAAAATAGGCCAATGCACCTTTATCTAGCACCTCACAATGGAGGAACTAAATTTAATGCACATTAGCAAAAGCACATTAATGAACATGTAGGTGCACCCACTATATCTCTGTTTTAGAAATAAGTTTTCCCACTAGAGTAGCTTATTTCTCTCTGGCAAACCTAAATCTTCTGAGGTTGCCTGTTGTAATAAATGAATACTAGTGAAAATATAAAAATGCTAATTCTGACAAGCAGTTTTAGCATGACCACCTGTAAGGTTTGTTTTACATCTCCAAGAAAGAACATTAGGTTTTACAACATAAATTAGCTGGTTGATTGTCATAAATATTCCTGTGACACTCTTCAGAAGTCTTCTCTGTTGCTCCCTGGAAAGAGAACAAAAATAAAAGATGATGACATTTTGGAGAGAAAATGACAACTTATGCTTAATAGTAATAAACCTGATATGGCATCACTTTCCCTCTACACATTGTACTGTCAGAAGTACAATGTGTTTTAATTTAGCTAGCTGATATAAACCAATATGCCAGACAATAATATGGTACTTCATGCAACAGGCAGAAATTAGCTGCACTAAGGATTTATGACAGGCTAAAATACTGGTTCTAAATCTTAGATACAGGCCACCCTTGGAAAATGCAGCTCTTACCTTTCACTCGTTTTTGACTGTGGACAAATAATACAGTCATTTTTTCTGTTGCAAAGAACTCCGAAAGACCACAACAAGTCAGAAGGTTTGTTACACTTCTGATTCCTATTTTGTGAAACACATTTAGGTGTTTCCACACCTAACAGTGCTAATATTGTGTGGCATTCTGTGGCATCCTTAAAATGAACTCACATAACCCTGGTTGAGAAGCACTGAACTAAAGACTTACAGGGACAAAATGTGTATACAAGCAAAGGGTTATTTTTAGTCATAGAACAGGATTCTAAATGGATGAACAAATATAGCAAAGGTATTGTGCATTAACTACTGAGAATTCATTTTGTAATATCTCTTTAATTGGATAAAACATACTTAAGACCTGACACTGCAACTCCATGCCAACTTATTTTGAAAGCTAGTATGTATTTATTGGGTCAGGCATTAAATGTAACCCCATGCAACTTGCCCCATTGTCTTTTATTTATTACTTAAATGAACAACTTTATTCATGAGTTAATTTCCTTTATGATCCAAGCCCACATGACAGGTTAATGATACTAGTGAAGGATGGTGGTGTTGCAGTCCTTGTGATTTCTTATTTTGAAGATATCAACAAGTGCACTAGTCACATAAACTGATCTTTCCTTTAAAATCTCACAACCTACAGAGTATACACTAAAAAAGTGTTAACTGTTGTTGATAGTTCTGTCTAAGCCAGAAAAACTCTGTCTGGGTGTGTCTATACAAGATGCTTTACTTTTCATTCAGCTAATCTAATGCGTAGTAAAGCATCACCATCTACATTAATTACTGTGCATTAAATTAGTCTAACGCACTGTTTGCTAGTACCAATACATACAAGTGCTAGAAAAATGGTGTATTAACTAATGTGCCAAAGCTCACGTGCAGCAGGGGGCCACAACTTCTGCCTGGCTGGCTAAGCCCCAGTCTCTGTGGGGCAGGGGTAGCTGTCCCAGCTCTGGGGCAGGTCCCTCCTAGCTGTGTAATTGGGGCCAGCCCTGATCTCTGCAGGGTTGAGAGCAGCCCTGAAGCTGGGACAGCTCCCCCTGCCCCCCAGACCTGACCCCTGTGCCCCCTGCCAGCCCAGGACTGGCACCCGGGGGAGCCTGAAGCTCCCTCTGGCTGCTGAAGGGGGGAAGAGTGGGACAGGAGCAGCCCTGGACTGAATTGCTCCTGTTGGGAGCAAATTTGCTCCTGGTAGGTACATGTTCAGATGTGTGCCTGGGTGCAGTTTAATGCACCTGAATTTTCTGCGCAGAAAAATCAGGCACATTAACTGCACTTGTAGACATGCCCCCAAATTTTTAAATCCTCTATGCCAGTTGTGTTCAATCTTTTGGCACTAGGAGTGAAAAGAGTGGCATGGGGCCAATCTGTGAGCTGGATTTGGCCCCACATGCCAACATCTGGCTCTGGTGCCCTGTGCTGCTTCTGCCCAGCCCCACTCACTAGGATCAGGCCTCACACTCCCCCTGCTCACAGCAGGATTGGACCCCATACTGTCCTGTATACCCAATCTAGCACACAGGCCCACAGGGCTCCCTACTATCTGAAAATTTCACAGGAGGGCCTGCAGTCTGGATGACATGACACCATGGGCCGGATCTGGCCCATGGACTGTAGACCACCGCTGCTCGGAGACATTTGCAGCACTGGCAATTGCGGGGGAGAAGGGGCAGCTTATTAGTAGTAACCTATCAGGCTCAAATGTGAAATTACTGAAGCCCCGTCTACACATTACACTTAAGATGTCATCAACCGGATAATCACGTCTTAGGCTGTGACACAGCCGCATGTTCAATCAATTAATGGCATGATAAAACAAGGAATAAGCCACAAAGTTATTCCACAAAAATGTAATAACTTTGTGACTCTTCCTTATCATGTCTTTAATTAAACATGTGGCCACATGTCCCCCTGCAGCTGGGAACCCCATCAGCTGTGGGAATCCCAGCTATGGCAACATGGGGCTCCCAGCTATGGGAGCTTGCTAATTGCCAGTGCAGAAACAACCCAGGATCACAATCCTAGGCTCCCCCTGCACTGGCAAGAAGGCATGATTGAATTCCATGCTGGTTCCCACAATTACACCTCCTACCATGCACGTGTGGCATGGCAGGAGGCACAACTGTATGGATCACGCAACAGATCCTATCACACATTTACCTGAATATCTAGAGGTGCCTGAGAAACCCTGTACTTAGACCTGCATGATGCTAGTGATATTTTTTACAAAGTCACATTTCAGAGTGGAATCACACGGTAAGCAGCAGTATTGGGCACCCATATTCTGGTTGACAGCAACATGTCAGAACCTTCTCCTAAACCTCAGATTTACTATGCTCCTTTAAATTCATTCAATGTTTGTTTTTATCCTATATGTAGGGGAATAAGCATCACAACCTCTATATACACTCCTTTTAAAATCAAAACCTGGGACACTTGTAGCAACAATGGCCGGGCTGCAGAATATTTATATATGAAGCAAAAGTTCTCTATCCTTTAGATCTGTATCAGTTCCATTACTGTCACCATCCAGTTCAACAGAATCACATTTACGTTTTCCAGATTGGAAGCTATTTCCTAGTAACTTAGTGTTCTGAATGGTCTTATCTTGACACACTGGATGTATTTATTGCAGTGGTTCTTGCCTCTTTAGAGCTGAGGCAACCCTTGATAGATTTGAGGCCCTTCTCAATAGATTCAAAATTGGATTCCAGTTAAAAAAGATCTCAGTTCAAGATTGGAAAAGATCAGCTTTGTTTTCAACCATTTTTTATTACAAAAAGGTAATAGAGAAATTCTTCTATTGCAAAGAATACAGGAAGACTACAACAGGTCAGAATGCTTTTAACACTATGGATTCTTATTTGAAAACTCATAGTTTATCTTGCAAATCATGCTTGCACACATAACAATGCTAACATTGTGTGGACCCCTGAATCTCAACCAAACATTTTATAATTATTGTAAAAAAAAAGTTTTAATGAATGAAGCAAAAGCCCAGGATATTTCATGTGTCCCAAAAGAAGTTCCTAGTATATAATTTACAAAACCAGGACACACGGTCACTTTATTAACACAATACAAAACAATATTTGCTTTTTCATCATAGGAAGCTGAAAGTGGTCAAGTGATTTTTCATTTATTTGTGTGATAGAACAAGCAAGGAGCAAACAAAAATGAGAGGCATGTTTTTCATTATGTTGTGTAAATACATGCTATGTGTATGCATGCATGCACACATATATTTACAGATCTTTGGTAAACAACAGATTAATTTCTGTTCTACTTCCCTCTTCTTTTTACAGCTTAGATGGAAAAACATTTGAAAAGAAGTGAACTCCTGAGTTGAGTTTTTCTACTTAGTTTCTATTTTTTTTTAATGTTACCTTTTGTTATAAACACTGATTTTAGTGGAAGAGATCTTGCAAGCAACAGATTTTTATAGGTTCATACCAACATCTTATATTCTCCTTTAGGAAGGTATAGTCACACAGAATGGTAACACTTGGACAAAATCTTTGATTTTGAAAGCCATAAAAGGCAAACTTGAGTGAATACCAAACTTTAAGCATGAGTAATTCCACTGTTTTAGAAGGACTTAAAGGAAATGTATTGGCACCTTCTTTTCCTTTGGATTAAACCAGCAAGGCTGAGAGAAGGACACTGGTGTGTGGGTAGCTCAGCATCTCCATATACACTGCCCAGACTTTTTGCACCCTGGAGAGGTCACTCTAGCTTCACTTTATCTTTCAAGTGGGGATTATGTTCAGTGAACTGTTGTCTTATTTAACGTAATTCTATTGTCTCGCAAGACAGACAGATGCCTACTATTAAAGCTGGGTATGTACTTCAGTTACCTTGATGGCTAAGGCCAAAAAGTCCAAGGCTGAATTGATTCAATCTTTGCAGGTTAACCTAAGCTGTGTACATTGAATTGATAAACAAGTGAACAGACATTCACTTTTGATTCCAGAAATGCAGTCACATGCCAGCAGTGGCCCAGGCCAGAAGCCCAGAGGCGCTAGAGCATGCCTTCCTGCTGGACTGGAGCAGACAGCTTGCAGACAGCTTGGACCAAGGCTAGCCTGCCCACTCCGCAAGGATGGTTTGCAGGGGAAGTGCAAAGCATCATGGGATGCTGGGGGACTGCGAGTTAACTTGATTCTGGAGGGGATCTGGGACAGAAGTTCAATAATTTAAATCAGATAAATCTGATATTACATCCATCCAGGTTTATTTTAAAACGATTTTGGCCATTTTGAAAGTGGTTTATGTGCACTGAACTTCTGTTGTGTTATAGATTTGAACCACTTTTGGATCACTTATACCAGTTTATATGTAATTTCTGTCTCTAGCCGCAGAGTTGCAGCCTGAGAAAGACATCAGCCTTCCAATTCTATTTAAAGGCAAGTTGAAAAGTGCTAAAAATTGGAAGATTGATCCTGGTCTATGTCCATTCTGAAAAGGAACATACCAAATTATTAGCACCTGGTCGTGTTACACTTAAGATAAAAAAACTGGAGCTCAGTTGAGGAAATTGGGTTCTCCCCCAGGTCCAAAGGATTCAATTCATTTTATATAGCTCAGGATATGAGTCAATAAATAATTACATCATTGATATAGTAAAATTGTGCTACCTCCAGCATTGGAAAGATATTGATGGAACTGTCATGATTCTTTAGTAAAAAAGAAACATCAAGTATGGTAAGTTCTTATGCCATTTTCATGCAAGGATGGGAAAGTGAAATCACAACTGCAATATATGTGCAAAGTTTCAATAGGCTGTAAATGCAAATAGGTGCAAAAAAGGGAAGATGAAGTCAGAAAGGATATGGCATGCTGGGAAGGTCAATATACCTTTAAGAATCCTTAGAAACATCTTCAGATGCCTTTCTTTCAGTAGAAACTGAAAATGAGGACAGAAATCATTAGAAACATTTCTCTTGTTAAGTAGTCTAACATATTAACTACAGAACAAAGCGGTATGCTTTATATTAGAAATAAAATGTACTTTGGGCTTATGAGTTGAGCTTTTCAGAGCAGTTGTGGGATTTAGACCTACATCTAACAATTAACTTTCCTATTTCTAACTTTAGCGGAAGCTGTGTCCAATCCTCTAGATTGCTTTGAAAATCTCAGCCAGGATCTCTTTAATGCACATGTTCTTCTAGTTTTTTTTTGTTTGTTTTTGTTTTGTTTATGTTCCAGTTTAAGATGAATAAGAAAGGGTAATTGGATCAAAACAGCTCATTACATATACATGCTATATATCACTTTCTTTTCCCACAACTTTCTTTTCATTCCTACAACATAACATTCCACCTTTCAAATTAAATCTGACTAAAAAATATGATTTTGTCACAAGTGACAAACAGGGATTTTCCTCCTGCTGTAACTTCATATCAAATAATTGTGTAACCCAGTGGCGACCAACCTTCTGGCCCTGTGGGCTGGATTAGTGGCACAAGGCCTATCCACAGGCTAGATCCCGCACATAGGGTTGGTCCATGGGCCTGAATCAGTGCAGGGTTGGCACATGGGCTAGGGACAGACATTACACACAAACTGGTTTAAGTGATCAGAAACTGGATAAACCTGTAACAGAACAGATGTTCATTGCACATAAACCAATTTGAAAATGGCTGAAGCTGGTTTCACATAATGTAGTATCAGACTTAACTGATTTGGTTCAAACCAATTTATGCAATGTCTGTCCCAGACCCCTTCCTGGTTTAAGTTAAACCAGAGTCCCCCAGCATCCCAGATGCTTTGCAACCCTGGGCGGGGCTCTGCTCTCTGCTCCAGCCCAGCAGGGCTGGCCCCAACCCTCTGCTCCCTAGTTGGAGCTCTGGAAGAAACTGCAGGTACAGCAGCATCTGCCTAGCTTCCTCCTGCCCCCCCGCCCCACCCCATCACTCCCTGCTCAAGCAGGGATTCCCTCCCCACCCTCTGTTCTGCCTTACACAGACACCTCTCAGCATTAGCTAACATACCACATGCTGGCTATGGTCCATGCTGTGGGAGACAGGACAAAGGCAGACAGGACAGTGTCAGTTTAGGGTTTTTTTGAGCTAACCAACAGGTAACTGGTAATGGCCCTCCATTCCTTTCTGGGAAAAAATTGTTTAAGAAGAGTTTGAACTAATAAGAGAGCCTTTTGTTTTGTTTGATGGGGTAATAAATGCTAACAACTCCCTATGTAACTCCCTGCTGAGTAACTAAATGCTCTGTTACCAAATCGGGATGGGGTGGAGGGACCCCCCTCTAATCAAAGCATCCTGCTTGGGTCTGGCTGTGCCGTGCTCCCCCCCCCCCCCCCCCAGCTCAGCACTGTGGGGGGGAAGGGACGGCTGCTCTAGCACCCCCTGGTTTCTAGCCTGAGCCACTGCAGGCATGTGCCTGTAATTCTGGGATGCCTGTACAGTTACAAACCTGTTCAGCCTAGCCAGGTTAGACTAATCTGCAAAGATTGAATCAATTCAGGCTCAGGCTTTTTGAATTTCTGTAAAAAACTCCTAGCTCTGGAGTCAGTCCATGTGTATGCTCTGGTACACTGGCTCAGCCCTGCACACCTGATCTAGCCATGGATCAACCCTGTGCACTATCTCAATCTAGCACATAGGGCCACATCATGCAGCCTGCAGAGGCCCCCATGGGCCTAGAAATTTGGCAGCAGGGGTGCTGCAACTAATGCTGCCACTGCTTCCCCAACACCAAATTTTTCAGACCCTTGAGGTCTGAAATTGTGGGATGCTTCCCTTGAAAGGTCTTGTGGGTTTCATTTAATGACCAAAATTCAGTATAAGCTGTTTTCAGCATGTGGCAGTGATTTCATAAATATTTTTTTACCTCAAAAGAAAATTTAAAATAGCTCATGGAATATATACACATAGCAGACACATGGGGTTGCTTGCTTAATTTTATTACACTACTTAGAAACAACAGTTTGGTTTCTTTCCCCAGAAATAAAGTATTTTAGACTCAGGTATACTGTGCACCTTCTGAAGCTTGCCCAGATCCCTCAGCAACAGTTTCCTGGTTTGTTGGGGATGCATCAGGCCTCTCTTGAGCTGAAGAGTCTATTTCTTCTTGCATATTCTCTAACTTCTCCTCATGAGCAGAAGCAGGAGAAGCTGCAGCATCCAAGACATCACCAGCAGTTTCTATGAATAAAAGAGATAATTGTCTTTTTCTGTTCATTTGCCAGTATGAAGGAGAGCACCTGGGCCTCACTTCAACATGGTATTAAAAATATGTGCTGAATATTAAGTGTATGTTGTGGCCATTAAGTTAATGCAATTATTCAGATACTTAAAATGCAGCATGTGATAAAAGTCAGAAGGACTCAGGTCTATAATATTATTTATTATTGTACTTAAATCTTCGTACCCTTAAGACAAAGAATTACAGACACTGAAACTATTTTTCTAGTTAGCTGGCGTGTGTCCCTAAATGAAGGCGTCTGTTTTCTAAAAAGTATTCTCTTTGGACAATCACTTTTTTACATTTACTTTTCCAGTTTCTTTCATGTGTTGCACAATATCATTACATAAACTTGGCAAGTGTAGAAGGTTCAATGTAAAATATGACAGACAATTGTCTTATGAGTACACAGTTTAGTTCCATGTTACCATATATTAGGGGTTTTGAAGATGCTATTAAGCAGTTTGGGTTTTCTTTGTTTTGTTTTTAAATGGAAAACATCTTGTTAGATTGATTGGCTTATGCACTGCCAAAGTATGAGTGCTATGTCTCTTCATGGCTTCCATTCCTTTGCCTCTTTAGGTTGAAGTAAGCCATTTGCTTAAGCAACTGCATATTATAACAAGACTGAGGGAAGTTTTACAATATGCAGTCATGTTACCAATAGAGTCACGTAAGGGAGATATTTTTCCCACTACTTCTGGAGTTAAATTTCATGTACTTCTACCATCTTTTAGCATAAAGTCTCCCTCAACAATTCCTGTGCAAGTTAAATTGATAGTGTTTATTGTACTTTGGATTTGTTTCTATTATTAGGTGTACTGAGCATGCTAGGGACCAAGAAGGCTCTTTATAAGCAGTACATAGACTATATGCTAACAGAACTGTTCTAGATCTAGTGACACCCAGGTTTTATTATGTATTATGGCTTGTAGGGAGTTAAATAGGACACATTCACTACATATATCATTTATTAGAATAGATTCACTTGACAGAGTATTTTATGTGGACAGTTAACTTCCAAACAGCAGTACAAAAATGAAAGAATTGCTGCTCTTCTGTTACAGAATGAGGATGCAAGAAAGAAGAAAAAATACAGTGCATTTAAAGCATAGAGCATGCTAAAATATTAAGTATTTTAATGGAATTTAGAATTGAATAGTGCATTGTTTATTTTTACCATTATGATTATAACTGTTGATTGTAACATCATGATTTTGAATTGATTATTTTTAATTGAAATTAAGAGCATATTGCTTGTGATCTAAACTGTTTTACTTGGATAACATTGTTTGGTTCAAACTGTCACTTTTATCTATTTAGTTTCTTTTAGTTTAGCTTGGCAGTAGACTCCAAAAAGATAAAAGCCATTCTGGCAGTGCAAGACAGATGTAGCTTGGAAGCCTCTCCAATGTATTATATTTATGACCCATTATAAGGCACCACACCCTTTTAAGTTATTCTAATTCATTCTCTTTTATATTCTTTTTATTGGTCTCAAAACAGATACAATAATGCTATGTCAAGGATCTAAAACTGTATCAATGGTATTTTATTAAATTGCTTTTTTGGATAATACATTCTATCCCAAAGAATGATTCTCCATTTTCCAGTATTGTATTCACTTGCTCTTCCTTGTGCAAACTATATAACTGGATGTGATGGAGGCCACTGGAGATTGGATTTGACAAGTCCAGAGAAAACGCTAAGTTGTCTGAAAAAAAATATCAGTAGCATCTGATTTGGTGTAGCGCGTAGTGCATATCTCTACAGATCAATAGAAAGAAGCTACTTTTGTCCATAACATAAATTACTTGCTTGCATGGTTGCATGAATCTATCCAAGAATCTATTAATGACAAGATGGTAGACAGCTGAAATAATACATTTTATAGCATTTCTTTTAGCAAACCACCAGAACACTTCAAATGTGAACTGAGTTCCACTCTCACTTAATCTTTTCAGTAACTCCAGTCTGCAAAAACAGTAGTGTTAACACTTATACCACCTATGATAAACAAGTTGCATTCATACAGAATACTTTAGGCCCTTTAGATATTTAGTGAATTAAGAATAAAGCCTTACAAATTGTCCAACCTAGTATATATGCAGACTCATTGCCATTACCCCAAACTGCAAAGGAACACATTTAGAGAAGTGCTGCATTTGTTGGCAAACTCAACATAGTTTTGCCATTTCCTCTCTTTGCAGATTAGTCTCTGGCCTTCACATAAAATATTTTGTCATAGATTTTATTTTTTGCATTTCCTAAATGGCCTTCATGTAATGTTTGAAGGACATGTGCCCTGAGCTTTGTTAAAATACCTCTTCTAGTGCCACACAGTAGGCAACCTCGATACATGTTTAACTAGTAAAGAAAAGGATGCAGGAAGCAGTCTGTTGGGAATAGGCCCAGCTATTCATTAGCTAGCACTGGATTATTTTAGTATCATGGTGTACCAGAATATTTGTTACCAGCAGGGATTCAGGTTGTGCCATGGAGGTCATATTGACCACCTTTAGTTGTTTCAGTCTCCTTATCTGTCACTACCAATGGAATAGAATGCCGCCGGAGGTGGTTCAAGCACCCGCTTTGGATGTCTTCAAGACACATTTGGATGTTTATATTGCTGGGATCCTATGATCCCCGCTGACTTCCTGCCTTTGGGGCAGGGGGCTGGACTCAATGATCCTTCCGGGTCCCTTCCAGCCTGGCATGCAGGGCAGGGGCAGAGGGGAGCTACAGGGCCCAATTTCAGTGTGCACGAGTGGTGTAAGACTCTGGGACCCAATCCCAGCAGGCACAAGTTGTGTGGGGCCCAATTCAACATGCAGATCAGCCTTGTGCCATTCATCTGGCTCACAGGGCCAAAAGTTAAAGCAACACTGGACTAGATCAATCTTGGCTAAATGCTTAGCCTTAGCTCTTAAGGTAAATATATTCTCCAGTCCAAGCAAATGGTTCCGATGCCTATGTAGTACCAGATCAGTGGTAACTTTGACATGACCATTGACCAGACATACTGATAGCCCCCTTTTTCACAATTAACACTATCAGGGCATTCTATTTTTTTCCCCGTTAACCTTAGAAATCATTCTGAAAACCTGTAAGTGGTATACTGCCCCTGGACCAGATTCAGCCATAGGCTTTGCAAAATGTAAGAGTTCCTCCCCCTTTGAGCAGTTTTTGCCTCTGTATGTTTAATCTTCCATTTCTACTCTAAAAGGCATCAGCTGTTGCATCCAAAAGTTCAGCTACTTTTGTTTGGGGCTGGAGTTCCTTTTTAAGCTTCTATGCATCTGGTGCTTTTGTCAGTTCAACTAACTGCATTTCTCTCTCCACCATTTTCTGTCTGGTTATGGAGAACGCCTTTATTTTAAAAACACAGTTTAAACACCTGCTCTTTACAGAGCTAGGTCATTCTGTTTGGAAAGCAAGGTTTTCCTCTGTTCGTTTTCAGAGTACCAAGGTTTTCTAATCATTCATTTTTATATGTAAGATCTGGTGTCTCTGTAGCTTCACAGCAGGATTCTAAAAAAATAAATTTAAATCTTGTTCTTTTCACTTATAAATAAATCTAGACACTTATACTATTGTCTTATAGAGTGCCTAAACTATCAGTATACTTCATATTGTCATTTTCAGGCTGCTGAATTAAAAATCCTCCAGTTGGTGTAAGGTGAGGGTTATAATCTAGTTTTGGTATAGGCTTCAATTTCTACAAGCTTTATTCTTTGACAAGTAATCACTTGCATTGCAAGTCTCTTTTCCCACAGTCTAAAGTTCACATTTGAAATACCACATGCTTCCTGCTTAATATGCACTGGGTTTGCTGCAGATATATAGTGCTGTTGCCGTTCCCTGGCATCTTTAGCAGCCATCTCTGTTGACATAGCAATTTCTATTGTATGTTTTAGTCACATCAGTCTCAGTCCATAGACACGGGTTTACTTTGTTGTGTTCCATTTTGCATATGTCACAGTAAAGGATCCATTAATGCATCAGAAAAAAAATGACAGTGCTGTGTTAACTTTCTTATTTTAGCCCCATATCTGGTAATCGTTTTACTTTCTCTTTAACATATGTAAAAGGAAGTATTCTGCAATTCTCTCCCTTGGGGAGAGAAAACTGTGTAGCACTTCCACAACCTTAACAAGCTGCCTGTCTCAGGTTTAACAGGATGGTTACCCCACACAAGTTATAAGTTTTACATTTAGTTGAACCACACTCTTTTTTCACCACTTATTTTATTAGCTATTATCATAGAATCATAGAGAATTAGGGTTGGAAGGGACCTCAGGAGGTCATCTAGTCCAACCCCCTGCTCAGAGCAGGACCACCTCCAACCAGATCATCCCAGCCAAGGCTTTGTCTAGCCAGGTCTTAAAAACCTCCAAGGATGGAGAGTCCACAACCTCCCTGAGTAACCTGTTCCAATGCTTTGCTACCCTCCTAGCGAGAAAATCCTTCCTAGTATCTAACCTAAACTTCCCTTGCTGTAACTTGAGACTGTTGCTCCTTGTTCTGTCACCTGCCACCACTGAGGACAGTCTAGCTCCATTATGTATTAATTATGTATTATTCCAGGACATTTGATGTGCTGACTAACTTTTATCCTATTCTTTTTATAAGAGGACAGCCATTTTTAGGAGGAAGTATGTCCATCCAAGCATACTTTTATACATACTAATTATGTATTATTCCTGCCTTTTAATATAGTTGAACTAGTCTTGTGTTATCAAATGAGTCCAGTTTCCCCACCACAAATCAGAAGACAATGTAATTTTTCCAGATGAGCAGGTCTTACACATCTAGTAGCTACAGTTTTCCTTTTACAGGGTCTCAACTCATACTCTCTTCATTGTATTCCCAAATTGGGATCCTGTCCCTGTTGTTAGTTGCAATCTCTTTGCACTAATGTTGCATGACCTCTGGGTCAGGTTGGTCCTACTAAAAGCCTTTTTTAAAATCACTATACCATATATAAAGCTTATCTGCATATACACTCCACTGAGCTCCACATGCTTTTTACGTGCAAAGAGCCACATAAGCACTCAAACTTTAAAAGTTTACTACAAAATTCCTTGTACTACTTGGGCAAATCCACACATGCTATTAAGGTGGACATGTGTTACATACGTGCCCAGGAGCACAGCATGTTGAGCTGGGTCAGAGCCCTTGGCAGGGGGCTCTGGGGGTCAGCTATTCCAACCTAACTCAACGTGCTGCAGAGGGGCTAGCTGGGGTATGAGAGTGCTCCCACGTGGGGCACCTGGCAGACAACCCCCACACTGAATCACCCTCATGCCCCAACCAGCTGCATCAGTGCCTACATGTATGGTGCTGCAAGGTAAAAAAAACTCTGCAGCAGGGTAGTACTTTTAAATACTGAGTTAATTAGGTACCTAATAGGGCTGCATCTTTGAATTAGTTTTCTGTGGCCTAATAGAGCTGCAAGCCATTTACTTCAGAATTAATTAGTCTACTCCACAGTAAACATCTCGTGTAGATGCACCCCTAGTGGACTCCAAGATGAACATGAGTCGGCAGTGAGACGAAGCCATCAGAAAAGCCAATGGCACTTTATCATACATCAGCAGATGCATGACGAATAGATTCAAAGAGGTGATACTTCCCCTCTATCGGGCGCTGGTCAGACCACAGTTGGAGTACTGCGTGCAATTCTGGGCACCGCACTTCAAGAGGGATGCGGATAACCTGGAGAGGGTCCAGAGAAGGGCCACTCGTATGGTTAAGGGCTTGCAGACCAAGCCCTACGAGGAGAGACTAGAGAACCTGGACCTTTTCAGCCTCCACAAGAGAAGGTTGAGAGGCGACCTTGTGGCTGCCTAGAAGTTCATCACAAGGGCACAGAAGGGAATTGGTGAGGTTTTATTCACCAAGGCGCCCCCGGGGGTTACAAGAAATAATGGCCACAAGCTAGCAGAGAGCAGATTTAGACTGGACATTAGGAAGAACTTCACAGTTAGAGTGGCCAAGGTCTGGAACGGGCTCCCAAGGGAGGTGGTGCTCTCCCCTACCCTGGGGGTCTTCAAGAGGAGGTTGGATATGCTTCTAGCTGGGGTCATCTAGACCCAGCACTCTTTCCTGCCTGTGCAGGGGGTCGGACTTGATAATCTATTGAGGTCCCTTCTGACCCTAACATCTATGAATCTATAAATCAGCTACGTAATTATCGTACTGAAATTCAATTAAGATATTATGCACACCAGGACAATTAGAGGCACTGATGAGCATGAAATAAAAATGAGATGTTATTTTTGGTGTGCTGACTAATTTTGATCCTATTCTTTTTATAAGAGAACAGTCATTTTTTAGAGGTATTATGTCCATTCAAGCATATTTTTATAAGAGTACAATTGTAGAAACAGAACATGACTGGGAAAGGGCAATCAATGCGCTGGAACTGCTATCAAATCAGATTAAATCAAAGTATTTCTGTTATGAAAACATAATATTCTGTTTTAAATTAATACTGACTTATGTGAAGAAAAGGAAATTGTTTTTTAGGACCAAAGGAAATTGCTTATCTTGACTGAATTCTAAAACGGAGGAGTTGGGATGTTCCAACTGACCTTGGACTTGACAGTGTAGGGTTCTTTAAAAAAATCTGGTCCTACCCTAAGAAATTGTTTTATAAAAATGGCCTTTTCTTATGCCAGAGCATAAATCTGCTAACTGTAAAGGAAGTTTTACTTACAGGAGCTAAGGGAGAAAGTATTCTATATTTTTATATAGCATCAATAGAACATGTAAGATCCAATCAGTTAGATTCTCTAATACATAATCCCACTGAAAGCAATAGTATCTGTTAACTTAGGTCATAACCTCAACTGACTAGAGAGCCTGCATACAACTAACTAAAGACCTGATATGACCTACAAGACCTTTTTTACTACTGAACAGGCATGAGAATCAACACATCCCAGTTGGTATTCACCATCTAGTTTGCATTTTTAAGAAATAACCAAGCTCAATCCTTAGTTCTCTAGGTAATGGTAGCTATCATCCATAAAGTTTTATGATGGCATTTTCATAGTCAGAAAGATTTTTTTTCCCCCTAAATATTAATGAATTAAGACTGATCATTATTGGGAGATTAAAAATTATCCCCATTTTACAGAAGAAAAGTTGAAGCACACCAGTGATTTCCCAATGGTCATGTAAAACCAGTTCTATGATGCTCCTAACCTCTCTCTCTGGGCAGGCCTGTACCAGTAAAGTTTTCCCACTTTGTATTTGCTCCAATTCCCTAATATTTTCACTTTCTTATACTGACATATCTACCTACCATAAGTTTCTTTAGTATCATAAATATGTGAGAAACTGGAATCCTATATGTGAATTAACACTTTTACAAGATTAAAATAGCAATTGGGACACAAAAGTACATGTCATGCCTGTTACGCAACAAACTTAAGGAAGCACAAGTGGAAGGAAATGTGTGGAATAAGAAACATTGTTTCTGTGTGGAATAAAACTGACTGGATGCTGAATGGATGACAATTAAAAACTAGTAGGCATATTGGTAACTAGAACTTTTTAGAGGATAAAGCTATAATAAGCACGCCCATATAAGCTTATTTTTTTCAGTCTTCATAATGCTGAATTTACTATCTTCCTGCTACCTGCAAGAAATGTAAAAGCCAGTACTCCCAGCGTTGATTAATAATTACCAAATCTCTGCATGTAATTTTCAATAAATTCAGTATGCCTGGGCCTAAAGTGAAAAAAAAATATTGGAAATATATGATCAAATTGTGGCAGGCATGCCAGCAGCAGCCCGGCTTGTCAGCTCGAAAAGGCGTCAAGCCATTGGTGGGACACTCCCACCAATCAGGTGGTGGAGGAGGAGAGGCTGCCCTATGTGTACACACACATACATATATACACACATTCCAAGACTTGGAACCGACTGCCGCCAGAGGTGGTGCAAGCACCTAATCTGGATTCCTTTAAAGAGTCAATCAGACATCTAACTTGCTGGAACCCTGTGACCCCAGCTGACTTCCTGCCCTTTGGGCAGGGGGCTGGACTCGATGATCTACCGAGGTCCCTTCCAGCCCTAATGTCTATGAAATCTATATACACACACACACACACATTTATATTTAATATCTAAATAGATTTACATTTTGATAGAGTTTAAGGTTATAAAACACTTGCTGAAACAGGTTAGAATTTTATTGTAACAGTTAACTGTATCCTGAGAGAGGAATAGAACTATATAAATATTGCCTATAATTCTTGTTATTGTAAATGTCGTGTGTGTGTGGTTTTCTTTTCAACTTTTTCTTATTTTATTGTCATTAATAAACTTGTATATAGTTTAGTTATAGTGTGTGTTGGTCTGGTTCTCTATAGGGGAAAGAGGAAACTGCATGCTGCCAGCAGTTTTCCCACACAGTACACCTGCCTTCTAGCATCTTTCTTCAATTGGAGAAGGGAGTACACAACCAAGTACACCCAGGTTACAAAATAAACTAAAGTAGTGAACGTAGTTACTTCTTCTAAAAGAAAACATAAAAATATCATCCCGAGTCCCAGAGTTCAGGCAGTCCTCGCACTTACAGTGGGTTACATTCAAATTTGATTTTCCCATAGAAACAATGTTATAATAGGGGGTTATGTTCCTTGATAAGGAACATAACCTAACTTTTTATAGAAATCAAGGAACATAACCCCCTATTATAACATTGTTTCTATGGGAAAATCAGATTTGACTTACTGCATTGCACTTTAGAAAGCTTTTAAATCAACTATTTAATCAACTAAAAATGATATACATTGTACAAAGCTTTCTAAAGTGCAATGCAGTAACTAAGGGAGGCACTGGGGCCGGCGTGGGACACTTACTGAAGGTAAGGTACTCAGTCCCCATGTGGGGCAGGCAGTGGCTCCTCCCTGAGGTGAGGTGAGGCAAGGGCGGGGACAGGGGCTGGCGCGAGCTCTTCTGGCTCCGGGGAACTGCTCTGCAGGCTCCGTCAGCTCTGGGCAACTGCTCTGCTCCCCAGCCCCGATGCCATGTGCCTCCTCACTCCCAGAGGCATGGCAAGGTAAGGATGGGGGCTGGGAACTGCTCTGGCGGCTCCAGGGAACTGCTCTGCTCCCCTGCCCAGCCCTGATGCCACGTGCCTCCTCACTCCCCAAGGTGATGCAGGGGTGCAGAGCAGTTCCCTGGAGCCGGTGGAGCCCGCAGACCAGTTCCCTGGAGCTGGCAGAGCCCACACCAACCCCCAGCCCGATCCCCACCTTGTCATGCCTCTGGGAGTGAGGAGGCACGTGGCATTGGGGCTGGGAAGCGGAGCAGTTCCCTGGCGCCAGCCCCAGTCCCAGCCCCCATCCCCAGCCCCATCTTGCTTCCGGGAGCACATGGCCTCAGGGAGGAGCCGCTGCCTGAGCTTACCTCCAGTAAGTGTCCCACGCCGGCCTTGGTGCCTCCGCCGTTGCCTGCCATAAGCGCAAGGATCAGCACCATAAGTAATAACAGGTGTGTAAAATGCAGAGCACTGCAAGTGGGGATCACCGCAAGTCAAGCCGCCTTAAGTCGAGGACTACCTGTACAGAACATACTCATCCCATAGTACTTATCAAGGTAAAATAGGCCACCAATGAAGGAAAACAGAACATCTAGTTAAAACAGCACTGTAAAAAGATACTCCCAGATTCACAGAAGTTTAGGGCTGGAAGGGACCTTGTAAGATCATCAGGTCCAGTCCCCTGCTCTGGCCAGGAAAGACTGCTGGGGTCAAACAACCCCAGCAAGGCGCGTGTCCAGTCTCTTTTTAAAGATCTCTAGGGCCCCTGCACCACCCCCGCTGAGAGTCTATTCCAGAGTCTGGTCACATGAACCACGAAGAAATTTTTTCTTATATCCAGTCTGAAACCTTGTCCTAGGAATTTATGACCGTTGTTCCTGGTTTTCCCCTGGGGTGCTTTGGCAAACAGTTGTTTACCCTAGCCCCTGATATATTTGTAAGCTGCCACCAAATCCCCCCAAAGTCTTCCCTTCTCTAGGTCGAACAGTTCCATACCTGTCAGCCTTTCCTCATATGGCTTGCTCTTCAGGCCTCTATTCATAAGCGTGGATCTTCTCTGGACTCTCTCAAGCTTCTCCACATCCTTCATGAAGTGTGGCACCCAAAACTGGGCACAGGACTCCAGCTGCAGCCTCACCAATACCGATTACAGCTGGAGAATAACGTCCTTAGTTTTGCTTGAGATGCATTGGTTGATGCATGCCAGTGTATGATTTGCTCTGCTACCTGTAGCATCACACTGTTTGCCAGGTCAACACAGATCCATCTATTAGTACTCTTTGAGTCTGACCCCACAGCCAGTTTCCCACACAACTGACCGTTGAATTGTTAAGCCCAAAGTCCCCTAGTTTTACCTTGAGAGCCTCATGGGACACCAAATCAAAGGCCTTCCTAAAGTCCAAGTAAATGACGTCAACCTCATCTCCCTCATCCAGGTGGCAAGTAACCTGGTCATAGAAAGAGATGAGGTTAGTCAGACATGACCTACCTATGACAAAACTGTGCTGGCTATTGTTCAGAATTTTACCTTCTACTAGCTTATCACATATCGACTCCTTGAGAAATTGTTTGAGGGTTTTTTCTGGGATTGAGGTCAGACTGATTGGCCGGTAGTTCCCTGGATCCTCTCTCTTCCCTTTCTTGAAGATGGGCACAACGCTGGCCCTCTTCCAGTCTTCTGGGACCTCTCCTGAGCACCATGAATTCTCAAAGAGGCTTGCCAGCAGTCCTGTGATGACTTCAGCTAGTTTGTTCAGCACTCTCAGATGAAGTTCATCCGGTCCTGCTGACTTATAGATATCCAACCTCTCTAGCTGTTCTTTCACCAACTCTATATTGACTGTTGGTAGGTGATCATCCCTACTGTGATTATTCTGTGTCATATTTGCATTTGACACGTTATCACTCTTAGACTGGTGGAATACAGATGTGAAGTACTCATTCAGGAGTTCAGTTTTCTCCTTGGGGTCAGTGATCAGATGTCCAGATGCATTAAGCAGTGGTCCCACATTTCCATTGGTTTTCCTCCCATTACCTATGTAACTATAGAAGGACTTCTTATTGTCCCCGATTTCAGTTGCTAACCTGAATTCAGTCACCACCTTTGCTTTTCTAATCTGCCTCCTACAGGTGTGGGCCAATCTTATGCAGTTTTTTGTGGGGCCTATTTGTAGCTTCTATTGTTGGTAAGCCTCCCTCTTCTTTTTCATAAGATCTGTGACTTCCCTATTGAGTCAAGATGGCCTTCTGGCCCCTATGTCACCTTTTTTTGGCATACAGGTATGGACAACTTCTGTGCACCGAGGATCGTGTCCTTGAGGAATGACCACTCTTCATCCAGACTCTTTCCCTGCAGTCCATGATCCCGTAGGGCATTACTCTACTAAAGTCCTTAGCTTATTGAAGTCAGCTTTCTTAAAGTCAAGAATTTGTACCTTATTAACAGATTTCCCAGCCCTATGACGGACAGTGAAAGTGATAGTGTCATGGTCAGTGTCACTTAGGTTACCCACTATCATCAGATCACTCACCAGTTCGTCCCCCTTAGCCAAAACTAAATCTAGGAGTGCATTTCCTCTGCTTGGCCTGTATACTTCCTGAGACAGGTAGTTTGCCAATACAAGTCAGGAATCTATCCAACCAGTCAGATCTGGCTGAGTGTTCTTCCCAGGAGATGTCTGGGTAGTTAAAGTTGCCCATGACAATCCTATCCCATGCTCTCGCAGCCTCTTCTAGTTCTCTGGAGAATTCCAGATCTAGCTCCTCATTTTAATTCATAGATTCATAGATGTTAGGGTCGGAAGGGACCTCAGTAGATCATCGAGTCCGACCCCCTGCGTAGGCAGGAAAGAGTGCTGGATCTAGATGACCCCAGCTAGATGCATATCCATCTAGGTCTGTAATATATTCCTCCAATTAGGTCCTTTTCACCGCGTCACCCCCATACCTTGACCCAGAGGGTCTCAAACCTTCTTTCCTTAACACCAATTTCAGGTTCCAAGGAGGTTTACTGCTCCTTTACATATAAAACTACACCTTCACCCTTTTTACCTATGTGATCCCTACTATGCAGGATGTAGCCCTCTATAGCTACGGTCCAATCATAGGTAGAGTCCCACCAGGCCTCTGTTATTTCTATGATATTGTAGTCCCTGCTGGAAAGAAGAGGGGGTCAGTTCCTCCTGTTTGTACTCCATGCTCCTGGCATTTGTGTGTAGGCATTTGAGCCTTCCACTGGAGGTCCCCAGTTTCCTGTCACATTGAGGGAGCTCCATTCCCTCAGCTCGTGCTGTAGTGTCCTTCTTGTTGTCTCCTGTTGTAATGGTTTGTTGGTCCCTGGCCTTGTTCCACTCGTTGTCCCCCCATCCTCCAGCAATCTCAGTTTAAAGCCCTGTCTAGGAGGTCTGCCATCCTTGCCAGGAAAAGAGCCTTCCCCTTTGGCCTGAGGTAGATACTGTCCTCTCTCAGAAGACCTGTCTCTGAAGTGCATGCTGTGGTCAAGGAAGCCGAAACCCTCCAGTCGCACCATCGCTGGAGCCTTCAGTTCACCTCTTCAATACATCTCTCTCTCCTAGGCTTACGGCCCATAACTGAAAGGATGGAGGAGAAAAATACCTGCGCCCTCAATCCCTTAAGCCCCATAATTCTTGTAGTTAAAAAATATTGATGATGATATTTTAAGTCACTGCTGTAAGCTTTAGTGTAACTCTTCAGTAATATCAGCTGAAGGGCAGAAATAATAGAAAAGTAACTGAGAAGGAAAATACTTGAACTTGTTAAGAAAGCTACAACTTTCACATTACTCTAAACTGTACTTAAGAAGAAAGAGGAGAGATACAAATGAAGCACCTTATCTGGGGGGAAAATATGTTCCTTCTTTCTTCCCTCTAATTAAAATGGTAGTTGCAAAGGAGGTCATCATCGCTGATTGTATCAAAATGTTGATAAATCATTGGAAGTAAAAATAAGGCTACCTGAATTCAGAGTTTTTAGCATAGTTTAAGTGTTCATGGATTCTGCCTAAGCAGCTGCCCACCAACTGAGGATGTTTTAAGTATGTGGGAGCTGTTTTGGCAGGCATGCCATAAATTAGCCCCACACCCTCCCTAAGAGCCATTCCAATCCCTTTCTTCTGCCCGAGTAGCTGCTCTGCTTACTGCTCCCTACTCTATGCTCCATGCCCAAACTCCTGGTCTACTTTCTGCTCACTGCCCAATCTGTTGTATGCCACACACAGAGGCTGCCCTTGACATTTGTGGTATTCATGCTGCAGATTGGCCACCCCTGTTTTAGGTGATTTGAACTGGTCCAATTAAATTTTAAGAGTTTCTTTGCTTTGTTAGCAACAAGCTATACTGGCTCATAAGAGAACAGTAGGCCTAATTTTGTTATTGTGGTCGTATGTCCTGCTTACATGAGTTTAAAAACTTTTAATTTTAGGTTTTTTTTAATGTCTACACAGACAGATTATAGGTAACTCAAGAAACCCAGTGTGCTTCTGTCTTGCCACTTGCATCTAAACTACAAGTTCTTTGTACTAATACTTGTAAATTCTTCCTATTTAGAAGAGTCAAAGGTCTTCCCAAGTCTACATGGCCCATGCTAGCATGGTTAGGGCACTACTGACTACTGTAGCCAATGTACCCGAGAAAGCAATGTGGTTAGCCTCACTTGTTGCCCACCTTTCACTGTCCAAAGATCTGGTATCGATCTACGATGGGGCTACGTACAGACAGCCTTCGGCACAAGTCCAAAACGAGGCTCTAGAGCTGCAGCAGGATTCTTAACCACTTTGTTGTTGAACCACTTTAAAAGGTGGAAATCATAAAACTGAAAGCAAATGTTTAGGTTGGAAATAAATCTAAGAATATGGAGGGGAAAGGATTCTTCCACTCTCAAAATACGTTACACTTATTTAATGTCTAAAAATCAAGAGTCATTTCTATTAAAATTATTGTAATTCTTCATTTGGAGCCACATCTTCCATGAACCATCAGCTAATTAGTCAGGCAAAAAAAAGACTGGTCTCTCTAATACAGAATGTTGTTTTCAAATATTTCTGAACAGATTATTTGCAAAACTTTTTGAAGCTAAAATAATACAAGTTGCCCTGCATAATACAGCTGGAATTTGCCTGAAGCTATACTATTCATGTGAACAAAAGTTGGAGTGCAATGTAATATTTTTTTTGTTTTAAGCCATCTGTAGCTTAGCCAATGCTACACAAATAATTCAAAAGAAAAATATTCTCAAAAGAAACATTGCGTGGTGGGGAAGGCACATGCAGAAGGACATACTGTGTTTACCATTTAGAACACTTTGCAACTGAAAGCTTTTTATTTTACTAGGACATTACAAAAATATTAGCCTAATCTTCTCATGTTTGAACTAGGAGTTAGCCAAATGTATGATAGGATTGGAGCCTTCTGGATAAATTCTGTTTCTGAAGGACGATAGCTTATCAGTTTACAGTGCAAGCCAAAGGACAGAGAAACGCCTTACTGTGCCCTGTTAAAGGGGAAGAAAATATTTGAGCACTCTTTATGCCATGAAGAGTCAAAATTTTAGAATCAACCTTTGGTCCACCTTTTTTTTTTTAATTATATCTCTTGTACAAAAGATTGACAATAGAGAACTCCTTTCTCTTTGTATTACAGGTCTAGTTCAGTACACAGGGCAGTGATGTAAGCTTTCCCATCACCCCTATAGCAATGACTACACATGAGATTTCACAGATAATTTAGCTTTCCTCTGCATAACTTAGGGGGCCAGCTGTAACAGTTGGTAACTCCTGCTAGCATGACTGAATGTACTGGACTTCAAATTAATGGGAGATGCAGGAAACCATGAATCCTATTAACATAAGCTTACACTTCCTAGTTTCTCTGAAGTTATCATTTTACTAGACGGTTCCTCCTGTCACTATCAAAATATCTGCTCCAATAAAAACCCTTGGATTTGCTAAGGCTTGATTGTATTAAAAGTTAAATCCTTTTGTGGGTCAGAACCTAAGTGGAATTTAGGCACCACAATCTAATAGTACAATCCTTAACACCTTACTTAGTCCCTTAGGTGCTTAAGTTTTCACTAGTAAAGTTCCTTCGGCTCCTGAAGTTCTGCTTCTGCATATGCCCAGAACTGCCACTTTCTTGGTAAGACTGGGCATCTCAGCCCAATCAAAATCCTCAAATAAGATGTCCCCTCAGAGGGATGCAATCATCCTGTGTGGATCTAGGGAGGCTGCTCTGAACATTATTTTGCCTGAAATACTCCAGGTTTCATATTATGAGTGGAGGGGCCTAAAAACTCCAGCCCCAGTATCCCCAAACTTTGGATGTAGTTGAAGCTTTGTAAGTCCCATTCTTCCTTATCCTTGTTATACCCCATGCATAACAGGAAATTAAAAACAAAATTGGCATGTCATTCATTTAATAACTTAACCTGAACAGAGTGCTCAAGTAGTGCCCAAGGGTTCAAAGGAAGTGAAACAGATTGAAGAAGGGTTGGGATTCCTGATTATGTATGCCATTATGATCAGAGAGTGTGCCAATACCTTTTTTCATAACATATCTACAAGCACACGCTGCAGAAAAAAAAAACAGAAAAATGCTCCAGCCCAGAGATGTTAAACTGTTAAGAGTTATGAAGTACAAGCAAGCAAAACAACAAGAAGTTCATTTTTTTGATAGAAAATCTCTTATAAAAATAAATGCAACTGGCTTCTAAGCAAAGTATCTTGTAAGACATTAGTTCTTACACAAACACAGATCTTCTTAATTCATGGCAATGACTAAAGGACCATATTTACTGAAATCTAGTCAACCCTGAATTTAAGATGACCCTCCCATAATTAGAATCTTTATATAGAAAACGTATACATTTATTATAATTTTCCAGGTATAGAACCTGATTATTGGAAAGTTGTCTTAAATTTGTCTCGTCCACTCTCCTCTCCACTGCTATAGCAAGGAAAACAGTGGCTGGGGCAAGGGGGTCAGGTGGCCTCCTTGTCCTCTTCCCCCCCACCCCTCCTCCGTACTTGCAGCCTTCCTGCCACTGGCACCCTCTCCCATCCCCGGGTATATTTAACAAAAATACACCACTAACCATTACAAAGTTGGTTACATGGAAATGTACACGTGCAAGTGATCAAAAAGGTTTTGGTGTTGTTTTTAACAATGCTTCATATTCCGCCAAGATGTTAATATTCTACAGGCTGCTGTTGTACACAATATACATGAAATAAAGCACCAAATCATACTAAGTAATTATATGTAATCATACTACTGGAACTGTGTGTTACAGTAGCTCTTGTGCCATGGTGAAAAAAAAATCCTTCACTGCAAGGAGAAACATAGGCTAGAAATAACAATTACTCCAATTACTTACAAGAATTAGCATGGGATTCTTAATGTACATTTGAACGAGCACCAGAGAATGGAAGGGAACCCACTTCGGCGTAGTCAAATGAGAGCATTAGTAACATTGCCTGTACACTGCATTGTAACACTCTTAAATAATGTATTAGTTCATCCCCTACTTACTGTAAGGGACATGAACAGAGTTTGGGTTCATCCAAAAGAAAACCGTTTTCTGTCATTTAAACATTAACACTGTTCCAGGCCGAATCTTACTAGCCGAGGTGATCTCTTTTTATTATTTTTATCCAAGATAATGAAACTGCAGATGATCCTTTAATTAGAATTTTAAAAATGATTTGTCTCAATATTATTTTTGAACATCACATTTATTATTCATTTTAAATGCAGGTTCATCACCATTGAGTGTGTTTGCTTTTACTTTCATTGCCTATTCATGTTCTATTAAAATATAAATACTATTGAGACTATGAAAATCATTACACCATGGTTACATTACCTCTCTAACCTTAAAAGTTCTTAGCTTTCCCCCCGCCTCAATTGTTCCCAATGTACATGTTTGTATTTTATTGTAGCATATAGTATTTTATTGTGTCACTGAACATCTTTACTTTCACTGTTTTCCAAGTAGGAGTGACTTCAGTATTACAACACTAACTCCTGTTCAGAATTGAATCAAACGTTTTTTCTTTAAAAAATGCCTTCCCTGAGGTTATCACAAGGATTCTAAACTTCATATTACTGGAGTTATTGTTTATTAGTGGCTTAATAAAGCAGCGATTAGTGCATCCAATATGGACTGAGGATGAAGAGAAACAGCAGGAAACAGAAGAGGGCCAAAAAAAACATGGGTAAATACTTGCTCTTGTGGTATTTTATTTGTATGACAGCACATCTGCAGGCCACAATTGAGACTGGGGTACCACTGTGCTCAGTTTATAAACACACAGCCATTTTCTGAGGAGCTCATGATCTACATCGGGGTGTCAAAGATCCAGTCCATGGGCTGGATCTAGTCCACAAGGCCATGTCCTACAACCCTGGGTGCTGGCCCCAAATGGGACCAGTCTGGGACACCCCTCTCTTTCCCAACATGCTGGATCCAGCACCCACAGTACCCACTCCAGCCAATGCAGGATGTAAGCCAGACATGAGGAGGAGAGCTCTGCAGGTCCCCAACATGCCAGATCTGGTGCCTGCTCCACGCAGTCTGGTACTCACGCTACACACAGCATCCACCCCAAACTGTATGGCGTGGGCACTGAGTATAGTTCACATCCCAATCCAGCCAGAACTGATGCAACGTGCAGTGCTGCATGCACTGGGATCTGGCTTGCAGGGGGAGGGGGAGCAGCGTAAGTGGCTGTTGTGGGCCTGCTCTGGCCTGCAGGGCCAGCTCTTCCCAGTTCATTAAACCTGTGGACCAGTCCCATGCCACTCTCTAGCCCATGAGGCCAAGTCAGTTTGACACCCTGATCGATCTACAATAGTCAGAAGAGAAAATAAAGGGAAGTGACTTACTCAAAACCATACATCAAGTCAGTGGAAAGATCAGGAACATCATCCTCAGCCTCTCAGATCCCAGCCTGAGACTACTCCGCATTTTACCATAATGTCTAGTACTGAAGAGCTTTCCCCTTCCCAAGCCACATGCTCATGTAATCTGATTAGAAAGATATACATTCAGTCTAATGAGTTGATTCAGAAGTTTAAGATGTACTCAGATTCACATACATATTTCTGTTAACTAGTATATTTCAATTAGTTCTCAAAATATCATTTATCCTCCCATTATTATGGTAAACATTAAAAATGGGAGTGGATACATACTATTTCACAGCAAATGAAACAAAAGAATTGACATCTGTCATGACCCAAAGGTCTGATTTTTTTTGTGTGCGCTTCGGCACTAAGAATTATCCCCGTGGGTTTACAACTTCACTGCACGGAGGAGTTCTGCTGCGCAGAGAACCCGCGTGCAGGGGAGTGTTCCCGCCACTTTGCAGCGATCTTTGCAGGGTGCATTTCCTCTGCAATACAGAAATTTTCGTGTTTTCTGTTGTAACCGCAACTCAAGCAAGTTCTCAGCCTACACCACGACCATCTCGGTGTAAGTAAAACAATCTTAAAATCAACCGTTACGTGTCTGTGCCTAATTCTAGCTCAGCGCCCACCCGGGCTGCTGGCCACAGCCCGTGTGCAGAGCGACGAAAGCGACCCGGGGTCAGACCCGGCACGCACAACATCATATTTTGTTTAGTTGTTTTGCACCACCATGTTACAAGATTCAGCAAAAATTATTTGCAAAAAACTCCCAAAACAAAACCAACACCCCCCCCAAAAAAAACAAATGAACAAAAAACCAAACAAAAACCACTAGTAACTCTCTTGGCCAGTGCTGTTTAGAGTGATTGCTTCTGTACGCAGGACTACTGGCACTATAGCATACACATTTTGAATGGAGTCAGGAGAACTATTTAACAGAGAAAAGACTGGCACATTCTCATGTTAATCCCGTCTGTTTATTCTCCCTAAACCTATCCATGACAAGGCAGTGCTTCAAATATGCTTTAATATTTGCAAGATCAAAAAAATTGTTTTCATTATTTAATATATTGCTATAGAACTCAAAAGATTTACTAAAGTGTAGCCAATGGTAAATGCTTTTGCTGTTGCAGCCATTAGGCTTCACCACTGCACTGCATAGAAAACTATGGTGGGAACAGACAGCAAGAAAAACCATAGTCAAGATGTACTGGGCAATATTAGTCAAGGATAATTCTACCCTGAAAAAGGGGCTGGACCAATTGACCCTATGAGGTCCCTTCCAGCTGTCACAACCCAAGGGTGTGATTTTTTGTTTGTGTGTGCTTCGGCACTGCTAAATTATTTTCCCACCGTTTGTAGCTTTCTTTGCAGGGTGCATTTCTTAGCTGCAGAAAGGAGATGCACGTTGCAAGGAGTTCCCGCCATTTGTATTCAGATTCGTGCCCCACTATTGGTCAATTCTAAATTATTCCTACGTGGCGGCTAGCGATTGGCTTGCTAGCCATATAAGAGGCTTGAGTGGTTTCCGCCCAAGTTGGAGGACTCCACGAACATCAGGAGGAGGAGGAGACTTCACGTCTCGTGAAGATCTCTAAGCGCTGCGGAGCCTATTGGACCCAGCGTGAATATCAAGAAGGCAACAGGGGTCTGATCAGCCTCTCGCCTCTCCCCGTCGCCGCCTGATCCCTCGACGTACCCTTCCCTGCGCGCAAGTTCCACGGAGTCTAGCAAACTTCGTGTGAGTCTATTCAGAGCTCTTTGCTTTGAGTACTTTCTTTGGTTGGCGCGACGGGCTCGCGGTTTAGAGCCTCCAACCGGATGGGCTAGAAGAATGTTCACAGGAAGGAACTCTAGTCCGCCTCTCTTCTTTTCTATCTGTAACTAACTCAAGCAAGTTTTCCTGCCTGCACCGCGACCATCTTCGGTGTAAGTAAAATAATCTTGAATCAACCATTATGCGTCCGTGCCTAATTCTAGCGTGTCACCTGCTTTCTCCGACCCAGCGTGCCCAGGCTGCTGGCCATAGCCCGCGCGGCGCGAAAAAGGGCCCGGATCGCTCCCGGCCTACACACCAGCCAGACGCCAGACCTTCCTGTGAGCCTACGATACTAGTTTATCATTAACCAGCACTTAAATTGGAAGGAAACATAATTGTGATCCACCTATCTGTATCATAAATTCAGGTTTTTCCACTCTTTTTTCAGGCAGCAGGAATAAGAAACAGGGGTATAACAGAGACAGACAGACAAGACAAGACAGACTTTGCCAACCAGTTCAAGCACTTGGAAGCAAGCCAAAGCCTGTAACTGGTGACCTTATTGAAATTTAGGACAATCACTTTTCAAATAAAAGGTAACACTGACCAGTCTTAACAGGTAGTTTCAGACTGAAGTGTTTAACTGTTATAATTTAGCTTCACTACTTTTGCCAGTTTTTTAAGGTATTTAGTTAAACATTTCCTGCCACATTTTGCCCTCCTATTTGACCTTGAATGAATAGCTGTCAAAACAAGTCAGAGTTGTCAGCATCAGTTATTTGAATGGGAATGGATGGAGAAGTCCTAAACAAAGGATTATGATTTCACTGCAGCATAAGGGAGTTAGGTTAAGAGCTCTTGTTCACACAGAAATGTCACCAAAAGCAGAAAAATTAACTAAAAATATAAAGTACTAATAACATTGTGTTAGTAATTTTTAGAATTTTTTTCCACTGTCATAGACATTCAAGTGCATGCTTTTAGTTATCTAAGTTATTCTCCAAGGCATGCATGATTTGCTTACATGTTTTATAGTTCTTATGCTCATTTTTGTCAGCATAAGAATCAGGACTTTATGAAAAATGCTTAGAGATTTGAAAAAGAGTGCTGGATAGGAGCACATACCACCACCACCACAAAAATACCACCAACTTTATACCACCACCATAAAAATAGCACAAAATGTCACATATTTATATAATGTACATGAATCAGTCAAAAAGTCATGCTACTAGACAGAAAATGTAACCACAGCTGCTTACAGGTACAGCTGTCTGCCCTAAATCTACAAAAGAATAAATTATGTAAAAGAAACAGGGTCAAAGTAAAAAATATGTAGTAACTAATGCCAGTTCTGAATTAGCAAAATGTGTTTCCCTCTCCTGTGCTATTAATACTAGAATGGGAGTAAATATTTAGGTCATAAAACAGCCAAAATGTTATCATGACATTGTAGTTGGTGCCCTGTTGATTTATGCATGTCACAGTGTCTATACTCTCCCAAGACTAACTGAACTTAATTAAGGACTTCCAAATTATCAGGACATGAATTATGAAATAGGAAACTGGTAAATTTCACACAAATTTCACATTAAGAAAATCAGAGTTCAAAATAATGTAATGCCTCAGGAGAAGAGCAGCATGGAGGCAACACAACATTTCCAGAACAACACTTAAAACAAAGCACTTAGCCAAATCCCAAAAGGATTCCTCTTGCCCACACATCCTTCACTTCAGTTATCTTAAGGGTCCCATCCTGCTCTTGCTGAAATAAATGACCAAACGTCCACTAACCTAAATGAAACAGAATTAGCCCTTAAGCATGGCACAATCCTGCAGTGGTTTCTATCTAGATAAAGCAACATTGGGCAATGTAATATGAAAGGCAGCATAATTAGTTACCTTGTAAAAGTCACAGATCTTTAATTTCTAAGGAACTCGGGCATCAATGAAGGGCTATCCCATTTTAGTTGGAGTGGAAGAGAATTCTGGATATATAGTAGTTATAGCTTTGATTAACTTTTAGTTATCTTGATCACCTAATCTAGCTTCTTCTTTTTAATACCATAAACTTGAAGATGAATGCTCCCTAACTCTACTCTTTATATTTCCAACTGTATTGCTAATCCAGAACTGGCATTATTTACTACATATTTATTACTTTGACCCTGTTTCTTTTACATAATTTATTCTTCTGTAGATTTAGGGCAGACAGCTATACCTGCTGAAGTTTCATGTTATGAGTTTAGGAAAGAGCTGACAAACTAGTGTAAAGTATTTTTGCCTGCAACTTTGCAACCCAAAGATCCAACAAACTGCAAAAACACTTTTTTTTCCTTAAGGGGGAGGGTAGAAGGGAGCATGGGGGAAGAACACCACAAAAATTCAATGTCCTTCCTACCAACACTTCCATCTAAATGTTTGAGTACTTATATCATCCCCTATATGGGCGTCTGGAAACAGATAATTAATTCAGAAGTCAGGTATTTTCAGATCTAATCAATGTTGTAATAATTTTCTGTCAAATACTTGATATCATCAAGTCCAGAATTAGAACCCCAACTGTAGTCCCATGCCTTATTCACTAATGCACAACACCAAAAATAAATAACTGGGTCTCAGTTTCCAATAACTAGTGGCAATTAAATTCCCATAGGCAAGGATAAAACATATACCGTACAGGATTTAAGATATCCACATCTACACATAAGTAAGTGCTAAGAAAGGAATATATGTACTGAACCCAGAAACAGGAAGCAGGAGTCACAGCTTTTAAGTGCCACAATTTTCTGCAAGTGTGTTTTATGAAGAAGACATTAAAACACGCTTAGCTCTATAGAACAAAGCTGTTCAGATATACTTTTGTACCTTGTGTCTCTCCCCAGCTCTGATTTCTTGCTTTACTACATATTAGACCATTGCTTGGAATTAGTCACCAGCAATTATATAGCAAGAGATTTTGGAACACCGTCTCGGTATTGTTTCGCACTACTTTGCAATTTCCTGGTTTACAGAGACTGTAAGAGTCACTGCAGACAACTTCAACAGATTATAAAAACCTGATATGAAGACAAGCCACTACATAGCTCATATTAATCATCATGTATGGTAAATAACTTGTCTGCCCCATCAAAAGCAAATAGAAAACTGCTGCCTTTGTTTAAGCTACATTTTTTACTTCATACACATGCTCCATAAATTGTTCACTTTGCAACTGTTTGTAGAAACTCTTCTAATTAATTTAAAAAAAATTGTGATCTAAAGATATATACTTTTTTTTCTTTTTTTTACAGGCACCTGCAGTTTGTGCGACTATACAAAATATACCTGCTCAGGAAGTCAAGAGGCACACCAAACAGCATTCTGTTGCTCAGCATGATTGTTGCTCAATTAAAGAAAAAAATACTCCACAGACCAAAGTGAAACAGCAGCTGCAACCCTTGAGATAAAATGGAATGGTCTCTTCTTATCAAGGCTGTGTATTAACAGTTCTACTGTTGTATTACATATCAGCGATGTATTATCTATCTGATTGACAATTACATTTTTTTAGATTTATAGATAGAGGCTTTACCACTGCAACTAAAAGGAGTATTTTAACATATTCTATTAAGTGTGCGCTAGTATATTTCATTATATGGGGACAATATGTAAATACTGGAAGCTTCCAGGAATACCACATCGGTGGAAAAATTTTCCTTATACCTTAAATATATTCCTATACTGCACTACAAATCATATTCAAATTTGCATTCATGCTTTTCTCATCCTTGTTATAAATCGCACTAAAGGAAAAAAATAAAACTATATCATCCATTCAAACAGAACCTGAGAGACAATGTCTGGTGCGTATTATTTTACTAAGGACTTAAATGGACAAGAAAATGGAAATCATGATTTTTCCCCTAAGAATTTCCCTTTATGTTTAGCCATCCCTATCTGGAACAACAGGATAAACAGATGCTTCTAGACCAGCAACACTACCTGTTATGAAAGTTAAGTTAAATAATAGTATTTTATTTGTGCTTTATTTTTTTAATTAGCTTTCCATAGTGTACCTGCAAGTCTGCTTTTGCTTTTTATGATTAGAGAAAAGAAAAATAAACCACATGGCTGTAACATCCCAAAGAAGGGAAACCTTCAGTAGATAAGTCATAAGCAGACAAAAGCTACGTAGGTGGGGGGAAGGGGGGAAATACAAAACCATATTACATAACTAATTCTGATTATGTTTTCCCTGAAATGTAAGAGATGATAACCAGATTGTCAGTGGTACACCCATTTTTGTTGAAGATGTTAGGTTAGTGTTTTCTGAAAGTAATTGTTTATCAACAACAAACAAATTTCATTTAGATTTCAACGCGCTAAAATACTTATATATATAGTTAGAGTTAACTTGTTTCATGTACAGACCTAAAAGGAATGGCCCATAAAGTGTTTAGATTCCTTAAAAGGCATCACTGAAACATTGACAGTGCGTTTAAACTATTTGCTAACTTGACTTTAGAATGCTGTAGAATGTGGAAGCTATGTGGACCACGCATTCAATTGGTTTTAGGCACCAACTCTGGCAGCAGAGATGCTACACATTTGGGGAATAAAAGATCTTGTGTTGTGCTCCCTTCAAAGTTATAATGGAGCTTTAAGGTAATTGTAAGTTGAGATGATGATATTAGTTTTCACTGCAGGTTAATTCCACTAGGAACCCTACGATGTTTTTTTGTTAAGTGTAGCTCTCCCTGCATTAAAAGGCAGAGTTGTTTTTGCTTTTATAGAGACAAACACACAAAGCACATTTATGGGTTAACCTTGCATTGGGGCAGCCTCCAAGGTAGCAGCAGCTTCCTGCTGTGCTGCTTCCACAGCAAGGGATGCATCTGCACCTGGCAATTCTTTTTCTCCTTCAGTTTCCATGGCCACCTCCTTCTGTTCTGTAGGCCCATCAGCAGGTGCTGCTTCAACTTCTTCTGCAGCTACAGCTAGAGTCTCCTCCTTTGATTCAGTGACTTCAGCTGAGTCTTCTTCATTACCTTTTAAAGGATGTATGTAATACGATAAAGAAGGCATACAATGCACACATGCAACACAAGTATGAGCTCACCAGTTGCTTTCACCATCTTAGTTTTTCATCTGGATTTTAAATAAGCTTCAAAGTTGAGATTTGGCCTACAAAACTCAAGTAACCCAAAGTTATTGTTCCACATCAGTTAATATGGTACTAGAAATGACCCAGGCTCATGAAACTGGATTCTACTTGGTTTGACAGCATAAAGCAAGTGATTGAACAAAAAGTGTTAACAATCATGCAAGAGGGATACAAAGTGTATGGGACTGAACCTGGTCTTACTGAAGGCATCAAAAAAAAAAAAGAGAGAGGAGACGCAGGTTGACTTCATGGGGAAAAGGGATAGAGTCCTAGGTGCAGTTAATTTAAATATGCCATAAAACAGATCCACTTTTATGCTTAGAAGCTTTTAGACAGTTTAGTACATCAGAGATACAAATTAAAGATTTGTACATAAACAGCTGTCATGCTTGTGACTACCATGGATGTACCCAAAGTAGCTTTAAAATGGCAAAAATTGGGTAGGGTGGCAGTAACCTGGACCTTGGCTTAAGTTAGTCATGTAGATACTCATCCTGTTTCTTGAGGGGTTTTGCTGCCTGACTGAGCTCTGTGCTGCCACGGCCAGGCTGTTCTTCCTACCCAAGCTACCAGGCTCAGAACTACCTCACGTCCATATGATTGATCTTTCTCTTGTTTCCAAAGCTAAGTTCTCTCTGAGATTTGTCTACACTGCTGTGGGTAAACCTGTTCGGAGAACCCAGTGTGACTTCATGTGAAAGCATTACTTTAGCCTTGACTAGGGGGTAAACCATTAAAAATGAATATAGTCCAGAGCAAGAAAAAGACCACACACACAAATATACCACACAAGCATGCACAGCCACTGCACAAGGTAACATATGTGGTACAGTTAGTTTATCCTTAGAGCAGGCCCAAGTCACCATATGAAGAACAGAACAGGAAATAAAAAATTGTAATATAGCCTCAAGGCAAAGGAGAGGCTAAAAAAGAGAGCTTAAAGAAACACTCTCAGATGCTCTAAAAGAAAATTCAAATTTTAAATACCATATTTACTCAAATCTAAGATGAGGTCTGCCCCGCCCCCCCCCCCCTCAGCGGGGTGGGGAGGGGGTCATCTTAGATTTGCATACAAGGCAGAGTGGGGGCACATGGCTGCAGCAGCTCTGACTCTGGCCCTGAGGCCAGGTCAGGGCCAGAGTCAAAACCACAGCATCCTCTTGCCTCCCCACCTCTGGTTGCCCTCCGCAGCTTCTGCCCCCTCCTCCCCCCTTACTGTCAGGTACAGCTCATCTCTGGATCAGGCTGGGTTACATCCAGGGCACAGAACACATGGAAACTCTTTCCCTTGCCTGGCCAATCAGCAGTACTGATAGTGCTGGCCTGCACTTCCACGAACTCTGGGAGAGAACAGAGCCCACCAACTTCTGACAGTAAGGGGGAGGGCAGGGGGAAAGAGGCAGAGACTGGGGAGCAGGTGGGAAGAAGCAGGGATTGTGGTGAGTGGAGGGACAGAGGCTGTGGGGACCTGGGGGTGGGAGGGTACCAGTGGCAGGAAGGCTGCAAGTGAGGGGTGGGAGGGGGGTGGGAAGAGGGCAAGGGGGCCACCTGACCCCCTTACCCCTCCCAGCCACTGTTTTCCATGCTATAGCAGTGGGGAGGGGAGTGGACGAGACAAATTTAAGACAACTTTCCAATAATTAGGTTCTATACCTGGAAAATGATAACCAACGTATACGTTTTCCATATAAAAGATTCTAATTATGGGTGGACTTAGATTTCAGTTAATATGGTAGCTCACAAGCACCTTTGGGGAAAAAAGGGCATTTTGCCATTTGCTTGAGTAAAATACAAAAAAGTAGGGCAATAAGAGGAAAGAAGAAAAAGAAGTCACACTGATCAATTAGTTTTACCTTCCAGTTCTCATACACTGGCATAGGGATGCATTGTTGTCTTGGAATCCAATCAAAAATGGATCCCACTGGTTAATGAAAACCTAAATATGGGGTCAAGGTATCTGACTGTGTCCCTTTAAAGGTATAGTATCCTTCCAAGAAACTAACCTGCTCACACAAAGAACAGACCAAACAGCCAAGCTCAACATTCAGTACACTTTATTGGACAGTCAAAAATAGCATTCATTCAAAACAGCCAGATTCTTGATAATCTCAAAGTTGCCTTCTACAGGACATATTCAATACCTCAATATGGTCTGGCCTAACAAACAAAGATATTACTTTTCAAATCTCACAAGGACGGAGTGTTTGCAAAAGAAGGCATAAAGTCATCCCAAGGTAGGCTGCGAGGTATGCAATGCTGAACGACTGTCCTTTGTTTCTATTTTACTTCCTCGACAGAATTCCCTTGTATCTTATTCTGGAAAGTGTAAAAGTAGAGTAATGATTAGAAAGATTGAATCAGCCTTACAATTAAAAGTTAGAGAGAGAAAAAAATTAACCACTAAAAAGAAGGAGGTCAGGAACAAGTATAAAGAATAAAACTGGAGGACACGCAAGCAAATACATGCACTTACTTAGGGACTAATGTAATGAAGTGAACTCTCTTGGAGCAAACATTCATTTTACAATCTCAGACGATGCCCAAGATATTCCATCACTATTTCTATTTGTGCTCTTTCTACTGTGCTTTTAAAGTCCTCGACTTGTCAAAAGTTACTTTTAGATCAATAAGAATTGGTTCACTTTTCAAAAAACATTAAAATAAAACTGCTAAAGCATTTGATATTTCCCCTTGTTTGGACCATCACAACTTACTAAATGTTGTCTTTTTGAATAAATGTAATTTGGGAGTACTGGCTGTCTTCTGAAAATGAACTATTTGGTTTGACCCAGAAGAACACATTTAACAGGAAAAAATAATTTAGATACGTGAATTAGGGCAAGTTTCCCTTTGAACCACATGCTTTCTAGTTGTAAATTCCTGTTCTCCCAACTGGGAAGATTACACTATTACATTAGCAATATTTAGCAAATATTGCTAATCTTTCTATCATTCCATGGATATCATCTTTGATATGCTGCTTCTCTCTGTTCACGATTTCATATTGTTTCCCAATCTCCACAAGACCAGAAATTTCACAAAGTAATTAAAAATAGCATCATCTAGCTTTCAGATATTAGATTGTTACATTCTGAGTTGTAGTTTAATTAGTCCTCTAGTTAGTTATTTTTCACAATGCTGTGAAAAAGCACAAAAGGAGTGACTGGATCCAAAGGAGGTATGGCAGAGAAATTATGGTGCTGTTTCTCAAACTATGCTGGTGATGACACAAAGACAGACAAAACATGATTAGGACTACACTGAGCATAGGGAGCAGAGGTAAATGCTTTCAAGAAAGCAAAAGTAATTTAGGGGATTCTGTAACAGAAGGAAGCATAAGCCAGTTGAGTGAATATGAGGGGAGGAACTTTTGAGATGTGGGAAGGAGGAAAGATTAAAAGAAGTCTAAAAAGGAAGAAATATTAGAGCTGATTCAACTCTAAATTGGTATTAAAGTTGCCCAAAGGCTGAATTGAAAGTAGAAACTCTGAGAATGACATTTAGGCACAAGTATGATCCTGAAAGAAACACAGGACATGATTCTAGGCATATACTTACTCATTAAAGGGCAAAAAAAATCACTAAGAATTTTCAAATAACTATGAACAAAAGAGGGAAAACAGGATGCTCATATCATATCAGGTCATTGTGAAATATAAAGACAGATGTTATTTGGTATCACAAAATGAGGAAGATAGCCTTTAAGGTAGTTACAATGTTACAAGGTACTTGATACTCTGACCCCAGCTTAACAGAGCCTGTGAAAACATGCATAATTTTAACTGTGCAAACAGTCCTATTTACTTTAGTGGGGATATGCTCAAGCACTCTGCTGGATCGGAGCCAGTATCTGCAGCACCTTGTAATATCAAACCCAAAGAGAGAAAAATAATATGCAAGTACTTCATTAAATTTGCCACTTCATTAAATCTGCCTAACCACTTTGGAGATAACTTCAGAACAGAGTAACTCCAAGATCATTCCCATGTCACATTGCATAGGGCTATGTCAATAAAAGGCAATACTTTTCTGGACCCATTTAAAAGGTCCTGAAGAGGAAGCAATATATTTATTAATCAAATTAACTTAAATTGTAGAAGGCCTAGTTTTTTTGAGGGTTTTTTTTTTTTTCAACTATTCAAACACTATTCTCAACATTCAAAAGGGAAGGTTAAAAAAACAACCTTAACATTCCTAGCTGTCTAAAAACAGAAAAGAAAGTTAATTTTACCATTCTTTTAAAAATGCTGTTAAAATGTTTAAACTAGTACAGGAGTCAAACAGCAACTTCTCTCCCCCCACCGCCCCACCCGAATCTCCAAAGAAAAAAGCCTCCAGCAATTCAATATAATTATAAAAGAAAAAAAAAAAATCAAATCTTGTAAAAAAGGAGTCTCTACTTTGAGAAGTGACTTTTAAGACAGCACTTTCTTATTTAAGGACTCTACTCTTGGTGTGTACATTCAGTTACATCTGCAGATTTTAGATATCGCTATATATTTATTTCTGTGGCTAAGTGCCATGTCTTTATTTGTAAACAGAGACCATTTGATATAGCGATTGAGGCAATATGCATGGATCACCCCAGTGCCCTTTTAAAGGGTCTCTTTTTACATTCTTTGTAAAGAATGGGCTATAATACCGCCACCATTTTACCTCTTAGTTAATTAATAATAATTTAAAAAGAAAAAAAAAGTGATGGTGAACCTGAAATAACACAGTTCACATCTCTAGTTCACATAGTCTGCTTATAAGATCAAGACAATGTGGTGGACAAGAAATGAAACAGGCGTTATGTACCAATATTTCTTGAAACTTAAAAATATTTTTCTTAGTGCAGCTGACTGAAATTCCCTTACAACTGGGCTCCTTGATAATATGTGGCTTGAAGCCAAAATGTTAACTGGGAGAAAGTTAATCTTACCCCCAATGAAAACAAAAATGACAAAACTAGTTTTTGTTAACAATATGCATGCAGTCAAATGCTATTAAGCTTTTAGTCATCACATGCTATCACTCAATGAACAATTACTGTTTTTTTCTGTTAACTGCTTCCTTTCAAACAGATCGTATTTAATTGACTGCTATGAGATTCACTGCCTTCCCATGAAGTCTAACCCTCTGAAATGTGACACAGCAGCAGAATACAGCTATTTATTTAAATCATAGGATCAATAAATTAATTGCTTTTCACTTGCTCTGCTTACTACATGTGGAGAAGTGACACACACTATTGTACAAGTCTGACTAGCTAATCTCTATTATTTGCAGATCTTTGTGTACTGGAGGGGGGAGGGAGAAACTTAAGAAAAAAATTAAACTTACTTTTGGTTTGTGGATAAGCCTTCAGCTCCCTTTCACGTGCTTCTTCAGAAAAACGAAGCCGTTCATTATACCTATCTCTGCTTGACGTGACTAGTCCGTAAGCCTGGAAATAAACCACATACCTGCACTTATTTCCACATCTCTACTATTTACTAAATCATAAAACTTATACTTAAATTTATATTTAAACAAGTGCCCTTGCCTACCCTGAAAGGTCCCTTTTAGATTATTAAAGTCATTTCCAAATCTTGCTTTTACTGTTTACCATAAAATCTCTAAGTTTTGCATTTTCTTCTTCTTGGTAAGAAAAAATAACAACTGAATACCATACCACCTGATCAGGCAGTAAAAACTGTTATAAGCCAAATACCTGAAGTATAAGAATGAAAAAAAAATGACAATAATAAAATTCTCTCTTTTGAATCACTCTCAGTGAGTTAATTCTATTTGCCTCGCAGGTGGATTTGTGGAGAGGGGTAGGAAAGCAAGCAGCACTTTGTGGTGCAGTAGAAACTGCCTCACAGTAAAGGAAACAAAACAAAGGGACAATTGGAACAGGGGAGGCCTGAAAATGTGACATGTGTAACAGTAGGGAGGAGACCAACTCTGGAGAAGTTGGAATAGAAAATTAACAATTCAGTGTGAGAAAGTTCTAAAATCTAGGCACTTCTCCAAATTGTTAAAGTACTGATTCCTGTGCCTCAGACAAGTATGTTCACAAGGAACAGCCTCTTAATTCTAAACCCAAACTTCAGATTGACTTGCCTTAACTTCAGATGGGCCTGGTCTTTTACCTGTTGTGTTATTAACCAAGAACACTAAAGGAGAAGGGTGGTGGGAAGGGAAAAGGAAGACAGCTTTTTCTGTTTTTCCTCTCTCTCCTGCACATTATCTCATTTCTGCTCTGCTACAGAGGAAAGATGTACATTAAAAACCCCCTTTAAGAATCTTGAAGAGAAACATGCAGTTCTACTGATGTCATATACATTTTGGAAGACAGGGATTCCTCTAGATAAGACCCCTGCAAATTCAGTTAATCCAAAAATCCTTTCATTCCCCAGGGATGGAAGGCAAGGGGAACCCAACTAGATGTTCTTTTTCCATATTTCAGTCTCCATTTGATTACATGCTCACACATCAACAACATCTGGATGAGATGTAGTAAACTTCATACTGCATCTTATATACTGTTATACTGTTCAGGGGAAGGGGCTAAATCATGATAGTCAGGCACTTACATAATATAAGCCACCAATGGAAGCAAGACCGGAAGCCACATAGAGAACGGAAGACCATCCAATAGAGCCAGGAGCAGTGCTGCCAGATGACATCTGGCGAAGAGGTGCTGTAAAAACCATTGAAATAAAGTGCTAATAAAGTATGATTATGTAATTTGAACTGTCATATTTTACTGATATGGAAATGATGAACAGGGTCATCAGGCAAGAGACAGATTCAGCATGGAGTATGATAGAAGAAGTTGGCTAGCTATGTGGGATATGCAGATATTCGCATTAGAACGTTTCATGTATGTGCTTTGCGAGCTGCCCTGGCTGCTCATCATTTTTCAGGTGGTGTTTAAAGTCTACATTGCCCTAAGGACATGCTTATATGAAAGAAGAACTCCCTCTCCCATGTGACTGCTATGGTTGTGAACAGCCAAGGTACTAGAGCCCCTCCAGTTTTAAAAGATACTGGCAGGGTATCCTCCGAGAGTGGTCCTTACCTTTTGATTTCTGGCCCTAAACAACCTGGATTTGTTGATCCTTCAGGATATACTTGCAATGTCTGTTCTCTCAGGCATATGGAAGAAGGGAAATCGAGGAAAGGCAGGCATTGCACAGTTGTTCTCACTGATAGGAGGCCTATGTTGTTATGAGACAGGGTGGCATTTATTTTTGTCAAATGCTAGTTGTTTGCTGCTCACTCAGATTTAATGCTAACAGGAACTCTATTTTACATGACAAAGTTGGGGGGGGGGAAGGAAGAAAGACCCATCTATGCACATTTTTGGAACCAAATGATTTTTTAAAAATTATAATCCCAAATTAAAATTACCCTAAGAACATGTTCTTTCTGAAGGATCTTTCCTTAAGTATTAACAAGTTCTGCAGCACATTTATGATGAAACTGTTTAGGGCAGCAGTAACAGCTCCAGCTTCTCAGCAATTCCACCATAAATTCAAAGTTTTTATCCAAATTTAAAAGTAGAATCAACAAAAGTTACCGCCCACAAAAATCCATGCCTCTTGTACATTGTAGTTGTTTCAACAGCTGTAAACACAACCAGTAGCTGTAAGAATCATCTCATTCTCCAGCTATTACCATCCTGTTATGTTGAGCAGCACTGGTCTCGTGACATACTGCTCACACTCTTTGAAATAGAGGAACTCTGGTAGATGCTCCAACATCTGCATAAATATGGATGAAATACGGTTGCCTTGTTGAGTAAGCAAGGGTTCACACTTGCGTTTTAGTGCGGCTTGTGCATCACTTGTGTTAAACTGTCATCAGAACAGCAACAGTCAGTAGGATCTGAAGGTAGTTGCAGTGATCATTGAGCTGTCTTTGACATTTCAGAGCATAAGCGACGTGTGGGGGGGACAGACAGGTGGGGCACGTGCCCCACCTCAGATTGGCTGCTGCTGGCTTCTGCAGGCAATCATCACTCGCTACCCACCTCCCCCCTTGATGGCGACGCAGCTGCCAACAGTTGCAGGTGGTCTCCACTCGCCACCTCCACCGACACCTGTGGGCGGTCCCCGCTCACCACCATGATGCCCTGCCCCCCCCCCCCCCCCCCCGCCAGTCTCGGGATGCACCAGCTGTTCATGTTTCAGAGGATCACCTGAAAGGCCTTTAGATGGTACTAACTATTTCTACTCTGAGGCTGTCCTGCCGCAGTTGGGAGAAGTTGCTCGTTTTGAAAACTATGATCATAGAAACAGAGAATGCGAATCAGAGAAAATTCAGGTTGGAAGGGACCTCAGGAGGTCATCCAGGGCTAGGCCACCTCCTGCTCACAGCAACATCATCTCCAACAAGACCATTCCAGCCAAGGCATCATCTACCCAGGTCTTAAAAACGCCCAAGGATGCACAGAGGCTGCACAAATCCGACCTTCTCGAGGGAGCACAGTCCGACTGAAAACAAGGAAGTGCCTACGTGCGCGCAGCCGCTCTGTGGGCAAACCGCACCTCAACCCTTATTCTAACAGGCGACAGGGGTGCAGCAGGAAAAATAACTGGCAAAGGTTGGAAGGAAGGGCCTGGGCGGTCTCCCACCTGGAGATGAAGCTCCAGAGCCTGAAGCTGCTCCACTGGGGCCGTCCCGGCAGCAAAAGGCATATTCCGCGGTTCCCTGTTCCTCCTCCTCCCGCGCCACAACAATAAGGCGAGTCGCAGGGTGGCAGCAGGGCTGGGCTGTACCCACCTTCCCCACCCCACCCCACCCCCTCCAAGCCCCGGGAATCCCCCTGCCATCCCAACCGTGACCTTCACTTGCCCTGGGCCCGGCCGCCCCGCCAGAGCTCCTTACTGCGCGCGCGGAGGGCGACGGACGCGCGGAGGGCGGTGGGCGCCCGGGCCAGGCGGGCGGCCAGCATCTCCCGGGGGCTCTGCACGGACCCACGCGAAGGAAGGAAGGAAGGAAAGAAGACGGCGACAGCAGCGCGGAGTAAGCTGCAAGGTCGGCGGAACGGCAGCGACCGTAGGCAGCGGGGCGGGGCGGGGCCAAGGCCCCCAGCCAACCAGCCAGCGAGCTTCGCAACGGCGTGGTTGCGTCACAGCGCCGCCTCCGCCACCTGCGTCACAGGGCGGGGCCGCCAGCGTGGGCATGTATGTGTGTTCATGCATATGCATGTAGCTGTACTCGGGTATATATGTTTGCGTATATGCGCGGGTGTATACATATACATATATACATACACACATACACATATACACACACGCGTGTGTATATATATATATACACACACATATACATATATACACACGCGTGTATATGTGCACATTTATGCGCACATAGAGCTTGTGCACACATATGCATGGACATACATATATGTGTGCACGCAGACACGCACAGATGCAGATGACAGATATACACCTATGCAGAATATACATATACACACATATATATGTATATGTAGGTTTATCTACACAGTGCAATCTATCTTACTGCCCTTTTGCCTTTCATTTCCTTTACAGTAACTGGAGCTGGGCTCTAGACCTCTTTCACTATTGTCTGTGCTATATATAGCTGTTGGCTGGTCAGTCTACAAGGTGTAAATCTACCTCGCCTTCCACTTGCCTTCAGACTAACTTGGTTTCTTGTGTCTCACTACAAACACGTAGCCATTTGCCCTTCAATACATGCAGGACAAGCACAGTGAGCTGAATCTCACTTTTCCCTGAGCCTGAGAAAGGGTGCGTATACCTGAAAGCATGCAAAAAAAGATTATTTTTCACGATTTCTTAGTTGGTCTAATAAAAGGTATAATCTCTGAACGAAGAGTTCTAGTTTTGCATTTTTTGTCTTACCTGTGTTGGTCTACCAACTACATCCCTGAAACTAGTCTCTAGGTACATTTTACTATAATATACTCATAAAAGAGGGGAGGAGTAACTCTGGACACAGACTTGTAAACCATACAAACATTGAGGGCTTTAAAGTAGGTTTAAAGGGAATGATAATAAGAGTCCAAATAACAATAATCTACTAGAATCCCAGTGGGAAATGGGACACTGCAACAAATGAAAACAACCAGGCAACCTGCTGAATATGAGATGTCAAAACTATGGGAAAGCTGAAAATCACAACTGAAATCATGATGCAACTCATACGAGACATGGTAGGATTTTGCTTCATCTGAATGCGGGCAGAAAAGAAAGAGGAAGGACAATGTCACGGGAGATGGAATATAGATTGTCATATTGAATGTAATAGTTTGAATGTTTGTAATAGTTGCCCATTAGCCAGTTTAGGAAGAAGACAAGATTCATCTTCTTATCTAGGCCATTGTTTTGGCCTACGTGCGGAAGGTCCTGACTTTCCTCAAGTTCTTACCTCTTGAATTTTATTTTTAGAGGCCTTTAACAAAGGTAACCTAAAAATGACCCTTAAGCAAACATCCCACATTCTGAGAGATCAAACCCTAGGGCCTTTGACAAGATTGGAAATAAAAGTAAATTCAGTGATATGGAAATTCCCCAGAGTAATTAAAATGGTCAAGAAAAGAAACTGATTACCAAGCAAAAGAATCTGTTAAGAAAGATCCAAGCCCAAATTTGGGAGTAGTGACAGGTTTGGGTAGGAGGGGCCCAAGACGGCAACTCACTCAATAAAAACTGTAACCTACTGTCCCAATTTGGAGGTAACCTCACTTGCAGAACAACGAAGGAAGAATCGCAAGTGTAGGCCGGATCAGACTGATCACCTGAACCACCCTCTCCGTGAACACGAATCTCTTAGTTCACGCTGAAGCTGCGGAGTGCCTGAAAGGGACTGAAGGAAGGGGACTTAGTCCTATCAGTATTGAGGCCAGCCCACTGAACCGTATTGCTGAGGCGAGCCCACTGAACCATACTACTGAGGCCAACCCATTAAATTGTACTACTGAGGAGTGAAACCATATTTAGGTGTTTGGCTTCTCGGAATTCTAGGATTGTAAGTATATTATGAAAAATAATAGTATTGATTCAAATTTAACTTTGAGTTGTAATTGTAATTGTTTTAAAGAAGTGCATTTGGAGCATTGTTTCTGATATATGTAGTTATTGTGTTCTTAATGTTTGTGGTATTTCTTAAAGCTAAGCAGTGTTATATGTGTAGCAAAGAATTTTAAAATAAAATTGTGTTGTATGAATTAAGTGTGTAATCATTGTGAAATCGTGCAAGTAGCTAAAATTCCCCCAGCCAGTGCATCAAACAAATCAGTAAGTTGTGTGGGATTTTCTCTATTCCATAACCCACTAGAGACAATAGATCACCAGTTGATGAAAGGTACTGGATGAGATCAAGTAGTCATAAGTGTCCATAGTAGGGGACCCGGTGGTAACAGAGGACTTAGATCATCTGTCAGGGGAAAACAAACCAGAACAACACACTACCACACACACAGTAGGTCAAAGATATGGAATGTGTTTGGGACAATTTGTTGTTCAAAAGGTGGAGAAAGTTACTAAGAGAGCAGCTGTTTTAAATTTGGTTCTGACAATAAGGAGGAATTGACTAAAAATCCACAGGTGGAAGGTAATTATAGCAAAAGCTATCATGAAATGATCAGAGTTCACTGCTTTTATGGAAAAGCAAGTGTATGGGGAAGGGGAAATCAAGGAGAGCAGCAGAAAAAAAAATGAACTTGCAAAAAGCAGACTTTAAACTCAGGAAATTGGAAAGATCATCCCACAGATTAAGGAGTGCAGAGGAACTGGCAGTTACTGAAAGAGACTATATTAAAATGGCACAATAGCAACCTAGCTCAATGTGAAAGTAAATCAGGAAGCATAGCAAGAGACTGTTAGGGCTGCATCACAAACTCTTCAATGACCTAGAAATTTAAAAAGGAATTGAAATGGAAACATACAAGTATGAAGGATAAAAACCTGAAATGCCAAGACACAAAATGAATTCCAAGTAGCAAAGAACATAAGAGGCAGCAACAAGAGGGGAAGGTACATTAGAAGAGGAAGATACCAAAATGTGTGCTAAAAAGAAAAGGAGAGGGAACAACAGATGATGCAGAGAAGGCTGTAGTACTCTATGCCTTTTTTGCTTCAGTCTTAACTTAAAAAGCTAAGTTGTGACCAGATACTAAAACTGATTTAACAAGGAGATGAAAATGTAGGCCAAAGTACAAAAAGAACAGGTTAAAGAGGTAAAAGGTTAAAGAGTATTTAGAGGAGATGCATGTTTAAGTCAGCAAAGGCCAAATGAAATTCAGGCTAGAGTACATCAACCACTCCCTTAAGAAAAACCACTGAACCCTTAGCAATAATTTTTGCAATATTTCTTCCAAGACATTTAACAGAAATTAGCCGAGGCCATTAATGCATGCAGACCAAATCAGATAGTGTACTAACTTGAACTTCAGTGTACTTTGATGAGTATAGGTTTTAGCCATATTGGTCTAAGGACATAGGCAGACAAGGTTCTTTGGGTAAATCCAAGACCTTTTATTAAACCAACTAATTATTAGAAAGAACCTTGTCTGCCTAGCGTACTTTGAAACAGTTCATGCAAACTGGGCCTTATAACGATTTCCACATAGACTGGATACTGTGCTAAATGCTAAAAAGATTCTGGAATAATTCTGTAATGACAGGAGCGTTCTGGAGTAAAAGTAGGTTTATCTGAAATAGTGATTTTACCAAAAGTCACTTTTGTTCTGTAACAACCTATCTACAGGGAAGTAATTTCAGAAAGGCTAACATAAAAATAAGTAATACCAGTAGTAATAGCAAAACAGCTAAGCTGGTGAATTTCCCCCATTTAGGCAAGGCCTTAGTACAAACAAAGAAGTCAACCCTTTTATGTTAAAACCTGCCAATTAATAAGAGAGGGGAAAGGGCAAAGATTTGTTAGCTATGACAATGCACAGCTAGCTGAAAATGAGGGTCAGAATTATGCAGTCCTCTCCTTTTTCCTACTATAAAGTGAATGACCACAGAAAGGATGGATCTCAAAGCAGAATGAAAAGTGACAGGCAGAATGAGAGGATAGTGAAAATTTAATTCCAGGAAACATCTAACTGTGAAGCTGCACCCTGGCTGTTGGGATTCCAGAGGTTTCTCTCATCCATCTTTTCACAAGTTTGAAATACTAAAAACAGTTATGCTGGAATACAAGAATTAGAGGCAGTACCTCTGGCTGTACAACCTCAGCATTTTATTATTGAGATAATTTGGAAGAATCGTACTGTAGAAGCTTCTGATTACAAGTTTTATCTCTTTACCTGTGCATCTTCTAGAGCAGCTACAAATCCTACAAGCCAAACTGCACTTGTAGATATATATAAGAGCATACTGACTTGCCTGGATGCTCCATACACCCAACTTTAGAGATAAAATTAGATTTGAAGCTAATGTAGCACTCTTTGCATTATTAAATTTTGCTTGTAAGAGCTTTGTGTTGGCTGGAAGCGTTGATTCAGGATGAAAGCTAAGTCAGTCTCCAAAATATTAAAATAAAGTTATCACAGGTTTTACTTTCCCCACAGGATTGTGCTTTTGCAAGTCTCAAAAGAACCATTCTATCACAGAGGATAAAGATTGTATATCAGAGGAACTAGCAACCATAGGTGTACAAAAATTAACTATTACACTGAAGGCCAGATTTTAACCTACTTTTAGGAGGCTAAAATTAACCTTTACTCCTACTTCGTAATTTGCAAATGGGACACCACACACCATTTATGGAACTTGTCTATTATTGCCCACCCTGCTACCAAAAAAACCCCCAAACATATCTGCCAAACCAAATCAGTGGCTGAAGAGGCCTCAAAATCCACTGTGCATCTTTCAACTGAAGGTCTCAAGCAAATTTTTCCAAGTAAAATTAACCCCAAAAATGTCTTGCAGAGCAGATAATGTTAGAGAAGTATTTTAGGAGCTACTTCAAGTTTAACTACAAATATATAACATGAATAGCAACAGCTCTAGAAGAGACAACCTAAAGACTAGGTGGTATCTCAAATAAGGTTTATACTTATTTTAATAACTCTTGTGCATTTCTGGCTTTTCAGATTGAAAAAAAAATCACGTTTTAGCATTTTAAATAGATTACAACTTTTATCATAGACTGCTTTCAAGAAGGACTTTACATTGACATAAACCTATGGTTTATTCTGTAAGGTTAGTGAGAAAGACAACTAGGGGGAGAACAGTGTATTAATTCAATATACTAGTCTGGGGAACATTGTAATACAATCATTTTGTTTTGTTTTATTTTTAATATAACTTTGTTATTCTGGAAGGTAGTTTAAATAAAAAAGAACAGTTTATTAAAACAAACAAACAAAAAACCCCAAACTATAACAGTAGCCTTGATTCTATTCAAGGTTAATTAGTTGAAGGAAACCTTTCCGCAGATCTTCAGAATAAAATAATCTGGCAAGAAAGCACATTTGACAAACATCCTTCAAATGTTACCATTTATTTTACAGTTCTGCACATAAAATGAGTGGACTGGTAAAGACACGGTTATCTGGATATTTTATTTTTTTACAGTTATTCACTGTCTTGTTGACTATAACCACTGCTAAATCCTGAAGCATATCTTCAATCTAGAGGGAAGAAGAACACATGTAATATTAACATGAAAACATTAAATTATATAACTGCAATGAAATATTTTTAAATGCGTTTATAGTAAAAGAGTGGCCATAAGGTTACACGATTTTTTTTTCCACATAAAGTGCTTTTGTAAAGCTACATATAAACCAGTATAAACCCATAAGTTAAATGTTTTGCATTAGCTTTAAAAATTTTCAAGTTTAACATGCAGAAGATAAGGGAAAATTACCACATCTGATGGCCCTATAAGGCATATCAAGTCCATACACATTGATTTAGCTTCAGTATTATCTCTGTCAGACTTCCTTATCTATTGGCAGATCTCCTACGTAGAGCTTTAAACTAGCTTCGTTGGAGGATGGGGTTGCCAAGGTCAGGACGAGATCGGGTAGGACAAGCCATGAACTCTACACTAGAAATGACCAGGTAAGTACTAAGAGGCCCACTAAAAATCACGAGAGGGGAATACTAAGAGCACCTATCGGGGGGCTTAGGTGTCTCTATACTAATGCTAGAAGTGTGGGATACAAGCAGAAGGAACTTGCACTCTTGCTTGCAAACAAAGACCTCGAGCTGGTTGGTCTAATAGAAACCTGGTGGGACCCTATCCATGACAGGGCAGTGGGCATTGAAGGCTACAGGTTACACAGGCAGGATAGACTGGGGGGCGGGGGGAGGCGGGCATTGCTCCATATGTTAGGGAACAACATACGTCCTCTGTAATAAAAGATGGGGACAGAGGACGGGCAAATCGTAATCTGACCCGTAGGGGTGAAAGGGGGTAGGGGTGAAAGGGACTTAGTAGTGGGGGGTCTACTACAGACCCACACACCAGAGGGAAAAGTTAGACCTAGAGTTCTCAAAACAGCTCTCAAGGGCAGCATGCTCAAAAGACCTAGTTGTCATAGGTGACCCAAATTACCCGGACATCTGCTGGGAGGAGCAATCGGCCAGGTCTGCCCATTCACGTAGGTTCTTAACCTGCATACAGGACTTGCATCTAACATGAGAAGTACGCAGTCCCACTAGGGGAGATGCCTTACTTGACTTGGTGCTGGCCTCAGGGGAGGACTTGGTAGGGGAGCTACAAGTACAAGGTAATCTAAGGGATAATGACCACCAGTTGATAGGATTCATTATCCAGCGTAAGGTGGGAAAGACAAATAGTAGGGCATTAGTTGGCCTTCCAGAAGTCTAGCACTTCAACGAGCTCAGGAGATTGGTTAGGGTGGGTCTGGGGGTAATCACATCTGTGAGATGGGGGTCCAAGAAGGGTGGGAGTTCCTCAAGGGACTGATCCTACAGGCACAGAGGGACACCATCCCAGTACACACAAAGGGTGGCAAAAGAGCTAAACAACCTTCTTGGCTGAGCAGAGAAATCCAGGGGAGCCTTCAGAGGAAAAAAGAGGTCTACAGGCTGTGGAAGCAGGGGGCAGCCACCAAGGAAGAGTATACCTACTTGGCTCACGCTTGTAGGGAAGCAGTGAGAAAGGCCAAAGAAGATACAGAACTCAAGTTGGCAAAAAGGATTAAGGATAACAAGAAGTCCTTCTTTAAGTACACAGGGAGCAGGAAGAAGGCGCAGGGTAACATAGGGCCACTACAGAAGGGATTAGGGCAACTCATAAGTGACAGGATGGAAAAAGCAGAGCTCTTAAATAATTTCTTTGCTTCTGTTTTCCTGGACACAGATACAAGTGCACCTCCCAATGAGTCTATAGTCTGGAGTGAGAGTTGTACCAATCCACCAATGGTTAGCATTGACCTAGTGAAGGGGCACTTGCAAGGGCTGGAAGTATTTAAGTTGGCAGGCCCTGACAATCTTCACCCAAGGGTACTAAAGAAATTGGCTAATGACATAGAGCCACTGGCGCAGCTGTTTGAGTGCTCGTGGCACTTGGGACAGGTCCCAGAGGACTAGAAAAGGGCCATGATCCCTACCTTCAAGGGGAGAAAGGAGGACCCAGGTAATTATAGGCCAGTTAGCCTCACCTCTATTCTCGGCAAGACCTTAGAAAAAACCATTAAGGATCACATTTGCAGGGGGCCAGCGGGTAGCACAACGGTGAGGGGCAACCAGCATGGGTTTATAGCAGGCAGATCCTGCCCGACTAACCTGGTCTCTTTATAACCAGATCATAAAGTGCTTAGATGCAGGGGAGGAAGTAGATATTATTTACCTAGATTTTAAAAAGGCTTTTGACACGGTGTCACACCCAATTCTTACACACAAACTGAGTAGCTGTGATGTTGATTCTTTAACAGTAAGGTGGGTGAGTAACTGGCTTATGGGATGCACCCAGAGTGTGGTGGTGGATGGGGCGGTTTCTCCCTGGAGGGATGTGAGCACTGGTGTCCCCCAAGGTTCTGTCCTTGGACCAGTACTGTTTAATTTCTTCATCAGCGATTTGGATGAAGGTGTTGAAAGCACCTTGTCCAGATTCGTAAATGACACTAAACTATGGGGCATAATAAACACAATAAAAAACAGGGAGTGAATTCAGGCAGATCTGGACAGACTGGGGACGTGGGCGGATCAGAACAGGATGCAATTCAATGAGGATAAATGCAACGTGTTGCACCTGGAAAGAAAGAATCTCCAACACACCTACAGACCTGGGGGGGTGGGGTGTACCATTCTCAGTACCACAACAGTGAAAAGGGATCTCGGAGTCCTGGTTGATGCAAAAATGAACATGAGTCACCAGTGTGACGAGGTAATAAGCAAGGCTAACTGCACTCTTTCTTGCATCAGCAGGTGCATCACAAGCAGGTCTAGGGAAGTGATAATTCCCCTCTACGTGGCATTGGTAAGGCCACAGATGGAGTACTGCGTCCAGTTTTAGGCGCCACACTTCAAGAGGGATGTGGATAACCTTGAGAGGGCTCAGAGAAGGGCTACTCATACGGTTGAGGGCCTGCAGGTAAGACCCTATATGAAGACAGAGATCTGAATCTCTTCAGCCTCCACAAGAGAAGGCTGAGAGGCGATCTTGTGGCTGCCTACAAACTCATCAAGCCCAGCAGGGAATAGGGGGCACTCTGTTTACCAGGGCACCCCTCGGGGTTACCAGAAATAATGGCTACAAACTGAAGGAGAACAGATTTAGATTGGACATAAGGAAGAAATTCTTTACGGTAAGAGTTGCCAAAATATGAAATGAGCTTCCAAGGGAGGTGGTGCTTTCCCCTACCATGGAGGTGTTCAAGAGGAGATTAGACAGGCATGAATTGGGTGTGATAAGCGAACTGACACACCAAGGGTGCACTGCAGAGTAGGAGTTTTGAAGAGATGGGAGCCCAGGAAGGGTGGCTGTGCCTTGAAGAAATGATCCTTCAGGCACAGAGGGAGACGATCCCGATGTGAGGAAAAAGAGGGAAAGGGGCCAGAAAGCTTCCCTGGCTGACCAGAGAAATCCAGAGCAGCCTACGGGCTAAAAGGGGAGCATATAAAAAGTGGAAACAGGGAGAGATTACCAAAGAGGAGTATACCTCCTCTGCTCACGCTTGTAGGGAGGCAGTTAGACGGGCCAAAGCTACCATGGAGCTGAGGATGGCATCCCAAGTAAAGGATAACAAGAAATTGTTTTTCAGCTATATAGGGAGCAAATGAAGGCCCAGGGTGAAATAGGATCCCTACTAAATGGGCAGAAGCAATTGGTGACGGACAGGGGGGACAAGGCTGAACTCCTCAATGAGTTCTTTGCCTCAATGTTCCTAAGTGAGAGGCAAGACAAGTCTCTCACTGGAATGGTAGAGGCGCAGCAGCAGGGTGCCAGACTACCGTGCGTAGACCCTGAAATGGTGCAGTCACTTGGAGGAACTGGATGCCTTTAAGTCGGCAGGCCCGGATGAGCTCCATTCAAGGGTACTGAAGGCACTGGCTGACGTCATTGCGCAGCCACTGGTGGGAATATTTGAACACTCGTGGCGCACAGGCCAAGTCCCGGAGGACTGGAAAAGGGCCAATGTGGTCCCCATCTTCAAGAAGGGGAGGAAGGAGGACCCGGGCAACTATAGGCCAGTCAGTCTCACCTCCATCCTTGGCAAAGTCTTTGAAAAAATTATCAAGGCTCACATTTGCAAGAGCCCGGCAGGAAAAATTATGCAGAGGGGAAACCAGCATGGGTTCGCAGTAGGTAGATCACGCCTGACTAATCTAGTCTCTTTTTATGACCAGGTTACAAAATGCCTGGATGCAGGAGTAGGGGTTGACGTCATATACTTAGACTTCAGGAAGGCCTTCGATACGGTATCCCACACCATACTGGTAAACAAGTTAAGAGGCTGTGACTTGGATGACTACACAGTCCGGTGGGTGGTGAATTGGCTAGAGGGTCACATCCAGAGAGTCGTAGTGGATGGGTAGGTATCGACCTGGAAGGGTGTGGGCAGTGGAGTCCAGCAGGGCTCAGTCCTAGGACCGATACTCTTCAATGTCTTTATCAGCGACTTGAACGAGGGAGTGAAGCGTACTCTGTCCAAGTTTGCGGATGACACAAAAATGTGGGGAGAAGTAGACATGCCGGAGGGCAGGGAACAACTACAAGCAGACCTGGACAGGTTGGACAAATAGGCAGAAAACAACAGAATGCAATTCAACAAGGAGAAATGCAAAGTGCTGCACCTAGGGAGGAAAAATGTCCAGCATACCTACTGCCTAGGAAATGACCCGCTTGGTGGCACGGAAGCGGAAAGGGATCTTGGAGTCCTAGCGGACTCCAAGATGAACATGAGTCGTTAGTGTGACGAAGCCATCAGAAAAGCTAACGGCACTTTATCGTGCATCAGCAGATACATGACGAACAGATCCAAGGTGATACTTTCCCTCTATCGGGCGCTGGTCAGACCGCAGTTGGAATACTGAGTTCAATTTTGGGCGCCGCACTTCAAGAGAGATGTGGATAACCTGGAGAGGGTCCAGAGAAGGGCCACTCATATAGTTAAGGGCTTGCAGGCCAAGCCTTATGAGGAGAGACTGGGGCATCTGGACCTCTTCAGCCTCCGCAAGAGAAGGTTGAGAGGCGACCTTGTGGCTGCCTATAAGTTCATCATGGGGGCACAGAAGGGAATTGGTGAGGTTTTATTCACCAAGGCGCCCCCGGGGGTTACAAGAAATAATGGCCACAAGCTAGCAGAGAGCAGATTTAGACTAGACATTAGGAAGAACTTTGTCACAGTTAGAGTGGCCAAGGTCTGGAACGGGCTCCCAAGGGAGGTGGTGCTCTCCCCTACCCTGGGGGTCTTCAAGAGGAGGTTAGATAGGCATCTAGCTGGGGTCATCTAGACCCAACACTCTTTCCTGCCTATGCCGGGGGTCGGACTCGATGATCTATTGAGGTCCCTTCCAACCCTAGCATCTATGAATCTATGAACCAATGAACTGCTGGTCTCTTATTTTGTTGTCAAAACAGTTACTGACTTTAAAATCAGTAATAGAATAAAGGGCAATAGCAGGACTGAAGCAGCCAGGGAACAGGAAAAAAAAAAAAAAGGAGGAAAGGACAAAACTACCAATTCCCACACTACTGACTGTGAATGAAAGCTGCAAGGCACCTTGCAAGATTCCAGAGTCTCAGTTAAATATATCAGTCTACATTTGTATACTCACTCTGAATGTCTGTACATTTTTCACACAGTGCTTTTTGTCTTCTTTCATATTCCTTCAAATCCCTCTTGTGTATCACGAAGAGCTGTTGGATGACATTGTAGGTTAAACAAGGTCATGCAGGCAAGCAATGAACTAAGGCCTGAGTTCTTATAGTAAAACGAGATGAACTACAATTTTGGAGGAGATGCAACCATCAAGATTCAGAACACAAGCCACTGTCTAACTATAGGAGGGGACTTTCTAGAAAGGCAGATTATTCCACAACTGTCCACTGCTGGTCACTAACAGAGGCAGGATACTAAACTAGATGAAAAAAGCAGTTGCCATGATGGATTGGTCTACACCATAATTTCATGGAGCTGATGCCAGGGCTGCAGAGCTAGATGCAGCTGTTTGCAGCCTGCTTGCTGCAGCTGCCCAGAGCGCAGGCTGGATACAAGTGGTGCCAGTGGTGGCACAGGACTTTTCTGGGCTGCACTGCCTCAGGGTCCCCCACCCCACTGTCTGCTTGGAGCCATGGGATGCTGGAGCCTGGAGCAGCTTCTTTGCAGCCTCCTGGCTGCAGACAGCTCAGGCTCTGGCTAGCTGCTGCCAGTCACAGAGCCTGGGCTGCTTGCAGTAGGGCTTGCAGCCTCCCAGCCACCTGCTAGGAACAGCCCGTGGGCTCCATGGCTGGCAGTAGAGTGCCAAGCAAAATGGACTCATGTGCCATGCTCATTAGCATAGCACCAACAGTCTCCTAATTTGCTTATTAGTGTTTCTGCTCCTTATTGTGTTATTAAGGCCCGAAATATTTGGAAGCTTTGCAGAAAAGGCTAGTCAGTGCATTGGAAACCCTTCCTGGGCCCATGCCGGGCTGGGCACAGCGAGCATGATGGAAAACCTGATTTCCTGGTTACTTTCAAGCCTTGATCTGGACATGGGGGGCTGCTGGGTTGGCTGGGGCTTTGCTGTGGGCTTGGGAACAGCCCCCCAGAGCTGTTGGAGCTAAAATGAGGCCACACTCTGCATCTCAAGTAGACTGTGGGCCAGTCTCCTCTGGGAAGTGTTCAGTGCCTTCACACGTGAGTTATTTGCAACAGGACAAAGCCCTGGGAACAGACTGTGGGGAGTAGTTCTGTGCCACGTCCCCAGGGATGGCTTTCACCAGGACCTCATAGGCCTATCTGGTCGCTGCACTCTGCTCAGCTTTGCTCTGCTGCAAATAGATGTTCAAACCTTTTGCCATAGTTTGAAGAGGAGGAAGGGGTGAGAGAGACAGGAAGAGAGGGTGAGATATAGTGCAAGAGAGAGAAGGGGAGGGGGGAGAGTGAAGAGAGGGGGAAGGCAGGAGAGGGACAGGTAGTAAGCGTAATTGTGGTGCGGGCAGGTGGTGTCGGCTGCTTCTGGGGCAGCTGCAGCAGAGGCACACATGCCCTGGGGTGTGCCAACCCCTGCCCTACAGACTTACCTCACCGCGCTGCGGGCCTCTGCTTCTCTCCATCATCCCAACCCCTGCTGCAGTGGCCCTGGAAGCAGCCAACACCACCTGCCTGCTCCACAATTATGGTTGCTACCTGTCTCCCCCCCACCCCAAATATCCTTGTCTGTCTCGCCTTCTTTTCCTCTCTCTCACCCCTTCCGCCTCAAAACTATGGCAATAAATTTGGCATGCGCAGCACTTTAAATTCCCCAACAATAATTTGGCATGCCACGCTTTGCACAACACTGGGTTCAGCCCTCCTAGCTTTGGCTAACATCACCTCTAGGCCAGGTACATTCTTGAGCACCCCAGTGTAAAAGGTAGCATCCCTACCCACACCAGATCAGACATCATTTATATCACGGCCTTATATATGCAGCCCTTCTTCCAACATATGTCACACATTAGTCTGTAAATATAAAATTCCCTGGAAAATTGAGTGTTGGGGCACTTATTAAAATATTCAGAAGTCAGGGGGTACTTGCTACTTAAAAGGTTGAGAAACACTGGCCTACATCATTCCTATGCTGTTTATTCTGTATAACATGTTCTCTTTACAGCAGACTGAGAGGATGCAGTAGCCGTGTGCCATCATTATTTTAGGCCTGGGGTTGGCAACCAACAGCTGCAGGCTGGCTCCAGCACATAAAGCCACTGAATCCAACCAAGACCTAAGGGACTTGGCAGCATAGATGGATAAATGGGCCATGTGGCACCACACCACAGCCAGGAGAAGTGGTGATGGCAATGATGAAAGGGTCATAAGTGCTGGCTGGCAAAGAACCCAAGCTGGTGGTTCCAGTCTCCTGCCAAAAAAGTGTTGCCGACTGCTGTCTTAGGTGCAGAGCTCCTGGAAGCAGGGAACATTTTAAACAGTTACACACTGCCTGGTACAACGGAGGCTTGATCACTGATAAGAAGACTGAAACATTCAAAAATAAAATGACTTTTTTCTGAATATATCCAGCCACATGTCTAGATTTTATATCAAAAAGAAGAACTGTTAAGCTTTTCCTTATGCCTACCCAACCCTGGTCTAGAAAACAAGTTGACATATCAGCAGGCAATTAATTCTTCAGCATGTAACTTTTGTCTCAAAAGCTGTAGCAAAGGGAAGCATCATGCTTCTCTAGCTTTTCAAATAATTCAACGTATGGGCTTGGCAGAAACAGACCTAATCTGCATGCACTTCTTTAATCTTTCTGTTGCCCTGTGCATCAGTCAGCTGTACCGCAGAGATCCAGGATCTTACGGTCTCTAAGTAAACGGTTACATATACATTGGAACAAAAGTCACAATACTTACTAGGCGCCACAGGGCTGCAGCTGCGCCCAAGGTCAGTGCAACTTTTATCCATTGGGGTCCATTATCATACTGCTTGGTTGCAATGAAGGCAGAACGCTTCAATGCTAAAAACACAGGTATATCAGAGGGGTGCAGCTTCCATCAAGTTCATACACTGTCCTTTCACGACAGCTGTCCTTAATCAGAAGGCCTCTCAAATAAACCGCATTCCTGTTCTAAATGGCGCTCCCCTCTTGGCCTTTCACCAACTAAATAAGCAAAGATCATATCCCATGCGGATAGGCTAACTAAATCCGCAAAGACCCGCAAAGACAAAGCCTTGGGTGGGATGATATTGGTGTATCGGGATAGCGTTGCTTTGAGCAGGGGGTTACATTAGATCAGTGGTCCTCAACCTTTTTTGTACTAGGACCCATTTGTAAACATTGATGGGCAGTCCTCACTCCTAACCCACTGCCCCCAAGTGTGTGAGGCAGGGGGTGGGTGTGTGGGGCATGAAGGGCCCCTCGTAGGCTACAACTCTGCTAGCCTGCAACCAGGGTGCAAATTATGGGGGAGCTCAGGGGGGCTGAGCATCCCCATATGAGCTTAGAGCCCCCCTGTAAAATTTGAAAATCATAACCTGGGGAGGAGGCTGGGGGAGGTCACCAATTGGAACCAGTTTAATTATTTTTGCACCCCCCACCCCCCAGAGTAAAAAAAGTGTCATTCAAACCCTGCCTGCAAGAGAAAAAGCCCACTTTTCCCTCTTGAAAGGAGAACCCATTTTTCAAGCCTGTCAATCCATTTTTCAAGTCTGTTCTCAACCCTTTCCCATAGTTTTGCGGCCTACTTTTGGGTGGCCACCCACGGGGTTGAGACGCCTGCCCCAGTCCCTTCCAAGCCCCGTTTCCGACCACCTGCGATACGACCTCCCGCAGGGCCCCGTCCTCCCACGAGCAGAGGCGAGTCCCGCAGGGGCAGGCGGGGAACAAGTAGGGGAGCTGCAACCCGCACAGGGCGACCGCCGGAGACCCTCCTCCCACTACCCTCAAATCCCCGGGGGAAGCTCAAGGTCACGGGCGGGTCGCTGCTCACCGCGCTCCGGGAGCCTCACGGGCAGCAACAGCCGCCTCGCCAGGCCCAGCGGCGCCGCCATCTTGCGTCCGCAGCCGCCTCGCACCGCCCCTCAGCCACGCACTGGGCGGGGCCGGGGCCGGGGCCGGGGCCGGGCCTTGCGGGCGCCCCCTGGCGACAGCGCTCGCCTCCCGCTCCTCGGCCTCGCGCCCCTTGCCTCTGCCAGACACTGCCTTGCCTCTGCCGGGGAGATGAAGGCAGCTCCCACAGGCTTGTAGCTAGCCAGGATCCCTGCTGGGGGTTGCACATGTCAGGTGTATGCCGGATCGGATCCACCTCCCGATGGCAATTCACTCCAATCAGGCCGGGCTGTCCCAGGATCTCAGTCCCTTGAAGCAGGACTCGACAGCTCCTAGGCCTGTAGGATCCCACAAGAAAAGGGGACCCTCCCCTTTCTGTTTTCAGCTGCAGTCCCCGTGCAGAAACCTGCTTGCAAACAAGTTGCAGGGTCCCTGCACCAAGTAGGAGCTTGGTTAGCTCCCGGAGTGCAGGGCTGGTCCAGTCAAGCATACACCACTTCTCACAGCTCAGGCCAGCACCTGGCTGCTTTGTCCAGGAAAGCGGCCCCTCAAACCAAAACCAAGCGCTACAAAAATTACAAGGCAGGCACTAGGAAAAAGGTGACGTTGACAAACAATGGTGAAAGTGTAACAAAGGGAAAAGACAGGCTTCTTTGTGCCCTGCTTCCTGGGGGCTGGGCCTTTGCTGGGAAACTTTCAAGCTTCTCTGCAGAGCTGTGAAGGAGCCAGGCACTAAACTACTGTCAGAAACTGAGTTTTGAGGGGTTTGGCTTTGTTGGAGTGTGGGGGGCAGATGACTCTTACATCATCATCGTCATCACAGGCCCCAGGAGCTGTCAAAGGGAAACGTGGATGTGATGATAGAGCTACTGACTTCAGCTGACCTTAACTCAGGCCTCCCTCAGGCATGGAGGCTTGGACACTTTGTTGCTAATCTTAAAGCATTCTGAAAAGAGACCATTTCTTGCCACCTCTCTGCTTTCTGTCCCAAAACACACACTTGATTTGTAAATGTGTTTTAACATCCCCTCAGTACTACTTGGGGAGGCCTGAGGAAGGGCACTGTGATACCCGAAAGCTGGCCTATGCCTATACCAGCGATACTCAGCCAAGGAGCCTCGAGATCCTTTCAAGGGGCACTGCCCCAAGTCAGCTCAGTTAGGTTGACAAACAGGATTCACAAAGCAAACACATAGATCTGGAAGAGGAATTGCACGCTGTGGCCTTTGCAACAGAATTTTTTTTTTTAATTTCCTTTATCATTTGATGGGAGTCAAAACAGACATGAAAGCAAAGAGCTGGCATTTGCCAAGGGCTGCCTCCAGTCTAGAAAGAAAAGGCGGAGAATCACTGAGCGCCACAAGTGGCCCAAGAAAAAGTAGGGCCGCAAGACCGCCTGCCTCTGTCCTAGACCAGTCCTTGCGGCTGTTTTTGGCCAGCTGCTGGACAGCCCCCTTTTCCCTCGGGCTGCAGCGTTGCCCGCGCACAGCAGCGCAGAAGGGTCTGCCTAGGGGGCTGCACACACTGGCCCCAGCCCGCACGCTCTGCCTCGGCGCCTGCTGCACGCGAGGCTGGCGCCCAGGACAGGCAGACCCGGCGGGGCGAGCAGACCGCAGCGGACCGGGCCCCAAGCCGGGCCCTCGGGCGAAGAAGGCGCGCGCTGGGACTCGGCGTCTCGGGTGCGCCCCGCGTCCCGACATCCCCCGCGCGAGGCGAGGTCGCGGCGCATGCGCGCGGGGTGGGTGACCCGGCTGGGGAAGCCGTGCGCGGCGGCCATTTTGGCGGTGCCTCTCCGGCCTGGTCAGTTACCACGTGAAGCGCCGCCCGGGGCTCGGCTCGGGTAGGGGCGCGGGCGGCGGGGGCCGGCCCGGGCCTGAAGAGCGCGGCGGCGGAAGCGGCGTGTGCCGGGAGGTGGCGAGCGACCAGCGGCCGGAAGCAGCCCGGAGCCCGGCGGCCGGAGCCAGGACAGCAGCGGGGACGGGACGATGCCGTCGGTGAGCCTCCCACCCAAGGAGAACGCGCTCTTCAAGCGCATCCTGGTGAGTCTGGCCGGGCCGCGGCTGCCCGCACTCGGCTTGGGAAGCTCTGGGGTTTCCCTGCTGCCCGAGCCCCCGGGGGGCGAGCCCGGCTTCTGGCCCCGTTTGCCCCCTAGGGCGAGGTTTGACAGCGGGCGGAGGGGAGGGGAGAGGTACCCGGCAGGTCTCGGCCTGGGGCCGGGTCCCGAGCGGGCGGTGGCGGGTGTGGACCCGCTGCTGATCCCCGGGCTGGCGGGGAGCGCAGGAACAGGAGTCTGCGCGGGAGCGGTTGATGCCCGGCCTTTCCTTGTCCGAGGAGCTGACCCTACGCCTTGGGGGGGTCACAACATTCTCCCTCCAGAAGACAAAGCGCGCGTCTGAAAAGTTAGATTGTGTCTGCCCTTGCCACTTTTTTTCTTTTTTAAAGCATTTTAGTTATTCGGGAGTGTACTTGGTAGCTGTGTTAGTCTGAGACAAGAAGACATACAAAAAACTAGAACTCTTGGTTCCAAAATGATAACTTTCATTAGGCCACCTGGGAAACTGCAAGAAAATTGTCCTTTTCTGCAGGCTTTTGGGATCAAAGTCCCTTCATCAGGCTCTGGAAAAAGTATAGATGGTACAAGATGGTAAAAAGTCCCCATAAGTAGGAAATAAACTTCATTTTTGCGCAGAGGGAGCTGAAGATGGAAGGCTGTCTCCCTCTGGGTCCATGATGGTGTCTTTGTGAGCTATTGAGTCCTCTTGGTGATCAGTTTTAAGTGAGGTGCGGGAAGCCATTGGAAATGATAGCCCAGCCAGCATCTGTCTGAACTGCTGCTTAGACACATTTGCCCACTTGATTCTACTGAAACTTTCCCTTTCATGGATGTGTCTTAAAGTTGTTGTTTGGGCAAAAGCCTTCCAAATCTTCTGCAGGCTTTTACTGTGTTGAACACGAGCATTTCTACCGAGTATTTAACTTCTTAGTGTTATGCTGTAAAGCAAATTAGACAAGCAGCCTCAGTTGGTGTGAAAGAACAGACCCTTCTGCTGCACTCAGATGTGGGTATAAATACATGTTAAATCCTTGCTATCCACTCTCTCCTAAAAGTCCCTTTGGAAAGTTTCTTGGTTGTTAAATAGGCCTCAGCATTGTTCTTTAATAGGTGCCTACTTCCAGCATTCTGCCAGAGTGATTGCTTCCTGGCTGGGGTTTCATGGAGGTGTTGTTAATGAGCTATAAGGCTTGCCAGGCTTTGAAAGAATCAGTCTAGCATAGGAGCTTAGCATTAGCACAGCTTTGCTTTAGCTTACAGCAGTTTAGTTCAGCTGGGGAAGTTTGGTTTTAGGTAGAGGTCTGCTCCAGCCCAAACAGATTTTTGTTCAGCCTGTGCAAAGGCGTATTCTAATTCTGTGTGTTGTGTTCAACTGGAAACGTGGCATCAAGTTATAATTGGGGTCATTTATGACGAGTTACATAAAATGTTAATAGTATTTTGCTGCCACTTCACTTCATGGTATCTCATCTGTGACTTTCAGCTGATGTTGAACTCCTCTGTAACACATTATTCGAAAATTGCCAGCCACAAAATAAAATGGATAGGTTGAAAAGTAAGTTTTGTTAATCGTGTTGAAACTTGATGGGTGTGTGTGGGAACATGCTTTCTCTCTTTCAGGTAATGTAACTACTTTAAATATGTGATGAGGTGACTTGTACCCATAACATAAAGACTTTCAGCAGAAGCTTTGAGACATAGCTAAGTAGTACCCAAAAGATGTTTATTGTTCTTCAAATAGATATTACACTGAATTTGGGCTAGAATGCAGAACTATGAAGAGAATTGCAGCTTGGAAACTTTTTTTTTTTTTTTTTTTTTTTTTTTTTTGCTTAAGTATAAAACAGACATGGGGATCTTGGAAACTGAACGGAGTTTAATTTTCAACTTATGACTGTCACTTTTTTAAAGAAATTTACTCCTACTTCAAAAATAGAAAGTTTAGAACTTACAAAATCAGCACTGGAGCTGATCACCGGGGATGATGACAGATCATCTACCTTTTAAATTGGTGGAGGTAACAGGTAGTTTTAGGAGATTTTTGAACTGTCAGGGCCCAAATCTATAAGATATTGATGTAGAAATGAGCTTGCAGTCAAGTTCAACTTATCTGACATGTTCTGAATTCAGGAACTTGTGTGTATCAATCTTCACTTCATGTATAGTGCCAGTTTGAGTAAGAACTTTCTAATCTTCTCAGGTGTGCCTAGGATTTTGGCATGGCTGAAAAATCTACTCTTTATAGAAGTTATTGCTTTCTGTTCCATTTAAGCTTTCTATTTTTAATGTGAGTTTTTAGTTTTACTAGCTGGAAAGATATACAAGTGCAGACAAAGGCTAAATTAGTACATTATTAAGTTTATCCTGCAAGCATCTTTCCAGTGCCCCTGCTGCTGTCATGGGCTTCCTTTGTCCATACAAGAAGATGGACTTTCAAAGTTGTCAGTTTTCACTCTCTTCTTAATCACTTTGGACATTGGTGAAACCGAAATGAACTGGCTCAGTTTCATTCTGTCACATTTGCAAGAGTTCTGAGCAACATCAGCCATGAATGATGATGGGCTTATTTAGTGGGATGGGGAACTGAAATTGGGGTTGAAGAAGGTAGAGTAGCAAGTGCTATTCAGCTTCCAGACAGCTGAAGGAGGGAGAAAGTAGCACCCACCCCCCATGGTAGCTGTGGGCTGGTTGTAATGTAGAGCAATGGAGAAATATGATTTTTTTTTTTTTTTTTTGAGGTAGGTAGGCAGGGGGAAGAGTTGAAGCAAAGCCAAAGGGGAGGAGGGTAAAACAAAACCAAGAGACCTAGAAGTTAGGGTTGATTGTTGAATCATATAAGCACTGCAGATTACGTAATACTTGGTCTGTCAAACCAGCTTTTGTGGCCTGACCAGCTAGTCGAATATGACTTGGCAATGTGTTGGATTACTTGGTGTGGTATTTATCATATGTTTAAAAATTTTTTGACCGGACCTCTTAGATTGAAGATGATGATGCTGTTGAAGGCATTTTACGTTGAGGATTATTACATAGGAAGTTAATGGACAATAATGATGCTGTATGATATCACAATCATTCTTTCCTGTTAAATTGTGGAAGACCTACACCTTGGGGGTCATGGTGTTTTTGGGGAGAGCAAGAAGACACAAGTATTTTTCAGTCTGGTTTGTTGTCTAATTATTAAGTTAATGGGTATCAGATGATTTTTTTTTTTCTTTCTCCCCTCCCCCCCCTCAAGCCTCAGGTATACCAGTATTTCATTATTTTTTTCATTTGAAGCATTTTCTTTACAAGCACAATGGAGCTTTGTGTACAGTGGGGAATCTTTTTAAGCTTCACTGCTAGGTCACAGCTTTGCACTAGATAATTTACAATCTTTGAAGCATGATACTGCAAAATGTTGCATGTCATCAGTTAAATATTGTATAGTGTCTTTTAAGCTCTGTGCACTCAATTTTTTCATAACTGAGTATAGCGTATGCACCCTTTCAAACCTCATGTTAGCCTCACTTTCTATCATGTCTACTAAACAACCCCCATATGTCTGTGGGACCCAGGTAGCCATGAAGCAGTCTTAGTCTCCTGCATGAACTGGTTCTTTCTCTGTGGTAGGGGTACCACATGGTGGGAGAATCCAGATTGTATCTTCTGTAGAAAATCAATTGTTGATTGGCCTTTTTTGGGGGGTATCATGCTGCTATCGTTGAGGCCTTTCACTCTTGATATCTTCTCCCTACCATAAGGACTATTGAGGTTGTATCTGGACTCGCATGGTCTACTGGCAGAGCTGTTTGTCACCAGGCATCCAGAGCATATGCACATCTGCTCGCTTTTGGTGCCTTTGCTCTATCAAACCTACTAATACACAAAATACATTAACATGAGGAAGCAGTTCACTGAAGGTTTGGGATTGTCTACACCCAAGTCCTCTCTGGCTAATGGACAGTAAAAGAAGCCGTACTCCACTTTGCAGCAATGGGGTCACTTTGCCAGCAGAACAGAGGCGCTTACTATGAATGCACTCCAAGTTTTACTGGCAGAACGTGTCCTGTAGCCTACGCCTTACAGAGAACTTCCCTCAGACTTGTTAGGCCCTGTGTCCACCCCAGCACTACACATGCTGTGCTTCATTTTTCCATTGAGAGGGCCGTATTTTTTTGCATACAATACCTAGAACACACACCTTGTTTTGGAAAGTAGAATGTAGAAAAAGATTTTTCCAGAGTTATGGCTTACTGTGTGATGCAGAGTGAACAGGAAGTGTGTCATCAGGGACTTCCTAGTGTGGCAGGCTATTTCCTGGGATGCTGCTGTTCCTTGACTCTGTTTGCAGGAGGACTTACTCTGTCATGTAGGGTTAGGCCCCAGACCCTTGCAAAGGGCAAGACTGTTACTTATTTACTGTAAGTACTTCTTGATATAAGTTACTATAAAGTGTTGCTTTCGTATCACAAGCCTCATCAAGATACTACCATAAGGTCACTTGCTGCTTTGAGCACAAGCTACAGTGCTCAGCCAGTGGCTCTGGCTGTGAGAGGGTTAACACAAGACTCTACCCTTTTAGTTTGAGCAAACAGGAGAAGCAATTATTTTGATAGGTGCATGGCATGCACAGTTTCTTCAGGAATGCTCCTTTCCAGGAAAGGAAACAGCTTCCCCACTTAACATGTATCCCAATTTTGGGGGGGCTGTTTTTGGGAGAGGTAGAAGATGCATGTTGTGTGTCAGAAAATATGGTATGTCTTCTTTAAACCTTGGCCAGACGGTCTGCTTTTCAAAGGTGAGAGATGTTAAATCTCACAGTGTGTTTTGCATCCTATGACCATGGGTATCATACTACTATTTGAGCCTTAAAGCAGCCTGGGTCAAGTCCTGGTAGTCTGGAAATTGTGGAGTTTGATTTTTAATTCAACCAGTTTTTTACAGTGCTTTCTGTCAACAAAAACAAAATATTTCCTTTATTTTGTTTTTGCTGACTGAGCTAGAAGTTTTAAATTGTGCTTTTAAACGCGTTATCTGAAGTTTCTGCTGCTTGCATTTAATGAACATCCCTCAGTTAAGATCTCTAGAATTGTGTATAACTTCTTAGCAGCATTGCAGACTTTGAATATGAACAGTGACAAAACTGAGCCTTTCCAGACTTAGCTGGTCAGAGTCATTAGGGAAGACAAGTAAGTATTCATTGCTGCTGTTAAATCTGAGATCAACAGAATCAGTTTTGATGTGTTACTACCTACTTCCTTCAGATCATATTTGAGCTAACAGGACATAGTTAAAGGATGTGAGTAGTCTGCCCTGGTCTAGTATGAAGTATTTGTTCGTAGACCAACATGGCTATAACCAACACCCCTGAAACATGGTCTGGTATCATGGCTTTTGATTTTTCCTGACATGTCACTCCAGCATGATCTTTGTGCCGTGTTCGTTCCTGGAACCTAGCTGAAAGAGGACTGTGATATTGCAGTTGATTTGCCACATAGTTGGTAACTTTCTCAAGAAGGGAAGATTTAAAATAAGGCATTAGTTGCTAAGAGAATTAATGCTGAATCATGGCTTTTTAAGTTAGGGTCACATTTTCCCCAAATAGAAATGACTGGAAGGAGGCTATAGCAGCTATTGACAAATTGCTCTGAACTGGATTTTGCCAGCCAGAAGGAGGAGGGTCCAAATTCAGATATTTAGACTGACTTTTTCAGCAGCCCCACTGTAAAGTGGAAGCATCCACTTTGTTTTGAGACTGGCCTAAAATTAATTAGGGAGGAGACATTTTCTTTCTGAGCAAGTCCAGTAAAAATAAGTGTAGTTTCCTTCAGTGTTTGCTAAGAAAGCAGACTCTTTGTAGCAAGTGGATATCTCAAGGGATCAGGTAAGGTAGTGTGTTATAGTGAGGTCATTTGCCATGGATAACAATTCTTCCAGTTAAGTCTTTGATAAGTCTTTTTCTTAGTTGTGCTACAGAGCTAGAATGGTATGTTTGATTAAATTCAGCTAATTGTGTTGAGGCTCTCTAATCTCTGGTCTTCTGCTTTTTTTTTTAATACTTTCTGCATTTAATAAGCATAGTGAAAATGGATTCCCAGGGGCCACTGTGCCATTTAGTATCATCAAGACATAATGGCTACAAGTGGATTTTTTTTTCATGTCACCCCCTTTCAAAATCGTGTCTTCCTCACTAGTTAGTTTTAGTAAGCATATGATTTATTTGACTTGATTGAGAGTGCACAGCTATGCAGTGACTGGATTCACTGATGAGTTGTAACTCAAGCCAGAATTACTGGGATGCAGCTGCTTTAGTCAGCAGCGCATAAGCTTTTCTCCCCACCCTTCCCAACACACACATCTGCATTGGCAAAGATCTCATCTACACTGGGATTTCTGCTGCCAGAACTTTGTTGCATCATAGCTGCTGATATTGCTATGTTACTGTTTGTGTGCGTGCTTGACTGCTTTTGCTAGCCTTACATGTCTTCTCTGCAAGAGGTTGTCAACAGAAGATAGTTCATTTTGGGTAAAAGCCACAATGATAAGTTGTCAGCTTTGCTCCGTTGCTGGAGCAAATTCATACTCACTTCATGATGGCAGCTGTGTGTAGGCCAAGGGCTTGTAGCATTTAAGGGTGTGTTTCTGATAAAGTGACAGGCTATTTAGCTGGCTTGTGTCAAACTTGTGTGTGTACACTTTGTGGTGATAAAAAACAACTTTTATCAACAAAACTTGGTAGGGTGGACAAGGTCTCACTTTGGCTTAAAGTGCTAACTTTAGCTAAAGATGTGTATTGATGCAAGTTAGGATACAAGCAAAACCTTAGTTATAATTTGAGCTAACAGTACAATGAAGATAAGCCATAAGGGGTGTGTTTGTGTGTTTGTTTTTTAAATTGAATGTATGGTTAAAGATATTCTTGTAAACTTGAACAAAACACTGACTGACTGATTCATCATTCTCTTCCTAAATTGCTGCTGTGCTGGACTCCACTTTTCCAGGAGCAGCAAAATGAGAACTAAACAGTTGTCAATCTTCACTATTGCTTTTTGAAATGTTATGGGAAGTAATGGAAATTGACAGTCAGTTAATGCTGTCACTACTGTTTGGAAAAGCAATAGGCAGCAGTGAATGCAGGCACTTAGCACCCTATTTGTGGCAGATGGGCAGAGAGTCAAGGCTTTAGGTTTCAGACACCTACTAGCTGATAAAAGAGGAAATCCCAGTGAGGCAGTGCTGTCCTGAGAACTTCAGCTCCTATCCCTCCCCTGCAGAAAGGGGATTTCACCTTAGTTGGCTTCTTGGTACCTGATACCTTTTTTGAAATTATGATCTGTGAACACAAGGTGAGTAGAGTGAATGAATGTGTTTAGGAGATTATACATATGAGAATAGTTGTGGTGCATGATTGTAGGGAAAGAAAGAAAACATAATAGGGGGAAGGACTGAGATGGAAAAGAGGAAAGCTGGAGAAGTAGAAATCAGTACTTGGAAAAAAGAGCAGAGTGAAGTCAGAAAGCAAAAGTAAGTAAATCAAAGCAAGATGTGTGGTTTCTCCACATCTGCTAAATAGAAATCTGATGATCTTTAAAAGAAACATCTGTGCCCTGTATATTTTCTAAATTGTAGGAACTATAGCCCAGGAAGGAAAGTGGTATGCATCTAAAAAGGTATTTTCACCATAGCTAGTTGAATTTAGTAATGACAAATCTGATAGCATTAGTACACAGGTCTGGTGACTGGGATGACATGCTGCTTCCTTGGTCTGAAAGGACAAATCCATCATTGGCACAGTGCTCCTGTGGCTGAGCGGGTGGCTTAGACACCTGCTTAGGGTAGGCTGTTATTAGACCATGAGGGAAGCTTGTTTGTTATATCTCCAGTGACTTTAAATACCTAGATAATAAGGTTTAAGGCTTTAATCGAACACTTCTGAGCTGTCTCCTGGGGTTGAATTTAGTTTCTTGGCCTTTTGGCAAGATCAAGTTCAGTTCAGTCTAGGGAAACCTCTTCTGACTGTAGACTGGTTTATCATGGCACTGACTAATTTAGCATATTTGCTTTGCCAGTGTAACTGTCACTGAAAAATGGCTCCTTGTGTTTTTGGAATATTGCTAAGTGCCACATTTTGCATTGGCTTTAATTTGATGAATCTATTAATATATTGGAGCTAAAAATATGACTTCCTTACTCACAACCCTGAAAATAGGTGACCTCATAAGAGAAAATAGAGTTCTACACACTTGGCTTTTTAAAAATACAATCTTTAAATGACACAAACAGCACTGCAGTCCCATGTCTTGGGTTTAGGACCAGGCCTCCTGTTAAGTTGCATGTCTTTACCGCTATTTAAAAAAAAAGTTCCAGTTTGTGTTCATCTGATGCAGGGGAGAACCAGAAGATTAAAGCAGTCTAATTTAAAGACTTGGCCTAATACAGTTGCTTTGGGAAGCAAAAAGATAATTTCTTCAGTCCTTGTTCTGATCCTTTTACTGAAGAAGAGCCCTAGTGTCTCTCATTTCTCCTTTCCATGCTCCTCTCCTAATCTGTTTTCATAGTTTCATAGTTTGTAGAGTCAGAAGGGGCCTGAGAAGATCATCAAGTCCGACCCCCTGCCATGGCAGGAAAGAGTACTGGGGTCAAACGACCCCGGCAAGTTATTCATCTAGCCTCCTTTTAAAGACCCCCAGGGTAGGAGCCAACATGACTTCTCTTGGAAGTTGGTTCCAGATCCTAGCCGCCCTGACAGTAAAGTAGCGCCTCCTGGTATCTAGCCTGAATCTACCCTCTGCCAGCTTGTGACCGTTATTTCTTGTCATTCCTGGTAGTGCTCTGGGGAACAGGGACTCCCCCAATGCCTGCTGGTCCCTCCTGACTAGCTTGTAAATGGCTACTAGATCCCCCCTCAGCCTTCTTTTGTGGAGGCTGAACAGGTTCAGGTCCCTTAGCCTCTTCTCGTAGGGCCTGCCATGCTGCCCCTTGATCATGCGGGTGGCCCTCCTCTGGACCCTCTCCATGTTGTCCACATCCCTACTGAAGTGCGGCGCCCAGAACTGGACGCAGTACTCCAACTGCGGCCTGACCAGTGTTGCATAGAGGGGGAGGATAACCTCCTTGGACCTGCTTGAGATGCATCTGTGGATGCATGTCAAGGTACAGTTGGCCTTCCTGGCCGCATCCCCATACTGTCAGCCCATGTTCATTTTGGCCTCGATAATGACTCCAAGATCCTTTTCTGCCTCTGCAATGACGAGAAGGGAGTTCCCCAGCCTGTAGGTATGCTGCTGGTTCTTCCTCCCCAGGTACATTCCTATCCTGCTCGTGAGAGACAGCAGTTGGTAGGCACAGCCAGTTTAATCATCTCTGAAGTGATTTAAATTGTTCCTAGTTAGTCAAGTTGGGGTGTACATACCTTGTGAAAACACCTGTCTTAAAGCTGATGTGTCAGAAGACAGATCGCTTACAAAGTAGTTCTTTGCGTAAATTTAGATTAAACTTGTTTGAAGGTCTGTGAAATACCATACCACAATGCATTAGTAAGATCTCAATTGACATCATAAAAGTCTGAAGCTGTTATGAAGTTGGGTTTTTATATATGTGTGTGTGTGTGTGTGTGTGTGTGTGTGTGTGTGTGTGTGTGTGTGTGTGTGTGTGTGTGTGTATATATATATTTTTTTTTTTTTTTTTGCATGGTGTTGGAAGTCCTGTTCACATGATCATTAGTTAAATGTGGAATACATTTCTTTTGTTATAACATTTTTTTCTAGAAGCCTCAGGTTAAGTTGGGAGAGTTGCTAATTGTCCAGTCCTAGGGATTGAATGCTTAAAGAATTGGTATGCACCTGTACTGTTTTTTCTTCAGAGGCAACTACATACCAATAAGATCCTTGCAGATTGCAGTTTGGTATATCAGCATACCATAGACTTGGCATTGAGTCGCATTCAAGTAATTGAGTGCTCTGCTTGATTTGTATTCTTCCACTTTCATAGAGAATGTAGGAATGTACTGGTTCTTTAAATAGATAACTTCATTTTCACAAAATACAGTAAATGGATGTATTGGAGAAATTAGGACTAGAGAAGTCCATTGGCTGCCTCTTTTCTATCAGATGTTTCAAGCATAGCGGCACCAGATTCTTAAATTACCCCAGGTTGTGAAAATAAGCTTTCTGTGTGGAGACAAATCTATACAGAGTCATTTTATGTTTACGGTAACAGTGTGATCCCTGACAAGACTTGTCAGCTTATTCGGTTTATAACTCTCTGGGTGCCCAGTGAATCTCCCAAGAGTCAAGTTGATTTTGTTCTGTAGCAGTGACTTTGGGTAATTTGAGCAGCAGATGTCAGCATTAGAGGGATTCACTGGAGAGGAAGTACTCCAAATAGAGGATGGAGTGTGGTGGGGGTCAGAATAATAGAAGCTGCCTCCTTGTATCAGGCAGGAGTTTGGGTCTGCTGTAAATACAGGATCTCTCCACATACTCTCATATCAGTCAGTGCTTAAAGTGCTTTTTCAAATTGCTAGCATAGGGTGGTCATTTGTCAGGTTGCTGCTAACTGAAGACTGATTCTGGTGAAGTGTCTTAATTGTGCTTGAGCATAACTATCCATATAAAAACGGTGCACTTTATTGTTCCCAGCACCTTAGTGGGGCTAGAGTTATCACACTTCCTCTACTTACAGGAAAGACTGAGCAAGAGCTGTAAATCTCCAACTAGAAATCGCACTTTCAAAGCCTTAGGGTTAATATTTACTGGGGAAAAATACAAAATCAGACTGTATGATCCCTGGCTAAAGTAAAGGCTTTATTGGCTTGAGTTCTATTTCCAGCTCTGCTACTTACTCACTATATGGCCACATTTTACCTATAGTCACATTAGTTGCAAATAGTGTGTATTAATGACACTACATATACAAATAATTGTGGTCTAAATAGGAAGAATTAACTGAGATTTATATTTGCATATACTTATAGATAAACTTGAAATATTCTCTTTAAATTATGCTTCTCATGTATATATAAAAGCATTTACTCACTGTTGTAAAGCTCTTAGTGACTTTTCAGTTTAAAAGTTCTCTGTAAGCGCTGGTCACTTCAGAAGTACTTCAGTGTTTTTGTGGAAGTGAAGTTTTGCAGCTTCTACAAAATCAGTTCATGTGAAGAGTGATTCAGGGGCTTGGACTAAGAGTGGATGGGATTTCCCAGGTTGTACTGGCAGTTTGTGGCTGTTGAAGGTAACAACAATCAGGGACAGCTTGACAGCCAGAGTCTGGCTTGATGCTTTGGAAATAGTACAAACCAAGGAGGCATAAGCAGGAAAGAGGAAGTCTTTCCCTCAGGACACTCTGTAGAATTGGAATTTGTAATATCCTCTGTGGGCAGATGCTTTTTCCCTCCAGATCCAGGACAGAAAGGCTTGGTAGTATTACCTCTCTTCCCCACCCCATATGCAGCCTCTTAAGGAAAAATAATTTTTGTTTTCAGAGATTATTAGGGACAGCAACTACATTACATTCTTGTGTCCTCTGTATGCTGGTGGTATTGTTCCTTCTTTTATGGTTTTTTATAGAGGTGGACTGATGCATCCGTCCATATTGAATCAGGACCAATAAAAGGAAAATCGGCAATTAGCTTTTTTTCAGCTAATGTGGCCAATAATGTCTCTGAAATGCTGTGTGCATGCACGTGGCCATACCGTGCACAGGACCAGAAGTGTAGCCCGACAGCGTGGAGAGCAGTATCCAGCTGGTAAGTCCATTGGGAGGGAAAGGGGGGAGGTGCAGATCAAGGCCCCCACATTGAGGGAGGGGCTGGGCCAAGGGCAGGGGCAGGTGCTGCCTGGGCAGGGCACAGATTGAAACTGGTGGCTTGTCCTGGTGGGTGGCTCCCACCTCTGTGTGCATCCTTGGGGGAAGCATGGCGCAGCTGGGAGGGAGGACTATGGCAAATTTTGGGGTTGCTCTAGCCCCCCCTCCCAGTGGCTCTAGCTGCCAGCCCTTCCGCACCTGGCCTGAGTGCAGCTGCTGGGAAGAGACTGGAACAGCCCCAGGCTTGAGTGTGCTGTGGGCAGCCTGCCCTTGCCCCGCACAGATCTGGGGGGCACATGCTGCCCCCATACATCCCTTGGGGGTGCACACAGTGGCAGGAGCCACCTGCACCCCCTGGACAAGCCATTCATTCCATCCTGCCACCCACCCTGTCTGGGCAGCGCCTGCCCCAGCCCCACTCCCTCTCTCACCAGGGGGGGGCCTCTCTGCCTCCCCCATGTCCTTACCCCCCAACAGACTTACCAGCCGGATGCTGTTCTCTATGCTGCCGGGCTGCATATCAGCAATCCGATTGGTATCGGCTGATATGGCCAGTCAATAATCGGCCATCAGTATCAGCCCAAAAACTCTTTATCAGTGCACCCCTAGTTTTTTACTGTTGTTTTCCCAACCTAATGAACTGTTTGTCTTTATCTCATTGGTGCCCTCTCCATCACTCACTACTTCTAGCCGGTTGCACTTTTCCTGTGTTTCTTTCTCATCTTTAATTTACAGCCTTCTTCCCAATGTCCTCTGTCTCCCCCTCCCCGCCAGCCCCTTCTTTTCTTGTCTTTCTTTCTTCCCCCAGATCATGGAACTAGCGTAGTGTCTCTCAAATATCACCATGTATGTTGCTTCCCCCTCACCCCCCTGCATACCTCAATTATCTTTTACATCTGTGAACTTAGAGGCAGCCTTATATAAGTTCATACACTATGTGAAACGGTGGACCCCAATCCTGACTCGTACTACTTTGCGCTATTGCAGTTAGATAATTTTTCTTGGATGGACCAGCCCTTTTCTCTTTGTTTCAGTGGGGGAAAAGCACAGTGCCAGTAGCCTTCCCCCATTGAAAATGTATGTGCATATTCTAAGAGGATGGAGGGAAATATAAAGATGTTTTTAGTGGGAGGACAGTTGTGTTGCTTATTTTTAGGAGTTTTAGAAATGATTTCCAAATACATTAAAAAAAATTTTTTTTTCGTTATTCTTAAGAAAGCAGGTCAGTTTCTCACAGTCACTTACTACATAACAAAGATATCAGTCAGCATGTTTCTCCATTTTCTTAAATGCAGGGACATTTTAAAATATTGCCAGTGTATAATTTTGGAATTTAACGAACTTGTGATTATTTGGAATTTTCCCAAACAGACTGAAGTAGCCAGTGAAATGTGAACCTGTGAACACTGCTTTCCTATTACACATAGGAAAGCAGTGTCAGACAAATGGCCAACCAACACCTGAAAACAAAACAAAAAAATGGATCTAGACTTTTTTTAACTGCACGTTAATTCCCATGGGAAGTATGCAACTACTATTGCGGGGTCCACAATTTCAGTGCTTTTGCTGGTGTAGCAATTAGTTCAATTTGTAATAAGCTGTTTTAGGGTCTCATCCAATATTCGGTGATGTCAGCAAGGCCATAGGATCTGGCCCTTACTTGCACAAGAGCAAAGCAAAATTGCTCTTATTCTTATCTTGGTGCTTGAGTCTCATATGTAGCTTCAAAAATGACATGGACATGTGTTAAAATTTGAATGGAGATTTTTCTCTTTTCCATTGCATGTAATATACATCTTGGCTGACTCAGCTTAAAGTTCAAGGTGAAATACTGTTAAAGCACACAAAACTAAAAACAGCCAAGAGATAAGATTTCAGGTTTGTAGGAAGCATCTGTACTTAAAAGTGAACTACAAATCCAACGAACTTGTCTGCCTCTGTCTGTTTGCTGTCATGGTTAAAGGGTAAGGTGTGCTTTAGATCAGGGGTTAGCAACATCTGGTTTACAGAGCCAGAGGTGTTTGTGTGTGCTCACGCCAAGGCCATGCAGCAAGGAGCTGCACTAGAGCTGGACAGCTGGAAGCTGTGCCTGTGCCACTGCCGCTTCCCCCAACTCCCTGCTCCCTGGCTGTAGCATGAGTGCTGTTTGTAGCCAGTGGGGAGCTGTGCTGCAGTTTTGAGAAGCAGTAGCAGCAATGATGCAACTTCTAGCTGCCCAGCCCTGGTGCAACTCCCCACTGGCTGGAAGCTGTGCCCATGCTGCAACCAGGGAGCCTCTTGCTGCTGACATGCTTCTGAAGCCACCCAGCCCATGTCAAACTAGGCTTGGTAAAGGTGCTAGTTCTTCTCAAATTGCACCCCTTTGTGACAGGGTTTGCTGTTTTTGCATCTCCTTGGATGGAAGTTTAATAGTCTACCACTCCTAGGGAAGAAGTCATTTTACTAGCCATATTAACGTAACAGGCCCAACAGCAGGCCTACAGGAACCTATGATCAGTGTTTGGTTGATTTCTTCCCAACAAAGGCTCTGGACTGCTTAAAGAAGAGAGCAAAATTACTTATAAAACAAGGGAACCAGAGAACAAAATGGGACAAACAAAGTAACTTTAAAAGCCATTATAGCACTAAAATAACCTGTAAAGCAACTTCCCCCTACCCCCAACAGTATTCCAGTTTACTGACTCAAAAACAGTAAATAGAAGCATCACCCAGTTGTGTATGTAGTGATCAGTGAGCTTAAAACAAATGCCTCTGAACATTTTCTCTTGCCTAAAACCTTAACCTTCCTTTGAAAGCTTTCCCTGTATCCTCTTGCCTCCATGTTCTGCGGGGGACTGGGGGAGAGCTTACTTCCTGCCTTTACTCTCCCTGAATGTTGCCCTTCAGTGGCTGACAGCCCATGTACTTGTCTGTATTCCATGGTGTCTCTTTTTAACTCTTTGACCTTTTTTGGTTGCTTGGCTTTCAGTTTTGGTAACTTGTCTTGGCTTAGTTCCCTGAAAAGAGTAATATTCCACATACTGGCTCTGACCTTGCTTTCTTAATGCCTTTGAAGTTATTTACCAGGTACCTTACCTCCTACATTTTGTTTCCTATTGGTTTCCCCAAACCAGCCCCCTTGACTAAACTGTGCAAGCAGGCTAAAGTCAAGCAGATAACCTGAGATAATTAAAAATTTTATAAAATAAACCCTGACTGCCTTGTCTTATTCTCTACAGCTACCTAAATACAACTAACTTCATGGGTGTTTGCTTTGTTGTACTTTATATACTAAGAAAACTGAGTTCTGCTTTTTTTTTTCCTTGGCTGTTGAACTCTTTTGGAGGACTAGTGATCTAATTGATATGACTTGAATTGTGTGTGCTTGGATCTGTGCACAGGGCAAGGGCAGGCTGTCATTGGGACTGCCGCTGGGCTCTTCCGGGGTGTTGGGCCAGGGCTTTGCTCAGGGTGTGCACGGGGGGGCGGGGAGGCTATGGGAATGCTATGGCCGCTCCAAAATTTGCTGTAGGCCCCCCTTGCAATGCTGCTGCTGCCCACCCCAAATGCAGCCCACTAGGAAGAGCCTGGTGCTGCCCTCATCCTGCACACAGATTGGGGGGCACATGCCCCCTATTGCTCCCCAAGGAATGCATGTAGCAGCAGGATCTGGTTCCTCCCCGCGCCCCCTGGATAAGCCTCTTCTGCTTCTGTCGCATGCCCTGCCCTGGCTGGGCAGCCGCTGCCCCACTCCCTCCCTCATTGCAGGGGCCTTGATCTACCCATCCCCATGCCCTTTTCCTCCCCCTCACCCCTTCCTCTCCATCTGACTTTCCAGGTGGATGCTGCTCTCCAAGTTGTGGGGCTGCATATCGGATCAGTATCAGCCAGTATGGCTCGTTAATGATCGGCCATTGGTATCGGCCCAAAAAATCTTTATTGGTGCACCCCTAGTGCTATTGCTTGTCTTTATGTATTTTGTGAGGAAAGTATTACAAAATTAATCCCGTTTTGCTTATCCTACTATCCACAAAGTTTAAAAGATAACAATTGCCTGGAAAATAATTAGTACTGTTGCGTCTTGTTTGCTGGGAAAGAATGTGTTTCAAATACATAACTGATCTTAGTACAGTATAACCTCATAATTCTGGATCTCAAAAATCCAGAATTCTCTAAAATCCAGCACTTTTTAAGAAGCTTCCCCGTCCACTCCCCTGGATGTGGAGAGGGAAGCCTGCATGCGGCAACTGCTGCCGCCATCCACCACCGCATGCCGCCACTGCGTGTGTGGCCACTGCTTTGGGACCAGCTGCAGCTACCCCCTGCTCTGCAACTGGCCACTGCTCCAAATTTCTGACAGGTGCTTGGTCTTGAACATGCCAGATTTATGAGGTTATATTGTGATATAGTTTTACAAACTTCATGGCATATAAAGAACATTTATCAGCTCTATTCAAACAGACCTAAATGACAAGACAGTAGAAGGGAGCAGTGGAAAAGAGATGGCGTGAACAGGCAAGCATATTGTGCACATTCTTTGATTACAGCTAGGACCTAGTTCTTACAAAGTAGAATTTGTAAGGCAATGTGAGGACTCGGTCAGTAAGGCTAACTGCACCTTGTCACGAATCCACAGATGCATCACGAGCAGGTCCAAGGAGGTGATCCTCCCCGTCTATGCGACACTGGTGAGGCCGCAGTTGGAGTACTGTATCCAGTTCTGGGCGCCGTACTTTAGGAGGAATGTGGCCAGCATCAGGAGGGTCCAGAGGAGGGCCACACGAGTGATCTGGGGACAGCAGGGCATACCCTACGAGGAGAGGCCACGGGACCTGGACCTGTTCAGCCTTCACAAGAGAAGTCTGAGAGGGGACCTGGTGGCCATCTATAAACTTACCGGGGGGACCAGCAGGGAGAGATCCTGTTCCCCTGAGCACCTCCTGGAGTAACAAGGAATAACGGCCATAAGTTGTCTGAGAGTAGGTTCAGGCTGGACATTAGAAGGCACTACTTCACAGTCAGAGGGCTAGGATCTGGAACCAACTTCCAAGGGAAGTGATGCTGGCTCCTACCTTGGGGGTCTTTAAGAGGAGGCTTGATAATTACCTAGCTGGGGTCATATTAGCCCACTATTCTCTCCTGCCCAGGGCAGGGGTTCAGACTTGATCATCTACTTGGGTCCCTTCTGACCCTACATCTATGAATCTACGAATTTCTTCAAAGGAAGCTAAGATCTGACTTTCCAAGTAAGACTCAGAATTTTATAAGTCACAGTACTTGTACCAGACAGTATTAGAAGTTTCAGTTTTGTTCTTTGCTTGTCCCATTTGCATGATGATAGTGTTTTTGATTAATGAGGGTCTAAAGAACAGATACGTCCCTCAACTCCCTATTATAATCAAGAATATACAATAAAGTTTTTCATAAGGTGACTTGGAGCTCAAATTAAATTAAGCCAGAGAGGTGTTGCCAGAAACCTCACCTGGCATGTCTTACTTGAGCTGTTCCATTCATTTTGCTTTCAGCACTTAAACTAGTCATTGCAGCTATTCAAGCTTTTGATAAAGTTGGGTGTATTCAGAGCTTTCACTATAATCAAAGATGTTGCACAAATTTAATTGTTAGCAGTATTTAGGACCCATATCAGGGCTGTCTAACTTCTGGGCAGCTGGGGGTTGTACCCCATGTTGTACCACTAGCTGCATCTGCACTTTTGTCATCATCTAGTCAGGGTTTTTTTTTAATATGTGGCTGCCCACAATGCATTATTTTGTTGTTGTTGGACTACAAACTTTGCAATATGTTAAAAAAAAATGCCTTCCCAGGAGCCTGTTAAATACTGAAAATATTACGTCTTTCAACCATTTTGCATCCCAGATAGATAAATTACTCTAGAGAATGTTAATGTGATCCCTAATGGCTGTTGTCTTCAAAAACCTCTGAGTAATTATGATGAAAGAGCAAATTCAGAATAGCTCAAACTTTAAACTGACTTTTCAAATACAAACTCCTTCCAACAATTAGCTTTAGTACTGTCTTCCTTCTCTCTTCCCTAGTAGTAGTTCTTCTACTGAGTTGCCAAAAGAGCCTCCTAGGTAAGCTTGGAGTTGTTTTCTGGGTACCTTTAATCCCAGCATAAGTCTTCAGTGTTGAGACCCTGGTAGATGCAGAGCATGGGAACTGAGTGTCTTAAAGTGCAAACAAAATAATTTTAATGAAGTCCAACTAGAAGATAATAAATTAAAGGTGAAGTGATATATAGGTTTGAGTTTGTGGAGCTTCTTTATCTCCTTTCATTGCTGTTTTTTTCCTAGACCAGGGCTGTTCAACTAGTTACCTGCTGGCTGCATATAGCAACCAGGGGGTAGCCTTTGGCACCCATAATCCTTGTCCAGGCACTCCTTTCCTCTTTGCTCTGTTGCTGTTGCCACCAGAAGCCCTGGGCTTCCCTCAGTTCTCCAGCTTCTGGAGACAGGGCATAGTGGTGTGATCAGTGGAACTAAAGGAGTCCGTAGATGGAGAGCTTAAGGGAACCTAGGGACCCTGTGCTGCATCAGTGCCATTAGAGTGCAATGGGAGTTGCCCACTGTATGGTGAGGGAGGGGCATGGCATATCTGTGTTCAGTAGAGGTGCAGTGATATATTGGTCTATATCGGACTGGCACTGATAAAAGGAACATTAACAATGTCGGCAATCGGCTTTTTTTGGCCAATAACGTTGCTGATAAATGCCACATGCATGTGTGCAGATGCAGCATGCACATGGCCAGGAACGCATCCTGGCAGCTTGGAGAGCAGCATTCAGCTGGTAAGTCTGTGGGGGGGTCAGAAGCCTCTGTGGTGAGGGAGAGAGTGGGGCAGGGCGGTGAATGTGACCTCAGGAGTGGGGCGGAGCCATGGGCGGCTCATCCAGGGGGGTAAGGCTCCCCACTGCTGCACGCATCCCTGAGGGAGGCATAGGGGGCCTGTGCTCCCCTGGGTTTGTGAGCAGGGTGGAGGCAGGCTGCCCGCTGCAGGCTCAGGGCCAGGGTCTGCGCCTGCTTCTTTCTAGCGGGGGGGGTGGGAGCGGGGCGGGGGCTGTGCTTTGGGCAGCAGGGGCAGGGTGGCAGCAGCGGCACTGGGAGGGATGGCTAGAGGGAATTTTGGGGTGGCTGCATCTGATACAGGCTTCGTATCAGCTATTGGACTGGTATTGGCCAATATGGCTTGTTAAAAATTGGCCCTTGGTATCAGCCTAAATATCGGTGAACCCCTAGTGTTTAGGGGGCCTGCCTAGCTTACATGTATGCGTCTTGGGGACTCGTGCAGTGTATGTGGGATGCAGGGGCAGGGAATGCTTGTGTAGCAGCCCAAGAGGTTGGACTGCCCTGTTCTAGATCATTTCCTTCATGTCTTTCAAGCTATGATTATGTATGCTCAAATGGTGCATAAATTGGAGTGTTGTAATGTAAAGTATTTCAGAAGACCATATTAGTCATCTGACTTTTCCTGTTGTTTCTAAACTTGAGTCCATTGTTTCATAAAAGAATTTAAAGAGCTTTATCATTTAAAACAGTAGTTCATAAACTTGCACTTTGTGAATCTTCTGGTTTCTTAGTTTGTGTGTCAAAATTGGAGATACAGCTTCCCTGTCTTACCATGACTTCTCAGCTATCTGGACTTCAACATTTGTTCATGAGCTGTCAAGTAGCAGAGTGCAGCTGCCATGTGGAGTTCCTAAACCCTAACAGATTAGAACTTTTTAGCACCTTTATAGCAGCAGGGTAGAGGAAACTTGTTCAGTTTCCAATATGAAATATATACACAAAGACCTGGGCAAAAAAAAAATCCAGAGCATCAGGGTTGTGGGGAGATGTAAACAAGCAAGAGTGCCCACATTTATGGAGACTGATGGTAGAAAAACTACATAACCTATGTTGTATATAGGCTTTAGACAGGATGCCCACATCTAAATTCAACCCAGGATTGTAAACTGCCTGCATTATCAGCAGATGTATTAATTTTAACCTCAGCCAGGTTTCTTCTGCACAGACCTCTCTGCCAGAACAGCTACTATTGCAAGTGCCACTGTGCTGGTTTTTAGCCAAAAAAGAAGAAAACCATTCTGAATAGATGCTGATACTGAAATCCCTAAAAGGTGACCACTTCAGTTTGTAGGTAAAGCACAGCAATGGAGCAAACAAATAAAGATGCAGTGCTGCAATTTGTGCTGTAATTATACTATGTGTACACTATGAAATGTTCCCTTCCCCCTTCTGCAAAATGTCTTAAAACATGGATTGTCAGCCTTTCATTAATGCAGGTTGCAGCTTGCACCCCAGCTGGTGCTGCAGGCCACCGCTTCCCTGTAGCCTCTCCAGGGAGAGTGAATAGAGGCTGCAGTGAGTAAGAACAGCTCTCCTCGAAATCTGGAGCAGCTGGCTAGAGTGGCCAGATGCAAGAAGCATGTCATTAGCAAAATATAGACCGAATCAAATGGCTGGGGATTGTCATGATTAAAATATGGACCAGATTTGACCTTAGGAGGTTAGATCCAACCCATGGGCCCCAGGTTGCCAACCCCTGTCCTAAAAGATTTTAAGCAGTTCAAATGTTGTAAAATTTGTTTTAGTCCAGATCAGATGAGAGACTCTAGCGGCAATTAGAACCAAAATATATACTATGACTTTCACTCTCAAATTTTTATTATTTTAGATTATAATAGTATCATGCGGTAAAGTATATGTAAGTAATAATTGCAATAACGATGTATGTATATGCATTTTATGTATGCATATAATAATGTGCATGAAATAGAGTTACGTTCATGTTAGCTTTTTGTTGCTTTCGTATAGATTCTGCTCTGTATTCAGCAAGTCTTCAGTATAACAAATATTTGACACACAGGGCCCGCTACGTGTGTAGGTAAAGGTGCGATGGGATCTAATGTACAGTCCACACAATCGCACCTTTTGTCATGCCCCACACACCCCCATGGCTGGGAGATGAAGCTGCTGCAGTCTCCCAGTCCCAGCTGCTGGGTACATCTCTGCTGCTGGGAACCTGGTCAGCTGACAGGGCTCCCAGCTGCAGGGGAGACCCTGCTACATGTGCACGTTAAAGTTGGATACCAACCAGCCAGTACATGTTTTTGAGGTTTAACTTTAGCTGGTTCCACCTTTTTATGGCATGATAGGTACTTTGCACATGTAGCCAGTTTCAGTTAATTGCACAATTAATCAGCTAATTGCACAATACCTGTAAGGTGTAGAGGGAGCCACAAAGATAGACCAATGAAAGATGCCTTCCCTATATCCTTCGTCTTGTCAAACCTCAACGGACAAGTTCAGGAAATAATACAAGAGATTTATTTTCTCAAAATGATGGTCTGTTTCCTATCCATCTAGTCTTCAGTTTCCTCAGATTCAACAAAATACTACCTAATGTGTGATTTGAGAATGAGGTCAGTCCCAGAGCATGAGAAAACCGATGAAAACAGCATAATATTTCAGGGTGGAAAATAACCTTTTTTTTCTTATTAAAACATTTCCAAATTTGAACAACCTAAATTCCTGCATCACAAGTGCTGAAATAATTTTCTACAGAACACTATGGAATATCCATGCAGCTTCCAGAAATGTAACTGCATGTCTCTGTTCATCAATGCCACTGAAGGCTTCTGATGTATGCCTAGGGTTAAATTAGGCATTGGTTTGTTTTTTTTATATGACCCTGTTATCTTTTGGTCTATTGTTGGCTTGGAAAGCATGTAAAAAAGTGCACTTGTAATTGTTGTGAGCCTCAGAGCTTGGAAAATAGACTTTTTGCCATTTCTAATTGGAAATGTGATCCAGGCATTGAATGCCTTGCCCTAAGGCTGTAATACAAGATTTTTGCTCATGGTTTCATCATAAGGAAGAGTAAACTGTTACTGGTCTTAAATGTGTGTTCCTCAAATTTCAAACCGGTCCTTTACAGCTCAAGCACTGACTCGAGCACCAAGACAATTGTGCACTGGTTTTAATGGCTCCTTTCTCAAAAGATGCTTGCCCAAAAGAGATCTGTCCCCAAACTGGTATTAAATGTAGGGTAAGCAGAATGGTTGAATTTAGTAGTAAGCATTTACATCTTTTTGCCAACAGCTTTGGGACTGGATGAGTACATGGGTCATCCATGTCATTAGATGCCTGCTGGATCTCTCTTGATACTTGTATGACTTCCATAGTGTCTCAGCAGATACAGTACTGTGTAACAAAAGGTATCTTCAAATGCAAATTATGATTCGTATACCATAACAAGTGTTTAGATGCACTAGTTAACCTAAGTATGGCTTTTAAAACTCTTGTTCTTAGGTTTATAAAGATACGCAGTATTTAGGTTATTGTGTTGTCCTCTTCTTCCTTTCTTTTCCCCTCTTCTTTCCCTCTGGCCTTTACGTACACATAAGCACAAAATTAACTTTTTTCCACAGTTGCTTTTGGTATGAGATATTACTGACTTTGTTTTTCTTTTACAGAGGTGTTACGAACATAAGCAGTACAGAAATGGGCTGAAGTTCTGTAAACAGATTCTTTCTAACCCAAAGTTTGCAGAACATGGAGGTGAGTCTTCAAATGGCATTTTAATGCCATCTGTCTTCTGAATAGAGAGTTAGGTAGTTGTGGTAGCCTGAAGTTAGGCAGAAAACAGGACAAGGTGTCACCTTTATGAACCAGTGATTCTCAACCATGGTGCTATGGCTATAAGCACATGCTTAGGCTTTTCCCTGTCTGGCCTGTCCCTCAACCCCACTGCCCACCCATCTATAAGAATGGACGCACTATAATAACTTTTGTCAATTAAGTGGCACCCAATTTATTGGGGCTGCCTTGAACCTGGTGGGGGGTGCCTCAAGTCCAGAAAGGTTGAAAACCACTGGTACAGGCTGACTTGTTTAGAAAGGCCATAAGCTTTCATAGGCAAACACCAACTTCAATCTTTCTTACAGGAAGTAATATTTATTTGAAGCCTTTCTGTTAAAGTTTTATAAGTCTTTTTCTGAGCATCTTCTCAGAAATTCTATGGCTAAGTTAATTTAAAGAGGAAATAGTTAAGAAATAGCTGCAGTCTCTTGAAATCCTGCACCTTAATGCCATACTTTTAAAGACAGAAATTAAAAATTAATTTGGTAATAATTTTTCTTTTTCTCATTTGAAGAAGGCATTGCATGGTTTGGGGAAGGGACTAAGTCAGTTTGAACAACATTTAGAATTCTTGTCCTGTTACTTTTTCATTTGTGGGGAAAAGTGAAAAAGAAAAAGGGACTCTTTATTATGGAATTAATTATCTTTTCCCAGTACACATGCTTTTTGTCAGTCAGAACAGTTATTCCAGTCTTTTTTTAAATTCATTGTAAACAAATACCTTTTTCGTTAACAAATATTTGAGCAAACTTGGCATACCTATCTTTCAGTGTGAGAAGTCTTGCATGCTTTGAAATAGAATAATGGCTTAATCCTTGACTGGAAACCTGATATTTTTGACCCTTAGATACTGACTGCTTCAAGAAGTCATTTGTATCAAGATTTTTTTTTGTTTATTTTTTGACTGCTCTCTCTCCCCTAAGTCTAGAGTCTTAAATGTGGTTGTAAGTTATTTTTTACAAAGGCTGTTGTTATTAGTAAACTTGGCATTAATTCAGCCCCATGTTTTTTAGAAACCCTGGCAATGAAAGGACTGACATTGAACTGTCTAGGGAAAAAGGAGGAAGCATACGAACTAGTGCGTAGAGGCTTGCGTAATGACTTAAAGAGCCATGTCTGTATCCTTTTTGAAATATATTTTGCTTTTGTGAATGGAGAAGGGCATTTTTACATCATTTTCATAGAATGTCAACGAGCCACCTTCTAACCTTTTCCAAATTAAAAAATGCAGAACTTTTCTTTATATGACTATATACAGAAGAACATCTTGTATAGATGCTTGAAGAACGTCCTATTTATATACCCATATAGCATGATCTTCAGATCACAAGCTGTTAAAATACTCAAACTTTCATGAGCAAGAATTATAGTTAGTGAATCTGTTGTACTATTCTTCTTCCACCTTCTTAGCAAGTTGCTAATCTTTGTTTCAGAATTGTTCATTTATGACCATAATGCAGGGGTGTTCTTAGTCATACATTGGGACCTACTTACCTTGTATTTCTGCAGAAACTAGGGACCTGCAGGCCCAGATGTTGGCCCCCCCTGGATCCTCACCCACAATGCCTCGGTGTTGCCCTCTTCCACCCCCGCCTTAATGGTGGAAGACGTATACTGTTCCTTAACATAGGGTGCTACCCCCCACCTTTTTTCCTCACTCCATGGCCCACAGAGTGAGTCAGCTGTTTGAACACTCGTGGTGCTCCGGCCAGGTCCCTGAGGACTGGAGAAGGGCCAATGTGGTGCCCATTTTCAAGAAAGGGAGAAGGGATGAGCCGGGTAACTTTAGACCAGTCAGTCTTATCTCTATTCCTGGGAAAATGCTAGAGAAAATAATCAAAGAACACATTTGTGCAGGCCCAGCAGGGGAAACGATGCTGAGGGGAAACCAGCACAGGTTTGTCACAGGTAGATCATGCCTGACAAAACTTGTAGCCTTCTATGACCAGATCATGCACTGCATGGATGCGGGAGCCAAGGCTGATGTCATCTTCCTGGACTTTAGGAAGACCTTCGACACAGTTTCGCCCCCTGTCCTCATTGGGAAGCTAGCAGACTGTGGAGTGGACGCCTACACGGTCAGGTGGGTGGCCAACTGGCTTAGGGACCGCACCCAGAGTTTGGTGGTGGGTGGTTCCTTCTCGGCCTGGAGGGAGGTGGGCAGTAGGGTCCCACAGGGTTTGGTCCTTGGACCGATATTATTCAATATCTTCATCAGCGATTTGGACACGGGCATGGAGAGCACCCTCTCCAAGTTCGCTGATGATACCAAGTTATGGGGCAGAGTTAGTACACCGGAGGGCAGGGAGCAGATTCAGGCTGACCTGTACAGATTGGATCAATGGGCAGAGAGAAATAGGATGCAATTTAATAAAGATAAATGTAAGGTACTCCACCTGGGAAGGAGGAACCCCCAGCGCACCTATAGGTTAGGGAGTGTCCTTCTCAGCATCTCGGAGACAGAGAGGGATCTTGGAGTCATAACTGACTCCAAGATGAACATGAGCTGGCAGTGTAACGAGGCCATCAAGGCCAATCGCACCTTGTCGTGCATTAGCAGGTGCATGCCTAATAGAACAAAGGAGGTGATGCTCCCCCTCTATGCGGCACTGGTTAGGCCACAGTTGGAGTACTGTGTCCAGTTTTGGACGCTGCACTTCAAGAGGGACACGGGGAATCTCAAGAGGGTCCAGAGGAGGGCTACTCGCATGATTAGTGGCCTTCGTGATAGACCCTACGGGGGGAGGTTGAGAGAGCTGAATCTCTTCAGCCTTCACAAGAGATGGCTGAGGGGAGATCTTGTGGCCACCTATAAATTTATTAGGGGAGGTCAACGGGGAATAGGGGAAGCACTGTTTACTAAGGCACCCCAGGGAGTGAGTAGGAATAATGGGTGTAAACTAGTTGAGAGTGGATTTAGGTTAGATATTAGGAAGAAATTTTTCACAGTAAGGGTGGCCAGGATCTGGAATGGGCTTCGAAGAGAGGTGGTGCTATCACCTAGCTTGGAGGTCTTCAAGAGGAGGCTAGAGAGTCACCTGGCTTGGGTCATCTGATCTTGGTCCTCTTTCCTGCCAGGGGCAGGGGGTCGGACATGATGATCCATTGTGGTCCCTTTCGACTGTACAATCTATGAATCTAAAAAATGCCGACTCCCCAGTGGGTCCTCATGGCCACTGCTGCCCAGCCTCGTAACCCACCAGGGAAAGAGGGTGCAAAGGTGTCAGCTGGCGGAATGGCATGAAGAGAGCAGCCCTAATGGTGACTGCCCTTGCCTCCCATGCTGAAGCCACTCTGCAAATCAGCAACAAGGGGCAGGGCCACATCAGCCCTCTCTGCCAATCAGTGGCCAGTAGCAGGGCCCTCGAGCCAATCAGCAGTGAGGGGCAGATCCACTGCAAAATGCCCATGAAATTGACTCTGCACACTGTGAATGGGCCACGAAAAACCCTTTGTCTTGCTCCTATTTAGATAGGTCCCTAGTCATATGTTTAACTTGAAGCACAGGAATACTCCTGAGAACATCCTGTATGGTAGTATGTTACAAATATGGTATGCATATAATACTGTAAGATGTTAGCCTTATATTTTCATTTTGTAAGTTGTTAATGTACTGGAAGAAGACAATTTTGTGATGCTAATGCCTGTTGTAAAAAATGGGCGAGTATTTTTCTAATTTAGTAGCATACTGCCTCAGCCATTTTGGACTGTTTTTTCTTTGCTCTTGAATGTAGTCATACCCTTAACCAAGTTTTCCAGGCTGGCATGTCTATGGCCTTCTCCAGAGGTCAGACAAGAAGTATGATGAAGCTATCAAATGTTACAGAAATGCACTGAAATGGGATAAAGACAATCTTCAAATTTTGAGAGACCTCTCTCTGCTACAGATTCAAATGAGAGATCTTGAGGGTTACAGGGTAAGTAGAGTATCTAATATGAAAACATTGGTAAAGGATTCATGAGTAATATTTTAGTAGGATGTTGTTAAAAATGTAAGGTACTTAAAGAAACTTGCTTTAGTTTCTTCTGCTTCATGACCATACAAATCAAGATATTAAAACCCTTTCATGCTCAATGCTTTATTTTGTACTTGGATATAGAGGCACTGCCTTAGCTTCCATAGAATTTGAAGATTTATTAAGATACATATACTGGCTTATATTAGATCATTCAGTGTAGAGCTGTTCTTTAAAGTACATTCTTCTTAATGTTGACTAGTGCAGATGTAAATAATAAGAAGTTGCTTTTGGGGACCATTTTTGGCTGAACAGAGTTTTACTTTTTAGAAAGACTGATATTCAGCCAGTGTGGGTTTTTTGTTCTAACTAGTTAGTCTCCATATAAGCCTCTAAATATTTCTCTTCCTCCTTGGTTTGTTATTTGTCAAAAGTTTGTGACGTTATCCTCAAATTAAACTGCGTGTAGTTGAGTGTTTCTCAACCCAGGGGTTGCAACCCAAAAGTGGGCCACAAGAGTATGTGAAAGGGTCACAAACAAATTGTAAAAATAGATCAACAAGCTAAAAATCAATTCTCCTTTAAAGGAGAAAAATGTGGGAAACTGGCTTTTGCCTTGCAGGCTGGCAGAGTCCCAGCCTGTGAGGGGCTGCTTGGGGCTCCCCCTGCCCCCCCCCCCCCCAACGCACTGGTAGGCTGGGGCCTGGGAGTTGGGGGGGCAGCGGGTCGGGAGTTAAGGGACACTGGGTCAGGGCTGGCCATCGGTGTTTACAGATGAGTCCTGGTATAAAAAAGGTTGTGAACCACCAATTATAGCTCACTAGTCTAGTTGTAACTTTTTAACTTGGTTCCTGCAAACTCTGATCATATCTGTTGCTTTTTCACACTCCTGTTAGTTTAATAGTTTGATAAGATCCTACTTAAAATGTTTGCTCAGTTTTAAGTGGCTCTGGTGCTTTTGCAGTGAGGGATTCACCCTCTCTTCTCTGTGATGTCTGCAGATACCTTCCAAAATTGAATGAGCCTTTTGTCCTAACCTAAATTTGCATTGGAAATTTTTGTGCATAATTTGCTGTGATCCTGGTATTAACAATTACTAGCTTCTGTCTCACTGGTGAAAATAATTGCATTAAATACCTCTGACAAACATTGGCTCAAAGTTGATTTTTTTCATTTGCATGCTTACTTATGTAGCTCCTCTTGTATTTTGCATGTCCTAACACCCTCAACTTCTCCCAGTTTTGAATGCTATTAAGGCAGATTAATTTTAAAATTGGACCTAACAGAGTTCCATATGTTTATTTAATAGACATGTGTCCTAGTCTGATGTGTTGCTTTTCATCAGTACCCTTTGCTCTTGTTTTGTGTAATGCTTGCTGTTTAACTGCTCGTATCTGTTACTATCTAGGTATTTAGTGCCTCCTTAATATTTTAAATTACTTCCAGATATAGTTTCAACCCCCCAAAAAATAAAACTCCCTTAGGATTTGCACAACTAGATTCTCATTAATTAATTGCCTTTGGTGACTGCAGTTTTTACTATATTCTGGCTAAGTTATGGATGCTGCTTGTATGATCTGTTCTTAATACCAGTGTATCTCCTGGATTGGATGGCATTTCTAATGACTGAATGCGTACTGACTTGAAGTATTATTACTGTACTATAATACTATTCCAGTGTCTTGAATGTAAACAGCCTGAACTATGCTCTTTATTTAAGTTTTGAGTTTAGGAAAACGTATCTTTTAATACCGTCATTAATATTAGTCTAGCTCTTAAATTTCTGTATCTGTGCCTTGTCCAGCATAGTCTAAGAGTTTATATGGCAAAACAACTAATTGTTCCTTCTACTGTCCATTTTTAAGTAAGATTATTTAACATTAATCATATTAAAGCAGTGATATTCTAGAGAGGACTCTAATGCCTGTCAGAATTAACAACAAAACTAAGTTATTACTGTTTTATAGGAAACAAGATACCAGTTACTTCAGCTGCGGCCTGCACAACGAGCATCATGGATTGGTTATGCTATTGCTTACCATTTGCTGGAAGATTATGAAATGGCAGCAAAAATTTTAGAGGAATTTAGAAAGACACAGCAGGTATGAAAAATAAGATGGACTTCCAATAGTGAGCCAAAAAAGTATCTTTGAAACATGCAAACAATTCTGTGTTAGTTAGATGTTTAAAACCAAATGAATTCGTTAAAATGTATTATAAAATAATGACCACTTGCACATTTTGTTTTCATGCACAGACCTCTCCAGATAAAGTGGACTATGAGTACAGTGAGCTGCTTTTATATCAGAATCAAGTCCTTCGGGAAGCAGAACTCTACAAAGAAGCCTTGGAACACCTTTGTACCTATGAAAAACAAATATGTGATAAACTGGCTGTTGAAGAAACTAAAGGTAATTAACTTTTCTGCATACGGTTATATTGTATGCCAGTATATAACAGCATTATGGAATCTTATGTGGTTTCTGTAGACTTGAAATGGCTTAAGAAAATGGTGTTTTGTTTTTTTCTGCAGTGAATTATAAGACTAAGCCAATTGAGCTAGTGTAGCGTCTAATAAAAACAAGGTTTAACATCTAAAAAGTATTTTCACTAAAATCTAATGTTTTTATAAATATTTTTTGTAGAATTTGCACTATATTCATTTGCAATAACAATGTATTAGTCCATGTGTTGACAATTTATAATTAAGTCTTTTCTACTGCTGAAGCTGAGAAGTGAACGAGTGAAATAGGTTTAGTAGTGGGAGGAAATGCATCTTTATATTTACTTTTCATAATATAATGTCCTGTTACAATTGTTATGGAACTGTTCTGAATTATTTGGAATAGATTTTGCTTTTTAAAAGTACATTGTAAACTTGAAGAAAAATCCTTTTCCATCTGAAACTGTTATAAATATTCCCTAAGAGTCCTCAAATTACAAGAGGTTAGAGAGAAAATATTTGATCTGTACATTAATAGCACCTCGTGTTGACAGTTGCTATGGGGGAGGTGATAGACTCCCTCCAAGCATTTCCTCTTAGTCTCTTATGGAAAGTATCAATTCTTTCTCCCTCCCCCTTGAAAATTTTCCTTCCTCTCTCCTCTTATCACCTCCCTTCCCCCCCCAAGATCCCAGGAGAATTGTAAAGACACTAGCTATTCTACCAGAAGTCACAAGAAAAAACCTAAATGCCTGGACTAGCTCCAAATGCGGAACCAGGCAGGATTGGGATATGGACTAACAAAGGCTTCCTTGAGTCTACCACAGTAATCCAGTGTGCCCTGGTTTCTATCCCACCTTTTTCGAAAAGAATGAATAGAAAATAATAAATCCCATCAAATGGGTTAGAACAGGGGTTGGAAACCTACAGCCTGCAGGCTGGATTTGGCCTGTAAAGAGATCTGATCCAATACGGGGGATCTTTGGCATGGGGCTTCGCTGTGCTGCCCATCCCTTCTGCAGTACTCCGGTTGTCTACAGAACTGTTGCTTGGTATGTCTGCGCTTTCTTTATGGCAGAAGGGGTGGGGAAGTGCAGGCATCTGGCTTCTCTGGTTATGGAGACTTCAGGCCTGTAGCCACAGCTGGGTCGCAAGTTCTGAGCCATGCCAGCAAAAGGCTGATGATCCACGGATTAGAATACTGCTTTCAAAATCTAATTTATTGGTGAAGAGCCTGCTTCTTCAGGAGAGAAGCCTAAGTAGCAGGTAAACTCTTGTGGAAAATCTGTAGCAAACTACCAGAACAATTCCTATGATCCTTTGTCTCACGGGCCTCAGGATCAACAAGAAAAGGCCCATTGTAACCACAGCTCTGTTCATGAAGATCATTGGAGTATTTAAGATTGCCTTCCAGATTGGTGAGGCAATATCTGCTTCAGCATCTCCAGGAGATGGTAGATCCCATCCCATTTCTAATCTCCATGTACAACCCAGCATGTCAATGTGAATCTACCTCAGCTACACTGAGTACATCACTTTGCACTTATGACAGTTCATATCAGTCCTGACCTGCCTCAGTTACAAAGATGGCTGAGATTTGTGCCAACAAGCACATCATAAATAGTCCTGTCATATTGGGTGGTTAAGTTGATGGACAGATCTGGTAAAGGTTTGCAGTGCCTCTTTCTACCAAGACACTCTAGTTCTGGGGTGCATCATTTTGGGATTTAGACACTGCAGTTTCTTCATAAAGCCACGCTGTAGACAGGCTTCTTGAAACTCAGGGTCATAAGGGTAACATTCAAGGTTTTCTTTCTTTATCCTTGAGAATCTAACCATATAAGAGCATAGATGATGGAACTCAATGGACACTTAGAAAATTTCAGATGACACCAAGTTGGGTGGGGTTGCAGACACTTTGGAAGGTTGGTCTAGGACAAAGGTAGGCAGTTATTTTGGCTGGAGGGCCGCTTAAGTTTTGGCAAACTCTCAATGCTGCATTGGGTTGCTATGCCCTTTGACAGTTGCCCCAGCCCCTAGTTGCCATACTGGGACCGAAAGTCCCGCCTCCTAACCCCTGACCTTTGCTGCCAGAAGCCCCTCCCCTTGACTCCCCATAAATACTTTTTGGTTTGGAGTTGCCATCTTAGAACTAAAAAATAAATAAAAATCATAACACTGGAAGTATGACACCTGCCATGACATATTTTAATTTTATTAGAAAAAATATCTGTCATGATTTGTGTTTGCTTACTGTATATATAAGTTTAGGTTCGTTAATAGATGCATTCCTTCTAACATGGGCTATTGCGCTGTTAAATGCCATCCATCCAATTCTTGTCATTTTCTGAGTTATCAAGAAAATCAAAAAACACTCCATTGTTGTCCCATTAACCCCAGCTTGGGACATGGAGTTTTGGTACTCTGACCCATCTGTCATTCTACCACTACTTCCTGACTTAGTCTCCCAAAACTACAGCCAGTTGCTGCCCTGTAGAACCACGCCTGGCTGGATGACTCCTCTGTAGAGACTAGCTGAGGAGCAGGATTTTTCCTGCAAGGTGGGGAGCTTTCTATTCATCTTGTTTCTGCAATGAAGTCAGAGAGAGTCTCTGGACAAGCCAGTAACAGCTCTGCTGTTTTCTCCTTAATTTCCATCTATCCTGGATTATTTGCTGTCTTTCCTGAAAGAGGTCTGGTCTCTCTCTATTAAATGAAAATTTGTTGCATGAAAGAAATGGGACTTTGACTAAATACCTCAAAAATTATAAAGCAACTTACCTTGTCTGTTCAGAATAATGTTGTATTTGACCATCCTGAAATATCAACTTTCTTTTATGGGCTTTTTTTCATGGTTTTTTGACAGGTGGGAGCTGTCCTGTTATTGTGACTTCAGTTCAGCAATACCAGTTTAGTGGAGGTCCCCATTTGATCCCATGGCTAACTGCTCCCTCCTACCATGTTTTTGGAGGCCAGTAAAATAAAGACCCTATGATACAGCCTCCATATGCTTCATAAGTAGGGTGACCATATCATTCTGAAGAAAATCAGGATGGGGTAAGACGCATACTTATGCACACGCATGCAGCCAAGCGATGGCTGGTGCCAGAGCAGCAGCAGAAGCATGAGCCTGCCTAGGCCTGCAGCATGCTGTAGCCCCTCACTACCCCTCCCAGTACAGGCACCTTCTGCCCATGTCCACACTTGGAGTATATGGCTGGGCCAAGCGAAGCCAGTGAGCATGGAGCCCCTTTCCCTGGCACCAGCTGCAGCTCAAGTCTCTTCACTCCCCAGCACCAATTGGCATTGTTGCTGTCTGAGCACTCTACAGACCCCACCAAGTCATGCCCCTGCACAATCATGTGCATAACCGCATGGCTCCCAGGAGCTCTGATAGCTGTGTGAGGTGGGACAGCTCAGAGCCCCGTGACCAGACTCCAGTCCCTGTAGACAGGGGCTGGGAGCGGTGCCCTCTGGTTTTCACCAACCTGCGCTGCCCCGTATAGCTACCTGAGCCCCCTCCCCCACCCCACCCCAGCTGATCCCCACCCCAGGTAGGAGGAGCAATGCTCAGTGCAGCTTACCTTCCACCTCCAACTGCTGTGCAGGAGGAGCCTGGCTGGGCAGGTGCAGGCAGGGTGGTGCCAATCCAGGACTTGCCACCAGCCAGGATGCTTGGAGGTCCTATGAAATCCAGGACTGTCCTGACCAAACTGGGACATATGGTCACCCTATTCATAAAGGCATCCTTCAACTATATTCTAAGTTGGTCTTGTATTACTGCCTTAATTCCTAGGTCTTATTGTTTTCTTCATAAAGCCTCACTTTATGCCAAGAAATAATACTTTATATTCATAGTTACTTGCAGTATTTGTAGTCAGGAACCCATCTTTACTTAGACCAGTGGAGCTCAACCTCTCTGGCCCCCTGGCTGGGTCCTGTGTGTTCGGCTGGTCCGTGGGCTGGATCCCACATGAGGTTAGCATGTGGGGTCAGTCTGCAGGTGGCCACAGAGTGGCTGCACACCAGTGTGATTTGGCACATGGAGCTGTATTATTTTGACTGTAGGGCTCCCACAGGCCTAGAGATTTGGCAGCAGGGGAGCAATGGCAGTGTTAATTGCCACAGCTCTGGGAACAACTACTGCTGCTATCATTCTCCCACTGCCAAATTTTCAGAGCTGTGGGGAGCCTGGCTCTGCTGGCTGGATTTGGTCCCTGGGACAGAGGTTTAGCACCACTGATTTAGACTATCCAGTCCTTGATAGTAACATGTGGTAGTAAATGTGTGCTGGTATGTGTGCTAGCAGCTTCCATGACTTATCTCATGGCTAGCTCCCACTACCTGAAGTTTTGTCCCATCTCCCACTCTTCCTTGGTGCAAGCTTTTTCCATCAGATGCTCACTTCAGTAAAGAGGCCCTGCAGTCACTTTATTAAGTGAGAGTCCTCTACAGCCAAGGGAACTGCTTGCTAGCAATCAACAGAATCCCTCTGGACAGCTACACAAGAATGGTCAGTTACCATCCAATACATTGAGATGCATTGTCTACAAAGATTCTGCATCCTATTCTTCATGGCAGCATTTTGGGGTCCCTATATCAAGGACTTCTGCTATGGAGGATGTAAACTGTTCTTGTGGTTTTTCCCATGCTACTTTTGGTTGTGGTAGCCTATAGATAGGGACCTACCACATTCACAGTGGAAGTAGAGTGTGCAGCAGCTCCTTTAATCTTTCATGTTCCTTGGTGTGCACCTTCTTCCCTCACCCCACTGCTGATTAGCAGAGGGCTCCACTGCTCCCTCCTGATCTGCAGGGAAGCTATAACCACAGTTTTAAACTTGGCACCATTTTTGCCTCCCCGCCAGTCAGCAGCAAACAGCAGAGCCATCTGAGGCCCCTGAGCTAGTCAGTGGCAGGAGGCAAAAACAGCACCATATTTAAAACCACAGTTTTAGCCTTCTCGCTGATCAGAAGCAAGCTGCAAATGGGGCTGCTCCACCAGTCAGTGGAGGAGGAGGTCATAGGGGAACCCGAAGGATTAAAGGAGCCACAGCGCACCCTACTTCCACTGTGAATGCGAAAGGTCCCTACCTATAGAGTGTGAGGGAGTTTAGACATTCCTGCAATGACTATTACTGTTCAAAAACAAGCTGGGGGGGTTTTTTTGTTTTGTTTTTTACACACCAGACTTGTGCCTAGAGTGGAATCTGTGTGGGCAAGACATCTGTAGGAACCAGTTTTTAAAGTGTATGTTCTTTTAATGGCACACCGTGTATTTCAATTGTGCAGTGAACAGAGAAGCAAATGTTTAAACAGTTGAATTGGTTAAATTGACCAGGATTAAAACTATCCCTCTAATCATTGCAGAACACTTACTCAGATACTTTCTAGCTGAGGTGGTAAGTGGCAGCCCTGTTGTGTAAGTTCCTTGTCTTAAAGAGCTTATTCCAAAAAATTTATCACAATTGTAGAGGAGTATGAAACTATATGGATGATGCTATCATGGATCTCATGTAAATTCTGGTGCTTAATAGGGCTGTGTGAAATTTTGCTGGCTGTTTTGTTTCAACACTGTTTCAACTCATTTTGCTGTTTTGAGCTTGAAATTGAAAGGAAACAAAGGGCTTCAAAACAGCCTCAAAACAAAACAAGGCTAGTTGAAACGTTTCAAAACAGCCAGCAGCCAGGTGGTGGGAGACACGGGAGAACCCAGCTGCTTTGCAGCCCCATGTGGCTCAGCTGGCCAGGGAGCACAGCCTTGGCTCTCCCTGCCTCCTGTGGCCAGCCTATGGGAAGCTGATCGCAGCGCAGGGGAAGGGAACTGAGCCCCATCGCTCAGTTCCCCTCCCCAGAACTGTTATCGGGCTTGGGAAAGGAACTGAGCTCAGCTGGGATGAGTTGCCTTCCCCAGCGCAATCAGTAGCCCTGGGGAGGGGACCTGAGCAATTGGGCTCAGTTCCCTTCCCCAGCTCCCCGGTCCCAGGCTACTGGCTTCCCTCCCTTATCTGGCAGGCAGATTGGGGCCCGCAGCCCCTGCAGCCCTCCCAGGGTTGCAGGCCCCTGATCTGCCTGCCAGATGAGAGAGGCTGTTTCGAGCTTCCCCATTATAGCCTATAGGCGAAATGTCAAAGCGTCACTGTTTCAATGCAATGAAACAGAACAGCGGTTTCAAATCAAAACAAAATTCAAAACAAAACACTGTTCCATCGAAACCTCAAAACGCAAGTCAAAACAGAATGGTGCTGTTTCGCACAGCCTTAATGCTTAATTACTATACCATCTTCTTAAAAAATAATGTCATGGTGGGTAACCAGCTTTTACTTAGCTGCCACAATCTAAGATGGTGACTCTCAACCAGGGTGCCAGGGTATGCTGGAGATGCCTTAGGGAGTGTGAGGAAATGAACAGATAAGGGCAGGCTCAGGCTCCCTACTTGGCTCCTCTGCAAGGAGGTAAGCACTGCAATAAATTTAGTTTTTGAAATGGAGTGCCACTTAGTTCACAAGTTGTGGAGGAGTGCCTCTAGTCGAAAAGGGTGGAAAACCACTCTTCTAGATCTAGGGCAGGTACTTCCAGTAGTCTGCTCAAGAACAGCAGGAGTCCCATAATTAGCCAAAATAATTCAGTATTGTAAAACTTAAATACTGCAGTAGTTCTACAAGACAGTAGAGCTTTGAAATTGTGAAGAAAATACTCTCTGCCCCTGAGGTCCTTCAAACATATTGTTATTGAAGATGCTGTTAGACACTGACATTGTATAGTTAAGGTCCAGGACTCGGATCTGTACCTGCTTACACACTTAGCCTTCAGTAGAGTGGCAATTTTATTGAACCCAGGATTAAATTTAAGGATGTACTTGTTGACAAAACCTAAGTCAGGAAATGCCAAGGTTAATTAAAGCCTGTGTAGCTCTATCCCTTTATGAATATGTTTATGTAGTCCTTTAATTACATATTCACATAATGTTTTAAGCATATTGTATCACTCTTCTGAAATAGGGCATGCATCTAAAACATCTGTAATACTGTGTGTACACTAGGCAGATTTTGCACAAAGCACTGGATTTGAAGCTTAAACTTCTAAATTGGAGTTCTTCCACAAAATTCTGAGATATTGATCAGATTAATTAACCTCTGTTTTTCAGCCCCTTTATCTGTCAAACGGAGGCTGTTGTTGTTTTAGATGGAAGTGAGCGCTATAGAAAAGTCTACTGACATATGAAAAGGACATAATGAAACTTTTTATGAACGGAATATGAAAACTGAGTAACATGCTTCCATTTATAAATTAGAACTGAATTGACAATGAACACTTTTTCATGGCCTCATTATTTTCTGGTTCCATCATTCTGATGGGTTGGGTCAGTGTTGTTTCTTCTTGGCATCAAATCATGTTAGTGTCAACTTTATGAAAGACTCTAGACTAAATTAAGTTTTCTGTAACAAATGCTGCCTTTTGCTAAAGTTGTGTACTCTGTTTTCATGGTGGGATAGAGGAAAGGTAGGTGAGATTTTATCATCTTGTTTTTAGAGCAAAATGCACTAAGCTAGTGAAAATCTAATTGAACTGACTCCCTTATAATCACTAGTTCCCATCTTCTGTATTTAGTCAGACTAGCTTACTACATAAAATCGCTTTTCATTTGCTTAGCACTGCTGAGCCAATGTTACCATGAAATAACTATTTGGATTCTCTTTTGGCTTGCAGATCAGCTGGCATGTTGGTTCAAATTCTTTCTTAGTTACTACCTCCATATAGCCAAACTTATATGACGATAAAACTGAGGATTTACCTGGAGAATCTTACTGAGAACTGTCAGTCTAACTTGTGAATTTGCTTATCTTTTGTTAGCTTTACTAAGCAGTGTGAAAACCCATCCTTGAATTTCAAATTAAATGAACAGTGTTATAAACATAGAGCACCTTGTACCATCATTAATTGTTTTTTGTAGTTAAAATTGGATAGTTTTAGTTTGGTCTTAATCAACATTTTTATTTAATATTTTTGTTCTTTACTTTTAATTGTGTCTGACTCCTTTCAGAAGCCTGTAGCCAGCAACTCATTAAAAGTTTTAGTTATGTCATGAGCCGACAAGGTTTCATAGTTGTTAGGGTCAGAAGGGACCTCAGTAGATCATCAAGTCCGACCCCCTACCCTGGGCAGGAAAGAGCACTGGGGTCATATTACCCCAGCCAGGTGCTTGTCCAGTCTCTTCCTAAAGACCCCCAAGGTAGGGGGTCCACCTCTCTTGGAAGCCCATTCCAGATTCTGGCAACCCTTACCATAAAGAGGTTCTTCCTGATGTCCAACCTAAATCTGCTGTCCATCAGTTTGTGGCCATTGTTCCTCATTATTCCAAGGGGTGCCCTGTTAAACATAGCATCTCCAATTTCTTACTGACCCTCCCACCCCTGATGAATTTCTTAATGGCCACAAGATCACCTCTCAGCCTTCTCTTGCAGAGGCTGAAGAGATACAGGTCCCTCAGTCTCTCTTCATAGGGCCTTACCTGCAGGCCCCTAACCATATGAGTGGCCCACCTCTGCATCCTCTCAAGGTTATCCACATCTCTTTTGGTGAATCTGATATCTTTTATTAGACCAACTTAAATAGTTGAGGAAAATTTTTTTTAGAAAGCTTACTGACTGCCTGTCTGGCATGCATACAGCCCAGCCTCTGGCTTCTTTACTAGTCATTCCATCCAGGAAGAGCACACACCAACTGCAGAGGCTTCCTCAGCCTAACGAAGGGTTTTTAAACCTGAAAGCTTGCTAAAAATGTTTTTTCCAACTATTTAAGTTGGTTTAATAAAAGATATCAGATTCACCCAAAGAACCTTGTCTGCTCTTGTGCTTAGACCAACATGGCTACAGCCTACACTCCTGTAGTTATGTCATGGAAACTTTTATCTCAAAATTTGACTTTATTATCAAATGCATGTGTTAGTTCATAGTGCCAGTTATGCAGTATATCTCTACCATTCTAAATTCATCTCTGTAGTTTGAATTTATTTTTTGAGAGAGAGAGAGAAATGCTTACTGACAAATGTTTAGTTGGTGCCTTCTTCCTCACATTGTCTGTATACCTTTATGAATTTTAAACAGGAGAACTTCTGTTACAACTCTTCAGGCCAGAAGAAGCAGCTGAGGTGTACAGAGGATTGCAAGAAAGGAATCCTGAAAACTGGGTGTACTACAAAGGCTTAGAAAAGGCACTGAAACCTGGTAATGATTCTTGCTGTAACAGGAGCATCAAAGCTATTTTTGCCCAGTTGGGATTTACCTATACACTGAAAACTTCTAATCCACTTTGAGACTTATAGTTTAGCTTTTGGTTTTTAAAAGTAATGGCATATTTTTGTCATTGTAACTTTGGAAGACTTTCATGACTTTGTTCTTTGGTGTCCTGTCTGTGTTCATCTAGTAAAAAGGAATATAGATTCATAGATATTAGGGTCGGAAGGGACCTCAATAGATCATCGAGTCCGACCCCCTGTTTAAGCAGGAAAGAGTGCTGGGTCTAGATGACCCCAGCTAGATGCTCATCTAACCTCCTCTTGAAGACCCCCAGGGTAGGGGAGAGCACCACCTCCCTTGGGAGCCCGTTCCAGACCCTGGCCACTTGAACTGTGAAGAAGTTCTTCCTAATGTCCAGTCTAAATCTGCTCTCTGCTAGCTTGTGGCCATTATTTCTTGTAACCCCCGGGGGCGCCTTGGTGAATAAATACTCACCAATTCCCTTCTGTGCCCCCGTGATGAACTTATAGGCAGCCACAAGGTCGCCTCTCAACCTTCTCTTGCAGAGGCTGAAAAGATCCAGTTTCTCTAGTCTCTCCTCGTAGGGCTTGGTCTGCAGGCCCTTAACCATACAAGTTGCCCTTCTCTGGACCCTCTCCAGGTTATGGCAGATCAGTAAATGTCATCTGCTCACACAAATAGAAGGGCTATGAATATACTCTAAATGGTAGAAAGAAGGCAAAGTTCTTTGTGTTTTTTTTGTTTTGTTTTTTTATTCTGTTGTTTGGGTTTTTTGCTTTGTGGTTTTTGGGATTTTTTTTGGTTTTTAAAGAATGGACTGTATTCATTTAAAATTTTTTTCCTGTGTTTCTTTGTCATGGTATTACAGGTATGTAAATATCAGACAGAAATATGAACTTTTTGTCAGTTCATTTACTTCATGTTTGAAATACCTGTCAAATACAAAGTCTACTTCATGGCTCTTCTTTTATAGTTATATTTGATTTGATCTTTAACACAAGAATGGGACAGAGAAACCTTTTATAAAAAAAAAAAAAAGGAAAATGCTTCTTATTGCCAGCTGGCAGAAAAACTCCCTGATGCTGTCTTGCGTAAAGCTGTCTTTTTCTGATTTTTTAAATGAACTGAGTGCAAAATATCTTTCACTTAAATAAACATATAGTCAGTACTTTACTGCATAATTCTGGGTTTTGTTTAATCAAATTTTAGTTACCCAAAAACCTTAGTGGCTTACAAACTTTGTTTTATTCTAGCCAATATGTTGGAGAGGTTAAAGATCTATGAAGAAGCCTGGACTAAGTATCCAAGGGGTCTAGTTCCGAGAAGATTGCCATTAAATTTTTTATCTGGTAAGGGCATTTTTTGCAAGAAGATGCTGCCAGTTTGCATCTACATATATATTTTATTTTTCTTAAAACTTCTACTAATAACTTAAGAAATAGAATTGTAAAGTAATATTTGGTAAAACAAAATCAACAGGTCTTTTTTCCCCCAAGGTGAGAAATTTAAGGAATGCCTTGATAAATTTCTACGAATGAATTTCAGCAAAGGCTGTCCACCTGTGTTCAATACCTTGAGATCACTGTATAAAGATAAAGAGAAGGTAAACAAATCTGTGAACATTTTGATAGTTCATTTGTGTTATAGCTATAGAAATGAAAACAACTTTTTTTTTTTTTCCTGACAAGATTTAGCCTCATTTTTGGCTTGAGATCTCAGTAGCTTTTTCCAGCACTATTGTATATTGTTACTGTTGTTGTTTGTGTGGTGTGGGTTTTTTCCTGTGATAGTTCTAGGTCATAAAAAAAATCTAGTAGTATACTTTCTGCTTTATAAACTTCTGTCTTGTCTTTGTATAGGCAGCAATCATAGAAGAATTGGTGGTAGGTTATGAAACTTCCCTTAAAAGCTGCCGATTATTTAATCCAAATGGTGAGTGTGAAGGACTTCATACTCTATGAAAATACTGTGCCTGTTATATGTAAAATTTGCTAATTTGGAGGTAGACACAAGTATTCTTGGGAAGAGTGAAGAAATGGGGAGAATCCTAGAAACTTTTCTTAAATATGGACTGAAGTTTAGCCATCTTTTTTTTTTTTAACTTGAATACTGTAATGTTTCTACATCTTTAACCCTTATGTACTCATCCAAACTTCATAGCTTCTCTTGTAATTGGCAGTCTTCTTCCTCCAGTCAGTCTCCTTTTCAAAAGAATTTTTACCATGTAAAATATCAGAGATGAGAATCATTTATTGCTGTCTGCATAGGCTTGAGAAATTTTGATATCTGGGTTTATTACTCGAAGTCTATCATTTAAAAGAAAAAAAAAGGAAAGGAGAGGAAAAACAGAGTATTTGGTAGATTTTCCTGGAAAGATTCCAGTCGTCATTAAGGTACTTTCACTGAAATTACAAATGCAACTTTCCTGGGTTTCAGAGGACCCATTATGGCACTTTATACTGTATTTACTCAAATATAAGACAATCCTGAATATAAGACAATTCCCCAATACTTAGATTCTATATATGGAAAATGTACATGTTTGTTCTAATTTTCCAAGTATAGAATCTAATTATTGGAGGCTTGCCATGAGATTTGCTACAGCAAGATAAATAAGTATAAAGGGTAAGGTAGACCCCTTGCCTTCTGTCCCTAAAATTTCTTCCCCTGGCAGCCCCCCTTGCTGTCAGACTGTTCTCCCTGAACAAAGAATTGAGGGGCAACTTTGAAAAAAACATGCCTATAATAATTTCATATAGCTAAATCACTATGTGTACCAATAGACTTAGTTTATCCAGAATTGATGCATTTTACCTGTTTTGGAAACTACATCAAGTTGTAACACAGGTATACCACACACTTTTGAGCAGCACTTTTGTACCTATATAATACAATCTTCATGTATTTAGTTGGGCTGGGCTCCAGCAGTCAATAATGTTTCAAGCCATGGTGATGCACAGCTCAGCACTGACTCGGAGTGTGTGTGTACTCCAGACACCCCTTCTCTTCCCTCCCCCTTCCCCAAAAGACCCATGTGCTAATTAGCCCCTCACTTATGACTGGTGTTCTTGTCAAAAGTCCTTATATATGGGGGCTCGTCTTTATTTGAATAAAGACAGTACAGTCTGTACTATCTTGGAATCCTTCTCAAGCTGTGAACAAAATTACTTTTCCTTGGAATTAAAATTGTTATTTGTTACAAGTTTGCATACAGAGTGTTTTTAATTCAGTGAAGTCTTGTGTACGGACAAATGTACAATCTAATTTAAGAAGCTTGTCTCATCATTCACTTCATCTGCCTTTACAGTATTAAGCTAAACTGGAATTTCTTAACTGAAACTGAATTAAATGTTTAAACACAAACTCACACTGTTTTAAAAATTTAAACTGGTGCACATTTCTGTATACATGTGTCTGAAGAAGCCTCTCTTCTTGGCTTTCACTGAAAATATTAGAGATTTCAGAATGAAATTAAAGTGCAAATATAATAGTGTGTCACATCATGAAAAAATGTAATACTTGGGGAACTTCTGTTTGTCAGGCATTGGTCCCAAGTCAGCAGTGAGCTTAATTTTACTTGTGTGAAGCAGTGAAAGCTATTCAAGTGCATTCAAGATTGAATTCTTGCAGTATCATGGATCATGTGCACATAGCTTTCAACAGCTATAATTTAAGGCTAATATGGAAAATTATAATCTTTCCAGTCTCTTGGTGCGCTGCATATACCGTGCGTGTGTGCGAGTAAATCTCCCATCACTTGTATCAGTAGTATATTCCTTGTGTTACGTTCTGGTATATTGGAAAATATTACTATTGTTTTTTCCATAGATGATGGTAAAGAAGAACCCCCAACCACTTTACTCTGGGTCCAGTACTACTTGGCACAGCATTATGATAAAATCGGGCAGCCATCTCTGGCTCTGGAATACATAAATGCTGCTATAGAAAGTACTCCCACCTTGATAGAACTCTTCCTCGTGAAGGCTAAAATCTATAAGGTAACATTGATCGACTTATTCTTGGCTGTCAGGTGGGCTTCTTGTGGCAAGACCTTTCACCATAATTGTTACTGTCTTGTATTTTTTGGTATGAATATTAACTGAGGGAGGAGGGGGTTTTGCATAAGCAAAACCTTTGCAAAATCTAATATCTAGAGAGAGGCTTCTACCATATTTTTTAATGGATTTTTAAAAAAACACGCACATAGGAGTCTGTTTCAGATTGTAAATGGACTATTACCAAGAAAGTTACTACAGTGTACACTGTTAATTTCACAGTGGTGTTTAGGTCGTATCCTGGCAAATCTAATATTGATACATATATTTTGAATAATGTCTCAACAACTGATCTCACCCAGCTTCTCTACTTACTCAAAGTTAGCTTATTGTACTGAGAACTTATTTTTCAAAGATGCAGTGGATTTGTCTTTTGCAAAGTATGGATTAAAAAGTCATCTTGATGTCCAGGCAGAATAAATAAGGGGACAGTAATGCCATAATATACAATTGCATTGCTGGGATCTTGATTTGTTTAACAGTCTTAAAGAGAAACACTTGGTGCCTGGCTTTATTATATTAATGAAGGGTGGATGAGTGAATAAAGGATAACTTGTATGCATTTTACAACTTCCTTACTTGATTTGTATTTCTTTTAAAGCATGCTGGGAATATTAAAGAAGCTGCAAGGTGGATGGATGAGGCCCAGGCCTTGGACACAGCAGACAGATTTATCAACTCCAAATGTGCAAAATACATGTTGAAAGCCAACTTGATTAAAGAGGCAGAAGAAATGTGTTCTAAGTTTACAAGGGTTTGTTCTGTTTACTATAGTTTTCAGTTAATAGATGTAGCATAATCACATGTAAAGTATCCTTATGGTGACTTGTTTTGGAATCTCTATTTTGATCATTTATAAGCTTTACTCCCTGCTGTCCTCCCTGTCACAGTTCAAACTACTCTGGTTGTTTACTTTTACTAGTATTGCTGTGACTAGATAATGAGTCCTTAGTTAAGATGATTCTTTTGCACTTAACGCATGGACTTAACATCTGCCGTGTATGAAAATTATAGCATATGCTCCCCACAAGCACAGCACTTCAAATGGAGAGAGAATTTGCTAAAAACTTAAGTAAATTCAGTAAGTTTAACATTAACTCTTCAAGATTCCTTCAAGATACATAGGAATATCTCTTGAATCCTTTTTTTCTCCCAGATCTCATAGTTTTATAGTTCGTAGGGTCGGAAGGGACCTGAGCAGATCATCATTAGATATCAGGAGGCGCTACTTCACAGTCAGGGGGGCTAGGATCTGGAACCAACTTTCAAGGGAAGTGGTGCTTGCTCCTACCCTGGGGGTCTTTAAAAGGAGGCTAGATAGACACCTTGCCAGGGTTGTTTGACCCCAGCATTTTTTCTTCCCCACAGGGGGTCGGACTTGATGATCTGCTCAGGTCCCTTCCGACCCCTGCCAACTACGAAACTGTCAAGTTCAACCTCCTGCCGTGGGCAGGAAAGAATGCTGGGGTCAAACGACCCCAGGAAGGTGATTATCTAGCCTCCTTTTGAAGACCCCCCTGGGTAGAGGCGAGCACCACTTACCTTGGAAGTTGGTTTCAGATCCCAGCTGCCCTGACTGTGAAGTAGTGCTTCCTGATGTCCAGCTTGAACCTACTCTCAGTCAACTTATAGCCATTATTCCCAGTTACTCCTGGTAGTGCTCAGGGGAACAGGGTCTCTCCCATTCCCGGGATAACAGCCTTTCCTCATGGTTTCCATGTCATCGGTTGGGAAAGGGCCACTGAGGTCTGTTCATCTCTTTCAGTCCTCTGGTCAGTAATATCCTTCCATACCCCCTGGTCAGTGCTCTGTGCCTGATGGCCTTCAAGGCAAGGTTCATTTTATTTGAGGTCTCAAGAGAAGTCAGAGTTAGGTGGAAGTAAAAATTTGCATTCTGCATGCTCATTTTATTTTGCCTTGTAACTTATGGCATGGACAAATATAGTTTTATGTGGGTTCTCATTTTTAATTTATAAAAAAACTTGTAGAGTCAGTCAAAAGTCAGTGAAATCTTGTTGTGTAAAATACATTTTAAGATTTCTTTTAAGCATGAGTAATCACTTGTTGCCATTTTTAAATAAAAGGTTATTTTGCAATATGGGCTGACATGCTGTTTTCACAGTATTCGCAAAGTATTGCTTTCTTTCAAAAGTGGTACAACCAATGGAGCTGTGTTGGCATTAGCCAGGATTTAGGTTGCTGTCATTAACCTGCTTCTCCCTTCCTTTTGGGAGACAGGAGAGAAAAAACAGGTGTGCCTAAGCAGAGGATGTATGGGGAAACAGGAAGAAGAATTTGGGGTGTATGCAGACAAGGCAGGAGCCTGAGAAGGGAGGGTAAAACTGGTTGATACACTCAGTTGTTTTGCGTTCTGCTGACAGGGCAGAGTTGCTGTAAACCCAGTTTAACTGGTCTTTAAGCTCCAGCTGCTTTGTAGAACTAACGTAGAGCAGGCAAACTGCACCAGTGAAGTGCACCCTGAAGTTAAATTTTTTAAAATACAATTTGAGGTTGATGCTGTACATATTCATGTATTAGAAACATCTCATAGGAGCATTCTTTTTGGATTTTTTTTGGTCTGGATTTGATTTATGAAGGTTTTTAAAATTAAAAAAAAAAAAAAGGAATTCCAAATGTAAAAATACGTAAGGGTGGAGCTTCTTCCCTATTCACCCTTCATTACATCCATTCTGTGCCCTGATTTGATGAAGAGATCTTGTGTAAAAAAAAAAAAAAAAAAAAAAAAAAAAAGTTTATGATCATGCTGTTAAAGACTTTAGTGAAATGTCTGTGTACCTAGGAGGCCAAATTAACAGGGAAACCTTAATTTTTGGTATTTTCTGTCATTTGAGTTGATGATTTTGAAAGCTGTTTTTCTTAACGTCATATTTGTATATGTACTTTTACATATGACATTTATTTTATACATGTTCAAAAATTGTGATGGTACTGCTTGTAATGTGACCTTTTTTTAAAATGACTTTGAAATATTTCTAATATTTCCATTTTTGCTTTTAGGAAGGAACCTCAGCTGTAGAAAACTTGAATGAAATGCAGTGCATGTGGTTCCAGACAGAATGTGCCCAGGCTTATAAAGCAATGAATAAATTTGGAGAAGCACTTAAGAAATGCCATGAAATTGAGAGAGTATGTACCTAGTAAACGTCAATCTAATATTTCTAGTTTAGCTTTACTGTAATGACATTTTTGCATCTGAACATCAGTGTTTACATTTTGTACTTCTGTAAATCTTTGTGGTTTGTAGCCTTCCAAACCCTTGTCTAAACTTGTAACTGCTGTTATTTAAGATGCAGTCCTGCAAACTTAATCTTATTCATGTCAGTAGTGCAGGTGTGCTTGGTGGAAATATTATGAGCAGCATTAAGATACCTAAATCAGGGGTTACTTTACATGGATGTTCACAAACAAGACCATGTATAATGCTGTGCACAGTCCCAAAGTACCATAAAGTCTGACTGAGAGGATTTGCTATGCTTGCATTCCTACAGAATCAGAGAGACGCAAGTTATTACAAGGCAACTAATTATATTAGTATCTTTTGATAACAATATCATTGTTATATATTTCCTTATCTTGAGAATATAGATAAATATGGGAGTTTATGGAGGAATTTCCATTGCTCCTGAAAGTCAAGTCTGTTTTTCATCAGATTTTTTTGATGCAAAGTACCAAAACTCTGACATTTTCGAGTTGACTATTGAAGATGGACTTCCCCCCCCACCCTTACATTTTCTTCAAAAAAGTTAAATATATGAAATGTTGTTTCTGTTTCTGAGTGCTTGCTAAATAACATTGTTTTGTGTTAGCATTTTGTAGAAATCACAGATGACCAGTTTGACTTCCACACTTACTGTATGAGGAAGATTACACTTAGGTCTTATGTGGATTTGTTAAAGCTAGAAGATGTACTTCGACAGCATCCGTTTTACTTCAAGGCAGCACGAATTGCCATAGAAATATATTTGAAACTTCATGATAACCCCCTAACAGATGAGAATAAAGAACACGAAGCTGATACAGGTATAATATTGGATTTGTGTGTGTACTTCAACTGGCTGGTGAATATACTGTAAATACCTAGCTTTCTTGTTTGACATTTCCCAGTAAATTATTGCATAGTTATAGCATTTATCAGTCAGGAAGCCATTAGTTGGCCTGTAACAAGTAAATGATGATGCTCTATTTAAAAAAAAAAAAAAGTTACTGTGCATTCTATTTATGCAACACAAGTAGTAGCTAAATTCTGTTTTAATAAGGCAGGTATAAAATGGTCTTTTCTCTCTTCAAGAAATTCAAGAATAAAAAATATGCAAACAATTTTGAGAATGAGCAAGACCTGCTGTATTTCATTGTCTCTTTTTCTACCATAACAAATCTACAGGGTTGCATTTGAAGCAGCTCTCCTTTTAAGTACATTTTATTAGAATTCAGAGGCAAGTTGCAATTTTTTTAGAAAAATGGAGTTGTGCCATTATTCTTATATATAAAGACTAAGACTGATATTTTAAGAGTAATAATAATGAAAAAAATTCTATTACCTAGAGAAAAAATTGGGTGACTTGTTTTGGGGATTTATGGGGCAGAAAGGAGTGTGTTAAATCTTAAAAATAAAAGAGTTAAAAGAAGATTTCAACAGTTCACTGAAATCTCTCCCTGTCTTTTTTTACTTCGATAATTTGAGGGTCAAGATAAAAAGGGTGCAAATGCAGTAGTTATTTTTATTTTTGCAGGTCACTTTTTTTCTTTTGATGTTCATTTTAAAATGGTTTTCCAGTGTGTTTTGATTATGAAGGAAATGTGAATTAAATGTAAAACGAGGCAGCATGATCTTAAACCTTCCTCTTAATCTGGGACATTAAAGGTTAGGCAGAATAACTGTATATGTCAAGATTTAGTTTTTACCTCTTTTGCTGAAATGGCTAATTGTCTTAATTTTTTTCTTTAGTTGTTATAGCAGGGTAGACGCTCCTTGGGTTCTGACTTCTGCAGTCAACTTTAAGTCACTTAACATCTCAGTTCTCAGTGGGATCTTCCAGCATTATTTGCTATACTACCTAGTTTAGGGGGTGGCCAACCACTTGCGGCACCCATGCCACAAGTGGGACACAGCAGATTGGACAGGGGACAGAAAGCAGAAGAGTGGGAACACAGTGGTACTCAGAGGGTACAGGCTTACTTCAGCACACTTGCCTAAAAGATTGGCTCCCAGTGGCCTAGTTCTTCCATTCTGTTGTGGCTAATCTATCAGTGCATGTAAATGAGAATCATTTCTGAATTCAGAAAGTAGCCACGGTAGGTGGCCGTGGTTTGAGGTAGGAACTTGTGTGCAACTTAAATGTCATGATATTCTATGTATAATCTCGTTTTCTGTTGAAACATACTCTGTGTACAGCAAATATGTCTGATAAGGAGCTAAAGAAGCTACGCAATAAGCAACGAAGAGCACAGAAGAAAGCACAACTGGAGGAAGAGAAGAAGAATGCGGAGAAAGAAAAGCAGCAAAGGAATCAAAAGAAGAAGAAAGATGATGATGATGAAGAAATTGGAGGACCTAAAGAGGAACTTATCCCTGAGAAACTAGCAAAGGTACTTGCTTAGCACAACACTGAACATGGCTCAATGTACTACATTGAATATACACATAGAAGAGCTGTGCAAATAAAATGTAACAATATGTGGCTTACATTTTTAAGTGCCACTGTTTCAAAAAACGGTTTCTGGGCCTCTTATCTCAGAATGCATTTAAGCAACAGATATTATGGAAGAATTACTTCAGTCTCTCAGCCTTCAAAGACAGCAGTATACCTTGCAACAGGAACTGTTTGGCACCTATTCCTTATACGGTACAAACATCTTTTCTAGGTCACTAAATTAGGTCTGCCTTCAAGTTAAACAGGTTGTAAATCTCTGTATGCAAGAGATTAATCGTTATGTTCTTCATTACACATAGTAATATGCATGTGTTTGAGTTGCACAGCATTTGTGGAACTGGTAGGACAAGAACACAGATAATGAGTATTTTCATTGAGTGAGGAAACCTAGATGAATTCACTTGGGGTTGCTTTTAGACTGGAAGGATGGTTTGTGATTTGACTAAGACAGCTTGGCAACCATTTACTAGCAGAGGCTGCCATTCACAATTTGGCCCCCACTGACTGCAGGCCACAAAACTCTGCAGCTGCCTGTGCTTTCACTCATTGCAGATCTCCAGCCACTCTGTAGCAAGGGTAAGTGTAGATATGGCAGGGCAGCAGGCTCTGCAGTGGGAGGGGAGCATTGCAGAGGGTGGCAAAGTGTACCTCCATGCCATTGATTTCCCCATGCCAGATTAGACCACTTCGCAGGTTGGCAGCCCCTGAATTAAGAATTAAGGATTAGTTTATACTCAAACTAATAGGTAGATGAGAGACAGTATTTGAAAAGACATCATGTAATTAAAATAGGCTTTGGGTGAAATTGTATAAAGGGGAAAAAATTGAAAAGTATAAATAAAATATGAGAAGCTTAGGTTGGAAACTGGTCAGCTCTTCATCTTTTGTAAAGAACTTGAATTTGGTGAGGTTGAGGTTAACTGAAAGCATATGGTAACATGAAAAGGAAGTCAGTGACCTGAAAAATTGATTTGTTATGCATCTAAATAGTTTGGATGAGCTCGAATTTTAAATATTTGAAAAAGGAATTACACTAATGCACATTACACTTGCACATAATGCTAGCAAAGATTGAATAATTGTTAAGAGTAGACCAATATTACTGGTTATGCATCCAAGATGAATGAGGCAAGTAAAATATTGAGAATTTCTAGATAGAATAGGAATGAACTGCATTTGAATGGAAAAGGGATATAGATACGGAAGACTTGTAGCTTAGCTTTTGCTTTTTTATACTGATAATGTAGTTTTGAGCCCTGGAACACTGTTTTAGAATGAAGCAGTATATTTGTGTCTCTGTTAATTATCTTTCTGAATTCTGTTAATGCTCTTAGAGGTGGACTTTTCAAATAGCTTAGGTGAACAAATGTGTGGCTAATCTATGCATGCCATTACTATGAATTTGTACATGCCTCATAATTTTATATGCAAACGTGTAAAGAAATAGTAGAAATCCTGTAAGGTGTTCAGCATCTTTCTCATAAGAATACTAAACAAAACAAAAAAATACAAACAAATCCTAATCCTCAAGGCAGTCCCATCTGATAAATGACTAAAATTGGTATTTGACCTTTTCCAAAGAAGTGTGTTAAATAAAAACTCATTGCCAATGATATGAGCAACAACTGGCACTTCTTGATTTCTGTCAGTTTCTAGATATTAGATATCTGAGTCTAGCATTAGGAGTTAAGGGCATATTTTATACAGCAGAAAGTCATAGTAAATATGTGTTTTAGCCTTGGGTTTCTAATCCCTAAAAGGGGAGAGATGGTATATCCTAGCCTGTCCTTGCTGCCTGTTGGCCAGGCATCTCTGACAGAACAGCTCCTTTGCTTCAGATGCCTATCATCTTCCATGTCAGAAAAATTAATTAGTCATTCCAGCTGAACTCATTTGACACTTACTTTCCCACCTTTTTTTAAGGATTTTTCTGCCCGTAGGCTGGCAATTTCCAGGTATACGGTTATACATCCCTCTGCGATAAGATGGAAAGACTTTCTCGTGGAATTAGACTAACAAGCTCCTGCTCCAAAGCGTTCTTTGCTTTACTCTCAACTGAAACTAACTTTCTTCGGGTGGGCTCTAAGGAATCATAGTACAGGTCCCATCAGAGAAACAGAAGTACATGATTACAACTCTGCTTCTTTTATGAAGATGACCAGTAGATTCAGGTGATAGTTTCTCATCCCCTGTTGCCAGTAGGGTGATGTCAAGCCATTCATTTTTACAAGTGGGTCACATGCGTTAAAAAGAATCTTGGTACACGTTTCCCTTGCTTTATGCAGGTTCTGTATGTGCGAATTCGCTCTTATGCGATGACCCTTTTTATAACAAATTTTTGGTTATATGTGAGGTAAATTCACTCCTGTGTAACCAGTGTGATGGAAGCCCATAGTAAGCTGCTTTGTGCGCTGCATTGTAGGAGTGACGCACATCAAAATGTAGTCTCCTGTGTGGATCTGTGCTCCTCACTTGTTGTCTGCGACACGTGTTTCTGTAGTTGCTATCCGCATTATGATAGTGCCCTGTGCTTGTGTGTACTGTCTGCTGTTGGTGAGTATCAAATTGTCTTGTAAAAGTGGTAGAAATGGGTCTGGGAGTCAGTACAGTCGAGACCTTGGAACATATCCCTATTTGTTACCTTGTACCTTTATGCAAATTTGAGTTATGCGCCGTTTTCCAGAGACACGTACAGTATAAAGCGAGGGAGACCTGTACCAGGAAATCACTGTCTGGGTCTGTACTCAAGCTGAGGACCTATATTGGTGAGTTGCTGCTGCTAAACCAGGAGAGTTGTCTGGTAGAGAGTCTAGGAAAACATTAAGTCTGGCGTAGATCTTTAGTTCCTCTTTCCCATCTGGGCTTTTTGTTCCTGTTAGTGAAAACCATGAGCTGCCATGATATGGATCACTTGTTGTAGTGCTCCTTGAATGGTGCGTCACCTCACTGGGCACTAATTTAAAAAAAAAAAAAAAATTGAGTCAGCAGATTTCAGCATATGAACTTCTAATTCCTGTGTGTGGAGTTGTAAGTGAAGGCCTTATGTTTGCTTTCCAAGTTCAGCTGCAAGCTTAACTACACAGCCGTTGCTGCTGTTTTTTATAAAGTTCCTGGAAGGTAGGTTATATAGTTTCATGGTCGGTGGGGTCAGAAGGGACCTGAGCAGATCATCAAGTCCGACCCCATGCCATGGCCAGGAAAGAATGCTGGGGTCAAATGACCCCGGCAGGGTGTCTGTCTAGCCTCCTTTTGAAGACCCCCAGGGTAGGAGCAAGCACCACTTCCCTTCGAAGTTGGTTCAAGATCCTAGCCGCCCTGATTGTGAAGTAGTGCCTCCTGATATCTAGCCTGAATCTAGTCTCTGTCAACTTATGGCCGTTATTCCTTGTTGCTCCCAGTAGTGCTCAGGGGAACAGGGACTCCCCCATTGCCTGCTGGTCTCCCTTGGCCAATTTATAGACAGCCACCAGATCCCCCCTCAGCTTTTTCTTGTGGAGGTTCAGGTCTCGTAGCCTCTCCTTGTAGGGCCTCCTCTGCTGTCTCCCGATCATGCGAGTAGCCCTCCTCTGGACCCTCTCGATGCTATCCACATCCCTCCTGAAGTGCAGTGCCCAGAACTGGACGCAGTACTCCAACTTCTGCCTGACCAATGTCGCATAGAGGGGGAGGATCAACTACTTGGACCTGCTCGTGATGCATCTGTGGATGCGTGACAAGGTGTGGTTAGCCTTCCTGACTGCATCCCCTCATTGGCAGCCCATTTTCATCTTGGAGTCTATAATGACTCCAAGATCCTTTTCTGCCTCTGTGCTGACAAGTAGGGAGTTCCCCAACCTGTAGGTATGCTGCTGGTTCTTCCTCCCTAGGTGCAGTACCCTGCACTTGCCAGTATTGAATCCCATCTTATTCTCATCCGCCCACCCCTGTAACCTGTCCAGATCCAATTGCAGCCTGTCCCTCCCTTCTAGCGTGCCCACTTCTCCCCACATCTTAGTGTCATCTGCGAATTTAAACAAGGTGCTTTTTACTCCCTCGTCCAAGTCACTGATGAAGATGTTGAACAGTGTGGGCCCAAGGACCGAGCCCTGGGGGACCCCACTGCCCACATCCCTCCAGGTTGAAAATGACCTGTCCACCACCACTCTCTGGGTGCGGCCCTTCAGCCAATTGGCGACCCATCTGACTGTGTAGGAATCAACACCACAATCTCCTAATTTTTTAATGAGAATGGGATGAGAGACAGTGTCAAAGGCCTTCCTAAAGTCCAGAAAGACTACGTCCACCGCTACACCTGCATCCAAGGATTTTGTGACCTGGACATAGAAGGCCACCAGGTTGGTCTGACAGGACCTGCCTCTAATGAACCCATATTGGTTGCCCCTTAGCATACACTCCCCTGCTTGCCCCTTGCAGATGAGCACCTGGATAATTTTCTCAAAGAGCTTCCCCAGGACTGAGGTAAGACTAACAGGCCTATAATTTCCTGGGTCCTCCTTTCTCCCTTTTTTGAAAATGGGGACCACATTGGCCCTTTTCCAGTCCTCTGACACATTGCCAGAGCACCATGAGTGCTCGTAAAGCTGTGCCAGGGGTCCCACAATGACCTCTACTAATTCCCTCGGCACTCTGGGGTGGAGATCATCAGAACCTGCTGATTTGAACACGTCCAGAGCCACCAGAAGTTCCCCGACTAGGTTCTCTCTGACCCTGGGCCTGGCTGTGCCTCCCCTGGGACCATTGGGGATCCCAGTGTGGGGGATGACCTGGTCCCTGCTCAGAAAAATGGAGGCAAAGAAGTTGTTAAATAGGTTAGCTTTGTCGTCTGGTGAGACTACCAGATTTCCTAGCGTGTCCTGTAGAGGCCCCACGTTACCCGGAACCTTCTTTTTACCCCCTATGTACTTAAAGACTTCTTGTTATCCTTGATGTGGGTCGCTAGTCCCAGTTCCATCTCTGCCTTAGCCTTCCTAACAGCCCCCCTACAATCCCAAGCAACGGTGGTATAGTCCTCCCTGGTGATGGCCCTTCCCTTCCATTGGGTATACACCTTCTTTTTAGCTTTGAGACGTGCCTGAATGCTTTTGGTTAGCCATGGGAGCTTTTGAGTACTCTTGCCCCCTTTGACTTGTGTTGGGATTGCCACCCTTTGTGCTTGGAGGATTGTCTCCTTCAGGAATGACCACTCTTCTTAGACTCCCACCCCTCCGGGACCTCAGTGCCTCCCTGACTAGTCTCCTTAGCTCAATGAAATCCACCCTCCTGAAGTCCAGGGCTGCTGTCTTGCAGGCCTTTGCCACCCTCCGCTGGGTGATGAATTCCAGTAGACGATGATCACTATCTCCGAGGTGGTCGAGCACCCGCAGCCTCCTCACCAGGTCATCGCTTGTGGCCAGGACCAGGTCTAACAAGGCATTTCCCCTGGTGGGACTGTGCACTTCCTGGGTTAGGTGGAGGTCCTGTAACTTGGCTTGGAACCTTTGTGAGCGGTCAGACCTGGCTGACTGCTCTTCCCTGCAGGTGTCCGGGTAGTTTAGGTCACCCATGATGACCACATCGTTTGACTTAACTGGCTTCGCAAGCTGACCTGAGAATTCCCGATCTAGCTCTTCTCCCTGGTTGGGTGGTCTGTAGTAGACCCCCACCGTTAAGTCTACACCGTTAATATGCTGTTATGTCACTACAGAACTTTGTGCCTTCATGATTAGCACCCCCTTTCTCTCAAATATGTGGATATATCAACAGTCCACATTGATATATAATGGTGCCTGCTTGTTTATTTTGAATGTTGCTGTATATGTATATGGGTGGTCTAGACATCCAGGGCATCGCCTCATGAGACCAGTCATCTTGCTGCTCTGACCTCAGCCTCAGAATTTCATTCCCATTTTTAAAGGAGAAAGTCTGTTTTGTTTTCTGTGTCACATAATGAAAATATTCTTGCCGCCTTAGGTTGAGGCACCTTTGGAAGAAGCCATTAAATTTTTAACACCATTGAAGAATTTGGTAAAGAACAAAATAGAGACCCATCTTTTTGCCTTTGAGATATACTTCAGGAAAGGTAGGTGAGAGAACTAATTAAGTCAAGTACTTTATGGTTATTGTACTTGAATAATGAAATCCATGAAAACTATTGATCCACTGACTTAAAGAGCTGGATATTAGCTAATAGCTTTTTAACTGGGTATGCTCACAGCCCTAGGTATTCAGTAATGTTGGCTTCAGATTTGGAACAGCTGGTGATTATCCAGTTTCTCTACTGTATGTAAGTCCATGAAGGCTAGAGATCAAAATGTTCAGACTTGCACATTCCCAAGTTGCTTGGCTGCACCCGAAGTAGTCTGTAAATTCAAGATAAAGCCTTACATGTTTTTAAAATTGGATTAGAGCGTTTGTTATGACCTTTTATAAGTAGATAATACATGAGTGTTTCTTTCAGTCTAACGCGGTTTGTATATTCAGAGAGTTAACATTGCAAAATGGGATGAGTCAAGTTCGCAGTGCCGTTTTCTGGCCAGGCCAGATTTTAAAGATGATCTGGTCAGGATTGTCTAAAGCAGGCAGACTTGCCTTGGGCTGGCAGCAATGGTGACCACTGGAGCTGCAGGACAGCTGAGGGCACAGCCCTTACTCACCACCCTGCCACTTAAGGCTATATCCACTAGGGCCCCATGGTCCTGGATTCTGTGGCGAGTGGGAGGTGCCTACCACATCCCAGGCTTCATGGCCCCCCAGTCGGTTGGCAGGACTAACGGAGCAGCTCTGTGTGTTGGATCTAGCCCAGGGACTGTATGTTCGACACTCCTGCTCTAAGGGATTGTGGCCAGCGTTAACTTCTCTTTCCCCAAATCCAGTCTGAATGAGAAGCACGAATTTTTTTTCTCCTGAGAGCTATGGCATAGATCCACCAGAACTATCTTCCCTAAACTCTATAGAGACTTCAGCACTGATTCTTATGTTAGAGGTACTCTTCACTGTATTGGTTTCAGCTAAGGAAAATGTTGTTTGAATAAAAGTCACCAGGACATACCCATTATGTACAAAATCTAGTTTTTTCCCATCATGACCATATTGTGCTGTTTTTTAAACACATTGTGCTTGAAATGAAATACATTAAAATACAACAGAATAGGGTATAATTATAATGAAAGAGGGAAATTTTGCACTTTTAAATTTTGGCTTACGAAGTCATCCAGTAAAAAAAAAAAAAAAAAAAAAAAAAAAAAAAAAAAATGTGTTAGTCCACAGTAGTTAGTTTTACCTCTGAATTAGTTTTTAGGCTCAACAAGGTTAGCTTTTTCTCTGAACAACTTTTATGGGCATCATGTATTAATCTATTTGTTCTGGACTCTAATTTTATGTATATTTTTTTCTCAATCGGCATCTGAAACTTGATGGTTCTCTTTAAGACTTGCAGAAAGTACTTCTGTAATTCACTGACAATTTTATTTTACAGAAAAATTTCTTCTGATGCTACAATCGGTGAAGAGAGCATTTGCTATTGATTCCAGTCATCCTTGGCTTCATGAGTGTATGATTCACCTCTTCAGCAGTGGTATGGGAATGTTTATATATAAAACTTGTTCTGTCCATGCTTCTAGCAACCATCCTGTATAGTCATCTGTGCTTGCAATAAAATTCATTCAAAATGTGTAACAAATTATTCATTTTGTTAGAATAAGTGTTATTGTTTTGACTACAGTTGGTTGTAGTGACTGAATAGCTTAATGTTAGAAATCACATCCTGTTTTAAAATAAACATTACTATAGCTTCTTTTAAAAGAAATTGCAAGTAAAAACATACTTGTTGTGCTCTGTCTTCCTTTCTCCATTTCTTTCAGCTTGGATAATAGATAAATATTTAGGTTTGTTTCAAGTCCTTCAAGTCTGTGGATTACAAAAACTTCTGCTAAACAAAACATTTATAATTTTGAGGTGCATATAATTTCATATGACCCTTTTAAAAATGTGATTTCCTAATTTTATAGAAAAACTTCTACCAGTTTAGAATTGCTTGATTTATTTTTCCATTCTAAAGCAAATCCATTTTGCAATAAAATGTATATGGAGAGAATATTTTTTTTCCTTAAACTTTTTTAAATGTGACATCATCCAGATACTTGTTTTCATGTTGCTGGTAAAAAGACCTCATGGAGGTAAGGGTGTAGGTTTTAGCTGTGTTGGTCTAAGGACATAAGCAGACAAGGTTCCTTGGGTGAATTTGATATCTTTTATTAGATCAACCCAAATAGTTGGAGAATAGTTAAGCAAGCTTTTGGGTTCAAAAACCCTTTGTTAGGCTAAGGAAGTTTCAGCAGTTGGTGTGTGCTCTTCCTGGATGGAATGAAAAGTAAAGAAGCCAGAGGCTGGGCTGGGGGGTTAATTGCCAGGCAGATTATAATGTGTCAAAAATCATGGAGGTAACGCACTCCTGCATAACTTAAGAGTGGTTAGGCAGCTCATTAGTATAATGAGAAACTGGTTTCATATTTACTGTTCTGTCTGAAACTTGTATCAGTAATTTCATCTTTCCACATACTTTCAATTATTTTCTGTTGGTTCTATGCTAAACATTTACAGAGTTATGCTGGTTTTCTAAAGAGCAAAATATTTTGCAGTTTTTTTCAACTTGTACAAAAAAAGGAAAGCTTCACTGTTTTGGGCCCCTGCCCATAAATTTAAAAAAATAGGGGCCAACCTGTTTGGCAGGCATGCCACAAACTGGTACCACACCTTCCCCAAATTCAACTCCATACCCTTTCTCTTACCCAGTCTGCTGCTCTTCTTTCTGCTTCCTGCTCTGTCTGCTCTTACGCTGCCTATGCCTTCCTCGACTTGGTGTGCCCCACTCAGAGACTGCCCATGCTGCGTGCGGCATGCAGAATATAGGTTGGCCATCCCTGAATTAAAACATACAAAAATAATGCAAAATGGCTGCCTATTAATAATAATAATACGGTAATTGTGCCTTTAAATAGTAACCCAGCCATATATTCAAGTCCATTTAAGGGGTGACAATACAGTAAATGAGATACAAAGTTATTCTACTTATGTAACAATTTTGTTGTGGTTCCATTTTATCACACTTTAAACTGAATGTGTGGCTGGTTGGGGCCAGTCCATGACAGTTCCCAATATTCAGCTGAGCATTAAGATCTAGCATGGGACAGCCCCATGGTCCAAGATACAGCTGTCCCCCTACCCAGTCGGGCTGGGAGCAAAAACAGTCCCTGGAACTCGGATCCTCAGAGGCAGATGGGGGAGAAAGAGGGGTGGTACGCAGTGAGCCCAACATGAAGAAGCATCTCTCTGACCTCAGGCCCACTGCACACTAGACCTTTAAAGACTGCATTTGTGTAGCTGAGCTTCATATATGGTTTTCTGATCCTGAGGTCCCCATGTCCTGGGGATGTCAGAAAACTGTGTATACAGCACAGCTGTGCATACAGTTTTTAATGGTCCCAGAAGGACAGGACCCCAGGATCATGGAAGAGGCTCCCCAATTCCAGTGTCCCCATGCTAGGCATGAGTAAAAATCATGTGTACTGCCCAGCTGAGGAGCACATGTAGCTATTGCTCCTCCCTGGCCCTGAAGGCTCTAAGATCAGACTGCTGCACCCTGATCCCTGGTTCCCTATGGGCTGGGACCTGTAAAAACCACGTGTGCCCCCCAGCTGGAGTTTTGACAATCAGCTATTTGTCAGCTAGAGCTAGTTCTACCCCACAACTTGGTCCCTGGCCTTGGCTAACAATCGGCCGATTGTGGGCACCCAGCTTCAAGATTATGATACTGGCAGCTAAGGCATAATTGACATCTAATGCGCAATCTCAAAACCGTGCGTTCTGCCATACATATATGGCATGATGGCAGGAGGTATGATGGTTGGGACTGTGCATCAGATTGCATTGTGCCCTTAAAGTGAATGTCTGTCAGCAGCGTAACTCTTCGTTGGTTCTAAAGTCCTGTCTGCTAAAGAGGAAGGAAAAATTGGGACTGTGCACAATTTTGGGGGGTTCTTTGTTGCAGTTTTAGGAGATCTGAAGCGTAATATTCTCCTTCTTAATTTGGTTGAAGTGCCACCTTTTCCTCTTATCCTGTAGGCAATATAGAATAGCATGTGACAAACTATCGTACACAAAAGTGAAGGGGGTGGGGGGTGTTAACGGAGATATGGCCTGGAGTTCTTTGTGCTTGGTTTGGGTCTGCAAAGCAGTCAAGAGGCATATCTACACTGCTTCTGTGGTGAGTCAGAGAGTACTGACGAGAAGTACATTCAACCCATTGGCGACAGAGCAGTTTTGCCCATGCTCTGGTTCTTTGTTTCATGCGTGTTTTCAGGGCAGAACTAATACTAACAAAGGAGCAAAGGAGGAATAGGGCCTGGTACTGTAGTCTGCCCAACTTCTGGGAAGGCTGCTAGGGTTTGGGGAGGGTTTTCTTTGTTTGTGTCTTGACCTGTTTCTTTTTTTGTCCCTTTGCCTGTCCTGTTTAATTCTCTCTGTTCAGGAAGGAGTAAGTAGGAAGAACTATAATCATAAAGCTGGGAATTTGTTTCCAGAGGAGCCAAAAGATACTAGCAGGGTGGGAGGCCAAGTTGACTTATTCCTGCCTCTGTAAATCGCCATTCTCTGTAATAGGTTTTAGCATACTCAGCCTCTTGTCGGCTTAACATTGTATTTTCTGTAACCTAGTTGTTTTCCCCTCCTTACCCTTAACCCTCTTTCGTTCAGACGCTCTGTATTTCCCTTATGGCTCTATCATATTTTTGGTTCATGATTCTTAACATCTAATAAAATTCAATCTGTCTACTTATAGGATGCAAAGAGAGAACAATCAGCAAGTAGTTTGTAATTGTTTTTTTTCTTTTAACATGGAAACTCTGCTTGTTTTTAATAAGCCGGGAGTGTTTTTAATATCTGCTTGAACAGAAATATGTAAATTGGAAGAAAAGCTCAGTGATTCAGACTTCTTGTCATTTTCGCTAAAGGGTCACAATCCGCATACCCACACTGTCAGAAAAAATTCTAGCAGAACAGGCAAGTCGTTTAAGGCGAAAAAAGCATGGCAGACTTTCAGGTTGCTTTTATGCAAAGCATGAAAAAATTAAAAGTCAAACTTTTTTTACATTGGAAGTAACCTACAAAATATTTCTTCTTGACCTTTTTTAAAGTGCTATCAGATACTGGCCCTACTTAAACCAGATACTGCTGCTCAACTTTGTGGTACATATATTTGAGACATCAATTTCTAAGGGCTTGAAAGGTGGTAAAGTAGCTAGCAAAACTTTAGTTGCTAAAGGAATTGGGATGTCAGAAGTTGAGGTTATGGGATATTTTGGATGGGAAAGCAAGGGATCGAGCACTTCTGCTGGGTATAAGAGGGGCATGGCAGGATTTAGCAGCTAGAAAGGTATGTATAAAGAGGGTTTGGCAATAATGAGGCTTGAGAAACGAGCTTAGTAAGAGGTAAATTAGTAAGGAAAGGGATTGACCACCTTCGGGGTGTTGGAAGATCAGTGTCCTTTGTCTGAAGGAGACAGGAGTGGTATGCATGTTTTTGAAGAGAGTGAAGCTGAGAACTTTGGACACGGTAAACAATGATGATTATTATTTCTGGACACCAACAATTGGAATTTCATTGAATCTCTCCACAGTGGTGTAGCCTTTTCCTCTATACTATCTAAAAGCACAGTTGAATGACATGGTAGAAAGAAGAAAGATGTAGGTCTTTTTCTTACGAGGTCTATAAATACTTGTAAAAATTTTCCATCCTGTGGAAGTAAGTTTTTTCCCCAAAACAGTTCTCTAATTGGGATGAAAAAGGCATCATCTCAATTAAACAAAATCCTGGGGAAAACTTATTGTTTTAAGGTCAAACAATTCACTTAAATTTTGGTTCTTAACCATTTTTTGAGTTTGAAGTTAAAACAAAAAAAAGCTTTTGGTTAGAACAGGATACTTTCGCACTTGTACAGGTGTTGTCTGACTTTTTAAATGAAATGTATTACCTCTTCATACCACTTCAGTAAAACCAGATTATTTTTAATTATCTCACAGAAAACTGTTTCAATGAAAACTTTATAGCTACTTCCTAGTTATGTACCTTTTCTTTACTTGTATATATCTTTAATTGAAAAATTTCAACTTCACTATTCATGTAAAAGAGCAAGTTGTTTTTTTTCTTCTTAAGTCAAATGTATTTTGCTGTGATTCCTGATGGTAAAAAGCATCTAGAGGTTTTTTTTTATGTTGAGATCTATTTCCTTTCTACCCAATAGTATCTGAAAGTAAAGACCTGCCCAACGTAGTTAGAACAGTGTTAAATCAAGAAATGAATCGCCTTTTTGGAGCAACTAATCCAAAGAACTTCAATGAAGCTTTTCTTAAGAAGAACTATGACTCCCTACCACATAGGTTATCAGGTACTTTATTTTTGTTGTTCTTACTAAACTAAGTTGTTTTTTATTTTTATTTTTTTTGCGTTTGGAATTTACCTCAAAGACCCTCACTTTTTCTTCCTCTTCCATTTCTTGTACTCATATAGCACAGGACTTTCTGTTCCCATACTGCTAATATCACAGGCTACTGTTGCCATCAGGAATAGTTTCTTGTATCCATTTCAAATCTCAGTTGAAAACATAACTTCCTGTTTGCCTATATATTTTAATTTCTCTCCCTGTATGCCACAGCTGTGGGCTTCACTGCATATAACTCTTTGGACCATCTGTGGCCCATCGTCACTTCTGACATAATTGCTGAATTGTCATGAAAGATCTTTTTAATGGTAACTATATTTAACTCTCTAGAATATTTTAGGATACAGTTTGTATGAAGTATGTTAAAAAGTAACTGTACTGTATTGATTTAAGTTTAAAATAACCTGGAGATGAGATGTTTTCATGAGAGAGTGATAGAATTATTTTTCTGTCTCCATCTTAAAACATGGATTCTTTCGTACTGGCTTTTATGCTACTAAAATTACTCCTGCACTCTCACCTGCTTAAATCAAAATGTACCATCAAATTAATGTATCCAGTAATCTAAACAAGCTGTAGTTTTAGGCAGTTGTTGATTTATGCTGTAGCTTTGGTCTAATATGCATATTTGACCACCTTCACAATAAGTATTAATATATAATGAGAGAACCTCCTGCTACAGCTTGATTTGAACTTTGTTCATGAGGTAGAAGCCCACAGAATTGTTTGTAACAATTGGAAGCGCTAACTCCTTACCCTGTGTTTGAACTTGGGCATCTGTACCTTCCTGTTCCTCTAGTAAATAGCTCTGAAAGTCACTAACAAAGTTTCTCACCCTCCTCTAATGGCTGGCCCACAAAGATAGCAACCTACTGCTGTCATAGAACCCAGGTGGTTTCCTGGGTTCATATACAAGCAGTTTGCACGCTTCTGAATTTACACCAGGTTGCCCAATTAAGAATGAGACATTCAGCTCTGTGGGTCAGCTTTTATTTCAGTGGATGCCACTTTTCTGATTGCTGGAGCTTATAGGGAGTGCCATTTGGCTGACTGCTACAGCTTGCTTTGAAATAAAAGCTACATTGGACAACAGGAACATTTCAGTGATCCTGTGAAGCTCTGGTGTGGGTCTGGAAACCTTCAAATATTTCCCAACATCTTTTCCCAGCCAGGGGTGTTTTAGGAGCCTAATGCTATAAAGGATATGAGTTCTACAGTACCCATTACAGAGAGCTCTGCAACTTAAGCTGATGTATACTCAAATGGTGACAGTACAGATGGGGGTCAGTGTCCATGAATTGCATGTCATGGAATTTTTGTTGTGCATTTTTGCAAATTAAAGTGCACATCCATTTGGCATTTGGTGGAGCAGAGTAATGCATTAAGGCAGGCCTGGGACCATATGTTGAATGAGGACAACAGATAGAAATCCTAAAGAAGTACCCATTCACTGAGTGAAGTGCAGGTCCCCTGTAATTAAGTGGTATAATAACAGGCTGTTGTATATTTGCAAGGGAGCCAACTTGTGGTTGTACAGGTAACTTTTAATATTGACCATTCAACTTCAGACCACCTGACTTTGGAATCTTTATATAGCTTTTGGATCTGTTAGAATAAAAAAACTGTGTACAGTTAATGATAAAAATACTATGTTGAAGCAAGTGTCTTTTTAATAGTAGCTTTTGGCAGCCAAACTGAGTTCCTTCCTGGTGTAAAATGCTAGCTAGATTATTACATTTGTGTAGGTTCCCTAATGCATGTTTAAACTTATGATACTGGTGAAACATCTTCATCTGGAAGACCAGTGAGAACTGTAAAGCCTCCATTTCCACTTGACCTCACCACTGGAACCCTATTCCCACATACTTACTTCTGCCTAGTAGCTTGTCATATAGCTCTTAAATGTTGTGTTTTGCCATTGGATGGAGAAAAAATTCCCCTTCCCAAGGGTGATTACAGGTCACAGTGACTGCCACAGTAATATGAGCAATATTGATGCAAGTTACTGCACTCAGTCTTGCCATTTATGCCTCATCTAGTGCCTGGTGGTGGCTCCCTCAAAATAAGTTAATTCATGTAGATACCATTTTTGCAGACTGAAGTTTACATTGTGGTTTTCATCTTGATATTTTTTTCACATGGACTCTTGAGTACTAAAACCAGGCTTGGAGTACCCATTGGTTTGCTCAAATAAAGAGAACATAAAGCTAAAAGTTTCCAGCTGAACTTGTCTAGAATGCAGTATTCCAGTTCTTGAAGTTATGTAGTCTTGATTTTGTTAAAGACTTGCATTTTCTCTTGTAGCTGCCAAAATGATGTACTATTTAGATCCTTCCAGTCAAAAAAGAGCAGTGGAGTTGGCGGTGTCCCTCGATGAATCACTCTCTAACAGAAATCTTCAGGTAAAGATGGTTTTTGTGATATCTGAGGGCCCTTCTAGATGCTGAGAACAGGATTTGTAGGTCCTGTTTCGTCTCCAGTGGTATCGTCACCCTAAAGCTTTTTAGCCTTTTTAGAAAAATTGTTTTGGATATTTGGGAAGCTTTCTTTTTATTTGTATGAATAACTTCCTGTATCAATTTTTATGTAATTCTATTTTGCAGATGGGCAAAAAAATGAAACTTTAGATTGCATGTGTCAGTCCTGTAAATAGTTTCTTTCTCCTTTGAACGCTGCTCAGTTAACGAGTCCAGGGGTCCTGTATTTCTGGAGTATATAGTTTTCAAATCAGTTAACTTAACCTCTGCCCTTTAGGAAAAGACTAGCATAGGCAAGAATGCATATTACTGGATCTTCAGGATTAGGATTTCAGGATAGAGTTCATAATTACAGCTGTTGGGTTGGATTGATGGTATAACCATGATGGTCCAGGAAATATGCAGGAGGAAGGATTTTTTTCCCTCCTTTTGCTGATAACTTGTCTAAGGTGGTGCAATAGAAGTTTTCATCCAAGCAACTCTGAGCAAATTGAAAATGGGGAGATCAAAACTTCCTGGATTTGTGTTCAAAGGTCCTCTAATTACCTTTTTTCCCCTCTCTTGCCATTGTATTTACCTTGACATTAAGTAACAAACATCAGACTCTTTTTTTTCATTATGCTTTGTAAACTCATGCTCCTGGGGTGTGGCTGGTAGGAACACCCATAGTTGATATTTGAGCCTCTTGGCAAGCAGTAAGCTCCATTGTATTTCCATTTGTCCAGGTTGTTTCTAACCAGAAATCTGCACTTAGTGCTCCAGTTTATTGGGGTGAAAAACTCACATTTTTCTTCAGGAGAAAAATTTACTACTTTGTGGGACTGCTGGCTCAAAAAAATCACAGCATCATTTTGCTGTACATGAAATAGCATGCTGATCCCATTTCCTTAACCAGTTAATGGCAATCTGAGTCTGAATAGTAATCATCACTTCATGTGAAAAGAGGCTGCACACAGACTTAGGCTGACCTGTGTGTCATAATTTCCAGCCAACTTATTTTTAAGAATGTCTTTGTAATTTGTATAGAATTCCCTATGCTTTGTCTAGAGTATCTCATCCTTCTGGTCTAAAAACTTTGTCAATGGCTATCTAGCTGTCTTCACTTTATTTATTTTTATATGTTTTTTTCTTGCAGACCCTTTTTTGCAGTTGTATATAAGTTCATTTTGTGGGTTTTTGGGGTTTTTGGGGTTTTTTTAAATGAGGCACATCACAGTAATCCTTGAGTCTCCAATAATGTTGATCCATTCCAAGTAGCTTTAGCATTTCTCTCTTTTTATAAACTTTTTAATAGAAAATTCTGGTTAGTTTGGGGACATGCAGGAATTGGGATATGTTTCCTTGGAAAGGGTTTCTCCAGTCTGAATTGAATTCCTAGTCAGAAATGAAGAGGGAGAACAGACCAACCTTGCTGACAAGTATAAAGTAATGTACATGGGGGAAAAATAACCAGCTATATGCATACATAGTACTGGGCTCTAAATTAACTTTTACAACTTGAGAAAGAGGCCTTGGGGACATTGTAGATAATTCTCTGAAAACATCAGCCCAATATGTAGCAGCAACCAAAATGCCAATAAAACATTGGGCATCATTCCAGCCCCCAAGAAAAATATTTCAGAGGTTTTGAATTCATCCCCATGCAGGATGGAAATCTTTCTGAAATTAAAATATTTATGGTATGGGAAAGCTGTTCCACCAGCATTTCATTTGATAGGAAAAATATTTAAGTACTTTTCTGACAGCATTTGTGTTCCAGCTGCACTTGTCAGAGCAGAGGATTCTGTAGTCTTGTATTTACTTGCTTATGAGTTGCACCTTTGATACAGGAGTTAAGTCAGAGGCATTGGTTTTTTAGACTTCCAAAATAAACAGGGCGTCTTCTGCTTCAGCGTATATTTCAGCCTGCATTTACTGAACTCTGCAATATAGAATTTGGTTATACGGCCACAAAACAAAACAATTTTCAGTTCAAACAAGTTTAGAGCTGTTAAAGCTACCAAACAATTAGACACGAAACTAGACCCCTTCTAAAATTAATGCAAGACAAAAATTCTCGACATTGAATGAGGAGACATCACTAGCATTAACATCCAGGAAATCGTCAGTTAGGAGCTTATCTCCACCAGCAAGGAAGTACTGGATGGACATACCTTGTACTCCAGGTGTCAAAACACAGACTGCTATGGGAGGCCTGGAAACTAATTGGTGGGAGGCAGATGGGCTATCCAAGCCCAAACTTAAGAGGAAGCTTTTAGCAAGGAGGGTAGCACCAGTGATTAACATCATAGAGGAGATGAAAGCAACAGCAAATAGCATAAGAATGAGAGACTGGTTTCCACCCACTGGTGCTGGCATGATGCAGTGTAGATGAGGCAAGTCTGCACCGCCTTTTGCTGCAGCTCAGTGGCTGAAAATGTTTAGATGAGGTCCCACTAATAACATGGTAAGAGTGCTTTTTGTAAAAAGTGTGGGGTTTTATGAAGAATATCTATGAAAAAGAAAATGAGGAATTTCCATTTTTGTTTTTGGTGCATCAATCCCAACAAGTTACACTACTACAGTATCCAAATACTTAAGAAAAATATTCGGTGATTACTTGGACACTAATTTTAGACAAAATAAGAAATTATATTTAAATTGAACATTATCTTTGGAATTTCTGGCTACTACTTGTGGTGTTGTCTTTTTACTGTTTGTACCACCCTGTGGGTCCGGAGAGGGTGCTGGTACCCTGACACCAGGCTCTCCCCCATCCCTGGCTGTACCTCACCTCCAGTCTATCACCTGCCACACCTTTGTTATTCAAATGTTTGTTGGTGAGGGAAGCAGTCCCTGAGCCGGGATCCTATGACCCCAGCTGACGTCCTGCCCTTTGGGCGGGGGGCTGGACTCGATGATCTTCCCAGGTCCCTTCCAGCCCTAATGTCTATGAAATCTATGAACTTTGCTAACTTGTCTTAGGCCTTTACTCCTCCTCGAGTGTGTCCCCTTTAAGGAAGCACTCCCATGGGTTTCTGGGGACTCTGGGGCATGGCATGGCCACACTTGTCTGGACACGGCCCATGTGTCCTAATTTAGAAAAATACATATTTGATGATACTAGAAAAAAAATTTTGTATTCTTTAGTACTGCGTATTTTTTTGTTGTTGTAAATATCAGATTACCATTTACAAAGGTTTTAACACCTTTTTCTTTTTATCTTTAATAGACTTGTATGGCGGTATTAGAAGCTTTGTGTGATAGTAGTCTGGGAGAGTCTAAAGAAGCAGCTGAAACTTACCGAGCAAATTGTCATAAGCTTTTCCCCTATGCTTTGGCTTTCATGCCCCCTGGATATGAAGAGGATATAAAGATCACAGTAAATGGAGATAGTTCTGCAGAACCTGAAGAACTGGCCAATGAAATATGAACAACTTAACAAAAAAAAAAATGGAATAACATTGGACCGTATCTGGTGTATAATATTTTTGTCACGCACCTGCTGAGTCATTCTAACTTACACAGAGAATGGAAGGAGTTAAAATTTTTGCCTTCAAATAGTTTTACTTTTTTTATCCTGCTGACAAAGTATATATATAAAATATCTAACGTATTACTGGATATAGGTTCAGTTTCTTAAAAATTAAAAGCTGCTAAAATTGAAGAAAAAAAACCCTTACCTACCTACCTACCCATGTTTTTAAACTAATTTATAAGAAACCTGGAGGCTTATAGCTCTCAGAGCAGGTGTGTGGCAGAAATATTACTTTAAATTTGTCTTGTGAGATTACTATTATCTCAGACAGCAAATACGCTGTTTTAGCACTGGATTCTTTCACTGAGCACAAAGAGTTGTTGGGGCTTTAGCATCTGACTGATTTTGATACGGAGATGATTCTGTCCATAGGAAGTATGCAATGTGAATCAATTTACAGAGAAACCTACAACATACGTGTAATGTTGTAGAGGTTGGGACATAGATACCAAGCAGAATTAAGAAACATAAGGTGTACAGTAAGCTTGTTGTGTCTCCGAAATTCACTGTACACGATCAGTTTGGTGTTCTTGCACCACAGTTTTTAACTGAAGGAACCAGTTAAAACAATCTCTTCATTTTTAATTAAACTTGAAAAGAAAGTGACACTGCTGTTTTTTGAGATGAACCTCACAGCATAGTTTGGCCAAACTTGTTAAAACTGTAATGCAAGAACCAAATGAAATTATGCACTGTGATGTGGCACCAACTAATTAGAAAGAAAGCATGCATTTTTCATATAGAGTGAAAAGAAAATGAGAACATACTATGGCTTTGAAGTTCCAAAGAGCGGAACTCTCGACTACCATTTTATGACTGATCAAGAGACTAATAGTTTAAAACCTCAGCAGGCCTTGTTCATGTTATGCAGAAAAAAAAGTGCTGCAGTTTAGATACCTCTGGAACTTTTCCACAGTGTCACAGGTTTGTAATACTTGAAGCCCTACATTTCTAAGAATATATTTCTTGCTCAGTTATTTCAGGCAAGCCCAAGACTTTGTAACTTTTAAGGGGCCCAAATTTTTTTTCAGTAACAGACCAGCTTCTTATTCCTGCAGTTACAGATGAAATTTCCTTTGTCAAACATAAGGTACCAAATATAATGCAATAAAATGTTTTGAAAAACAATTGTGTGAATATTTCAACCAATCTGTGTTGTACTTTTGAAAATGAATGGATGAAGAGATGCAAGTCAGGGCTGGATTCATATGCTGTTCAGTAATACCATTAATGCATCATGTTTGGGCGGACTTCAAGTATGTGTTAAGTGCTGATGCGTTGCATATTAATACTTAGTGTCAGAAATCGTATGGTGCAAAATACATTACAATTTGGTTTCTAAATCCCAACAACAAAGGCAATTTGTTGGTAACTTCATTACTTTGAAAATTAAAATTGTTTCCTGCATTAGTGGTATAGGCTAGAGAAGTGCCCAGGTGCTTTTATGGAACCAGAAAAACTATGAGAGAATAGACCACAGACTGAAAAAGAGCGTCGTCTTTGGAAGATTTCAGTTATGCAATTGCGTGATTTGGTATAAAACTTTTCTTTTCCCCACATTGTACCAGTTACTGATTGACACTTTGTATAATTAAAGACTTTACTGGGACTTATTGCTTTTTTTCCCCCATCTTCTGACTAGATGAGGGACAGTTTCAGTGATTTTGTTTTTTTATTTAGTGAATTAAGCACCTCTTACCAACATCCGCTTCACTGATAACTATACTTGTATATGCAAATAGAAGAGTTCAGGTTGTAAATGTGAGAAATGTAAGTTGTATCACCATATTTGTGTATTTAATCAGTCTAGAATGCCTTAAACTTTCAACTGACTCTGATATTCTTTCTAGATTGTGAACCTCTCCCTCAGTCCAAGAGACACTTGCACTGTACCTCTTCTGCAAATACAGAAGGCAGTTCAGCCTTGTCCTCAATGCTTGTGCCCCTTTCTCTTCCTCTTGTACTGAATACAGATAGTTCAGATCTGCTGCCTTTTTAATAGATGATGGAGAGTCAAGAGTAATGGAAGATCTTTCTTCTCATGCTCTTCTTTGTGATTGGGTGTCGCTCACATACAGGCATGTCACATCATATGTGCATTTAACTTGCGCAAATTCAAGTATACATGGGGGAGGCGGGGGCTCGAGTCTGCACACGGCGCTGCCGCTTACCTGGAGGCCCGGCCACCACCATGCTGCCAGCCGTGACTGCCTCGGCCTCCAAAACCTCCCGCCACCACCATGGAGCCGTGGCCAGTGGCCGGGCGGCATGCAGCCATCCCCACCACCGCCCTGCTCTGCGCTGCTGCCGCTGGCCGCACAGCTCTAAGCGTGGCTCCGTGGCGGCAGTGGGAGGTTTTGGAGGCAGAGGCAGTCGCCACTGGCACAGTAATATGCGATTTCACTATACGCGATTTTCGTAACCCCCGCGTAAGATGCGGGATGCCTGTAATTACTTCATATTTTATGCACCTTCCTTGTCACAGCAGTAAAGGGAAGCAAGTGTGGAGGTATTCCAGCATCTGACAGGGGAAGCCTGGCGAACTTGTTTGCCTTTTGCTGTCCTCCCCTCCTTTCACACCGCCCCCCCCCCCAAATACATCACCTGACACAATCATCTCTGCTCAAACACATTGTATGGGACAGTGGTTCATAATAAACAAAAAGGTCACAGATGTCTCTGCTAGAGGGACAGTCCACCGAGGAGCCAAAAAACCTAAGTCTCTAAGAGCTTTCCCAATAGCAGAAAGTTTTAAGATTCAGGCATCTCTAAGGTGTTGTGGAACAACTGTCATCCATCCATCTTTACACTGAACTACTACAAATTCTGGTTTTCCCATATAAGAATTTAATAGGTAAGAATGTGCTGACCTGGAGGGATTCATATTTTGAAGCTATTTCCAGGAAAGCAAGTTCATCACTAGAGTGATTCAGTTTGGTGATACCATCCACCCCCAATTTCAGGTAGGATTTTACCTTCATGTTCTGGCCATGGTCAGCAGCCTGAGTCACATCTGGGAGCACACAGAATTTGGTCAGAGTCAGAAAGGCTTTTAAGCTTCAACTTCCCGAAGAGACTGCAATTGAATTAGTTCCTTGAGATTTGTCTCCCCCTAATAGAGTTGGAAAATGAAAGCTATATATCGGTAATAAGTTTAAAAAAGCTGATGCCCAAACATCAGAGCAAAGCAGATTTTCCCTGGGCTGGGTAGAAGAGCACCTTTTGCATCAGGGTAATGCACACAAAAAGATCAGTAGAGGTGATAGAAGACAAAGTGGTTGACAGGATACCAACACACTCAGCCAAGGCTTTACTCAGGGATACAGGCTATTCCAAGTTATATTGCTTCCATCTGGCCAAACGCAAAACAGAGCTGAGGCCCCTTGCCAGAAGAGCAGACGAAAGGTCATTGAGAACATGAATGACAATGCTTCACTGCCTCATTTTACCTGATGTGTTAACACCTCCCCCATCTTTTTCACCAAATAAAGCAGAAGATTAATATGGAGAAATATCATTACAAAGATAGTTCAGGAGCTCATCTTTTGTCTCAATCTTAATTGCCTAGAAAGCATCTGTCTTGGCTATAACTGGATCAAATTCTGGGTTACTAGGGATATTCAGCAATTAAAACAATAATCCCAAATATGTCCAGGGCATAGGTCAGAATGCAGAATGGGAACAATGCTAACTGTCCTTCCTAAAAGTCATATCTAAAGATATTTATACTATTGCATCTGTAAGGCTCATGTATGTAAAATTAATTATCCTGTATCTTACTATTCTAATACGTTTTTTTTCTCACAGCTCTGGAAGTGCTTATCCCTTTATGATACTTTGGCATCATCCTTCCACCCCTCGTGCCAATCTGATCTGCCCCTATAATTATGGAAAGAATGAGACTGCTGGGGGTGTAACTTGGTAAGTCAGTCCCAGGTAGGAAAGTAATGTTGGAGGGACTGGGCATGTTTATGGTTATCAAGCTGTTGACCTCAATTACAAGTAGCTTATTTCTTTTCATTTTTGCACCATAAACAGCAAGCCTGTAAATATTCCTGAAATTTCTAAACTAACCTAACTTCCTTTTTCCAATGCTAACATTGGTTTTATAAGTAAGCTTATTTTTGATATTGTCCAGTGAAGTTCTGTCCAGTTAACTTTGACCAGATAGAAATAGGCGGTGCTGAACTAAAGGAACTTTTCCCCCAGAAAATTTCAACTGCAGAATGCTGTTCTTCCATACTTTTGAAATCAAAAGTGTGGTGAGTTTTTGTTGTTGTTCGTTTGTTTTTGTTTTTTCCTACAAATCTTATGCAAGTTGCTCAAGATTCTGTTTCTTGGAAAGCAGAGCTACAGTGCCATGAGTAAGCTCTTAATTGTAATCAGTAAAAGAGCTGGGATCTTGACTTTTTTTGTATGGAGCATGCGAGCTGCAGTAAGTAAGAGCAGAAGAGAGAATGTGATGGAGACTGTCAGTGAAGACTGAAAACCCTAAGAGGATTCTATTTTTAGGGTGATTCTTTTTTAGATCCCATCTGTAGGGTTGTTATTAAAGTGAAGAAAAAATGCACCATCAAGTGTTTTGATCAAGAAAGATATCTCACAACAGACTACCAACCAGGAAACAGCAGCAGCATGGGAAAGGAGCTGTATGTTTTCACGTTGAACAATAGTCTTTTAGTTTTTATTTTAAAGGTTGCAAAGAGGTTGAGGGAAGAAACACTTTTGAATGATACCCAAATGAGTGACCAGTTTGCAGGGCTACAAAACAGCAGGCTTGTAAAAGCTGGTAAAGCAGAGGTATACTGCAACAGGTTTGCATAGGGCTCAAAATATGTAACAAATCTGTTATAATTGAAGATACAGCAGCAAACCTTAAGTAAGTTGTGATACGACTAGACAATTCAAGGTATAATAGGAGAACTTTCCAGATTGTTTTATTTTTGTGCTTGAGGGCACCATAATTTACCTGTTTTAAAATTGAAATAAAAAAAAAAATGTTTTTAATTTTACCTTTACTGCTCTGATCCATTCAACACAAATCTCCTAATCCAGCTCTCACGTGGCTTTTGCAGTTTTTATCTTTTAAAGAAACAGTGGAATTCTACCATTTTTTTTTTTTCCCAACAAATACTTGTTACACTTACTTAATTTAGTTTGTTAAGGCATTATATTTTCAAACCTCCCTATTAAAAGCTTCACAACCAGTTCACTATCTCAATATCTACAGGGTGTGTTCTGATAATCTATGTGCTCTTAAATTTAATTCCACCAAATCGCTTACAATTGGACTGAAATTTGCCTATTTTTCAGCTGGTTAATAATGTTGTAGGTCCTTACACTTTTTCCCCTTGTAATAGCAAACATTAACCTCAGTGCTGGCCAAACAGCTTAAAAAAGAAAAGAAAGAGAAAAAGGCTTTTGAATAAAAATACCACATCCTGTTCACTATCCCTTGTTAGGGTAACCTTAGTAAGAAGCCACGAGGCATCTACGTGGAATAATTGTGAATCTTGTGATAAAAGCTTCAGGTCAGTGAGGAAGAGAAAAAGAGGATAGGGGAGAACATGCTTGAATGTGAGTAGATCTTGGAAGGCAATCATAGAAAATTAAGGTCGGAAGGGACCTCAGGAGGCCATCTACTCCAACCCCCTTCTCAAAGCAGGACCATCCCCGACTAGATCATCCTGGACAAAGCTTTATGCAAATTCTGTTGTAAACATCTGCAGGTGTTTTTTGTTCAGGAAGAAAGGACTTTCAAAGGTGAGTCTAATAATAGCTTCATTTCTTAGCACTTCTGTCTGGTAACATATTTACAACTCGACTCGCTGCTTCCAGAGTCTGTAGAACCTTTGTGGTGTTTGTCAGGTTCCTGATCCTCTTGGAAATTACATTTAACCTTCTTACCTGCCATAAGTGTGCACTGTCATGCTAGGTCTTTGCTTAGCATATACAACCCCCAATTTGGAATAACTTTTCTATTCTAATGTATTTGTTATAACCAGATGGGTGGATTGCCTGAGGAAGAATAGAAATAGAAACAAGATTCAAAACATTCTCCTCATACTTTGTAAACTGTCACTTCTCAGTTATTGGAGGGGGTTCTTAAAAAATTAATTGTTTGGGTTTTGTTTTGGGGTTTTTTTCTTTCGCAGACTTGTCCTTTTCATATGTAACTTGTCGTTTTTTTTCTTTTTGTAAAGTTCCAGAAAAAAAGTGCCTTTTCACTTTTGGATTGTTTATGTAGAACTGTGCAAAAACAAGTTTTTACATAACAGCACAAAAATGCTGACCCATGTAAGCCACTTCTTCATTTTTATAGCAGTGGTAATTACTTTTTCAGCTGTGCGCGCCAAAAAGCGATCTGCTTTTTTGTAAAATGGGATCTGTTGTTTTGCTTGGAAAAGCTGTTAATGTTCATAGTTTACTTTTTGTTTTGACTATTTTTCTATCATATGTTTTTCATTTTTTACTATAGATTGTAAGCTTTTCAGGGCAGGGGCAATCTCTTTTTGTGTTAATATTTTTAACATTGCCTGGCAGATCTATGCCTTACCACAGTTTAAATAAGCAATCTCTGTATTGCTTGAACTGAATTGATAGGGTTTATTTAACTACTAATACCTCCAGCCTTACTCATTGGAGGAATTGTATTGATGTCAAGGCCTACATTCGCAGGAATAAGCGTGTGCACTGTCAGGGCTCGACTTTATGCTTTGTGCAGTGTTGTATGGGTGGATCTAGAAGTTTGAAAAGGGGGGGGGGGGGGTGCAGATGGTGAGGTTCATCATCCCAAGGGGCCTACTGAAATTGTGATTTTGTGATATATGCTGAAACTGCAATTTCAGGCATACCCTGCAAAAAAACACGGGATCTGTGCTTTTGGCATTTCCCTGGAGGGCAGGGGGGCAAACTCACTGAAAATAAAATGCAGGCTCCCTCTGGGGAGCCAGCAGTCCTCGTGTCTGCTGTGACCTTGCTGCACAGCCTGCCGGGGAGGGAGGGGGGTTGCTGGCACAGCAAGATGGCTGTTGCCTCACCCATCGCTTCCGATTGGCTGAGGGCTGTCCATCATACAGCCTGGCCCAACAAAAATCAGTGGGAAGGGGTGAGGGGGGGGGTGTCGCATGAGAGCCCTTGCAGCCAATCAGAAGTGAGGGGCAGGGCCACCAGGCCCCCTCAGCCAGTCAGAGCCAGGGGCAGGTATACTCCGCCCTCAAAAATGGCTGCCAGGGCAGCAAAATTGGCCAGCAGCCATCTCGACGTTGGTAGACCCCTAATCATTGCACATAAAACAATATGCACTTTTTCACCAGTTAGAAATAAACTAGAAGCTTTACTAATTTGTTTGGGGTCAAAGGCTGTATTACTCAGTTTAAGATTGAAGCAAAAAATAAATACAACTTCACTGGAATGAATTTAAAAACAATCTGCAGGGCTGTGAAATAGGAGCTTCATTATCAGGAGCCACTAACGGACAAAAGAATTGCAGAAGAAAGGCTAGCTTGATTGGTGGAACATCAAAACCATTAAAAAGGAGAGAGGGTTGTTAACACCTGTGGAAGGGAGAGATCAGGTAAATATTAGAATAAGCCATGAAGTCAGTTGACCCTACTCCCCCTGTAGTGCCCAACTAAAAATGCTGCTGCCACTGTCAGGCAGTTGGTTTTAAACTTTGGGTGGACTTGGAAACAAAGTGGGGTATAAGTGCATCCACTGCTGGATTACAGAAGTCTACATCTCATTTTCCCTGAGTCATTTGCTTTACTGGGTTTTAAATAAGTAGGATGTGCCCCTGCCTGATCACTTTCTCACTATACAGGAAACCCCTGCTTAGTGCTCTTAATTGGTTCTTGAAAAACAGCATTAAGCAAAACTAAAAGTATTTGACAATCCAAGATGGTGACTGCAATTGTTTTTAATGACCCAAGATGGTGACCGCGAGCATTATAACAAAACTCCCTGAGCTCTAAGTGGAATCAGGTATCAATTTAAAATGAGTGTTAGCAAAATAGCACTCAGTGAAACAGGGTTAAGTGGGGGGCTGCCTGTATTGGCTGATGAAAGAACCATAATCCCAAATGCCACAGTTCAGCAAAGAAGAAGAATCTTTCTGTTTTGGAATTTCACCCCATTGTTGGACAGAGTCAGAAAGCTCTCTCTCTTAATGGGGGAAGGGACTTTGTACCAATTGGCACATTCAATAAAATACAATAATAAGGAATAAACCATTTTTAAAGCATAGCAAAACTGGGGAAACTTTATCCTGGAATAGAACAGATCTGTACATAATACAGCTAACACACTGGATGCTATCAAAATTCAAATAAGGATTTTGACTTTTTTTTTTCCCCCTTAAGAACCATCATCTGCTATTCCATAAAATATCAGAAGTTATAAAGTGATATTGTAGCTTAATTTAAGCTTTCTTGTTTAATCACTGTATATGCTATTTAGAAGCAAATGGAGTTCAAAAAAAGGTCTTTACTTCTCAGCTTGGATAAGCTGTTCCTGAGATTCTTTAGAAAACTCTTACAAATAAGATTGCATTAATGAGGTTCTAGATTACTGTAAAAGGTCAAACAATGTCCATGTTTTTAAAAAAGGAAGGAGGATCTGAAGAATTACAGACTGGTCAGTCTGCTCTCAATACCTGGAAAGATCATGGACTCTTTCAAGGAATTTACTTCTAAGTACCTGGAGGGGAGAGAGTTGATCAGGAATAGCCAGCATGGGTTCACCAAGAACAAGTCATGTTAAGATGATGGGTCCAATGGATGGGACAAGAACAGTGACTGATAAAGCTTGACTTCAGTAAGGCTTTTGCCAGTCTCCCATTCCTGTAAGTGAAGGACAGTATAGATCACTGGCTCTTATCCTTTTATATTCAAGGCATCCCTGATGAGACTCAAGGCACCCCTTAAAAAATCCCAGCTTTCACTCATTTTGACTGGAAAGATAATAGAGCAATTCTTCTATTGCAAAGGGCTCCGAGATCAAAGCAGGCCAGCATGTTTCTGATATGGGTTCCTATTTGAAATCTCTGGCTTTAGTTTGTGAATCATGTAGATACTTGCACATCTAGCAGCGCTAATATTGCTTTGCACCCTGTGGCACTCTTAAAAAGCATCCTGGATGAGAATAACTGGTCTAGATGAAACTACTGTAAAGTAAATGAGCACGGTGATCCAACAAGGTAAGGAGTATTCATCACTGACAGAATATAAATAGGAGGTATCAAGTGGGATTCCCCCAGAGGTCTCTCCTACTTCATTAATTATTTGGAGGATTGGATTAAGTACACACTTGGCAAATCGGCAGATGAAAACCAGCTGGGTGAAGCTGCAGACATTCTGGAGGTAGGATTGGGATTCAGAATGGGACTGATATGCTGGGGAAATGGTCCAAAATTAACTGAATTAAATTCATTAAGGACAAGTACAAAGTAGACTTATGATGGAACAATTGCAGGCAGGTATACATGCTGCAGGACTACTGGCTATGCTGTAGGACACCAGAAATGGACTTGCGGGTTGCATTAGACTATAAGATGAATGTGAGCCAACGGTGTTTTCTTGTTGCAAAGCAACCCAATAGCATGCTGGGCCATTTTAAAGGAGGTGTTACTTTCAAGTCAAAGAAAGTGATTCTTCTCTATTTAGCACTGGTGATGCCTAACCTGGAGCATTGCATCCAATTTGGGGCAACATGCTTCAAGAAAGTTGTGGACAAATTCAGTTCAGTGAAGAGCAACAAAAATATCTAGAGGTCTAGGAAACATGAGTGACAAGGAAAGGTTAGAAGAAGAACTGGGATTATTTAGCCTGGAGAGAGAACTATTGAGGGGAGGAGCAGAGGTGATGATAACAGTCTACAAATACATGAATGGCAGTAATAAAGAGGATGGTGATACAAAGGAATTCCAGCTACCCTCATCTGCAGCTACCATTACTGATTTTGTTAATCATGGTTGGCTCCTACAAAGTCTTACTACTTATTACTGATTGTGAAACTTACAATGATGAATTGTCCCACTGAAGTTAATTGGGATTAATCCTTGTAGTAAGTATCATGAATAATAAGTATTTACATCAGAATACATGTCATCTTGTCCATATAAAACTTAGCTTGGATTCATCTCAAGTGCTTGTTTTAGCAGGGGGTTATGATCTGCAGAAACGAGTCCAAATCTGCACCAGGATGTATATTCTTATTGCTTTTACTATGTGACTTAAGCAAATACAAATTTGTTTGGATGCCAGAACTAGAGACTGTTCCAATCAGGCTAGATAGATTTTGAGCAGCATCAGTGGTTTTTCTCTGACTTGATAAAACAGTTTTTGCAGGTAAAAAATTAGGCAAGTCACTGTAGCCCGAGTGCTCCTTGAAACCTGTTCTGAGAGCAACAATTTATGGCTATTGTGGTTTTCTTATTAGGGAAACATTTTAATCTGTTTGTTAATATGGACCCCGATCCTGATCTGCTCGGAACCAAGAACAGGATTTGCCCCTAAATGAGAGTAACATTTAGAAAAATAGTTAAAAGTTCAGATCCCAGTTTTGCTCTCATTGAAGTCAAGAGTTACTCTTTTGCAGTTACTGAAATGGATATCCCCTCTGGGTAACAAATGGGAGACTGGAGAGAAAAGAACCAGTTTGATCGACCTAACAGAAATGATAGAAATGTACTGCTATTATTGCAGTATTTTCTGGGACGTCTGTTGACTAACAGAAGGGGAGAAGATGCACAATAATCCATCACACCAAGCACATTCAAAGGGATCACTGCTCTTAATGAATTGGGAACCTTTGCATTTGACCAAATCGTTGGCTGACCACAGCATTACTAAATTTAAATTTTGATGCCCCCACACAATTTATTTATCGTCATGGGACATACAGATAATTATAGAAGCTTCATGACATTTGATGAACCAGTTGGCAGTGCTCATGGAGCATGCAGAGAGATGTTGAGCACAGCATATAGAACAGCATGTAGAGGAAAATATGGCTTTTGATTTTAAAATCTATTTCTTGAATAAAAACACTTTAAAATACTTTAGTGTTCATTATTCAAACCCAGCATTCTTAGTACTTGCCACAAAGTTGTCTCATCTCCCTAGGCTTGCTCACCCAAACAATAAAATAATGAGAACCTTAAGGAGGAGATTATTTACAGAACTAGGGTGCATCCCCATATGCAGAGGCGTGCATTTCCAGGGGCACAAAAAGCAGTGGCGCACATTTGTGCTGCAGCTTTGTGCCCCAGGGCATACCCCTGCATTTGCGCTCTCGTGCATGGCAAATTGTCCCAGGTGGGGTAGAGGAGGCTGGCAGCCTTACCTGAGGGCCTTCTGGGGCACCAGTGCACCAATCTGGCCACACAGAGCCTGGCCAGCAGCTAGAGCATGGCTCTGGATGGTCAGGCTCCATTTCTGGCAGCACTGTTTTTTATGTTGTGGGTTTTGTTTTGTTTTTTTTTTTTTAATACCAGGACAGCCTGGTATTAAATTTTGGTACAGCACTGCAGATTTGCTGTGCGATACACAGTTGCACATTTGCTGCATGCAGCTTGAGGCATTGAGGCAGCAAACCGTGTATGTATGCTCATCTGGAAGCACCCCTAGAGTATAGAGGTTGTAGGAGATGTGTACAAGTTTGGGGTGTACAAGCTTCATTTCCAGTGATGATCTGTGCACATGGAAGTTTGTCTACTCCCTGTGGCATCTAGATGGGCCACCTCATATACTGCATTAGTTACTTCCATGCAGATTTTTCACTCTCTCTTCCCTCTTACAAGTAGACACAACTAGCATTTAGCAGGAATAGTTCTATTGATGTTGACACGTCCAACATGTATTACTTTCCTGAATATGAGTCACAGGACTGGAACACGAGGAATCAGTCTTCATCTTTGGTTTGTTTTACTTGGACAAAAGTCATACTGAAGTGAACCTGAATGGTGCTTGATTGAGGACTATGTATGTTTCACTCTGTGGATATTAATACCCAAAGCAGTTTGGAATATATACAAATCTTGTGTTCCTTTGCCTCATCAAATAAAAATGGACACTGTGATTTAAATTGAGTGTTCATGTTACAAAAATAAATTCTTATACAGACTATTGTGTTTCAGATAAGGCATTGGTGACCAGGTGAATACTTTTTAACTCTGAATTTATGTGGTACTGACTGTATCATACGACCAGCCTTGCTTTATGTAACTAACCAATAATGACCTAGTTCATACAGAATTAAAAACCTGAATATTCAGTTGCTTAAAAATTAGCCCATTAAAATGGAAGATAAATTCTTGTATTGGGGATGCAATTGTCAAAGAAGCTCACTGTTGAACTACTGAAGTAAATGGGAAGTTACCATTAAATTTATGAGCAAAATTAGGCAAAGCCTTAATGATTTTGATAACTCTATGCTCTTTTATTATTGAGTATTAACTTTTTGTAAGGTTATATCAGTAAATCATTCTGGGAACAAATAGCAATGCAGAGATATGTGGGACCTACATGAGTTTATTTTAGGCATCCATGTGTCTCATGAGACAATAGAATTACACTGAGTGAGACATCAGCTCACTGAACGTAATCCTCACTTGAAAATTAAGTGAAGCTGGAATGACCACTCCAGGGCACAAAAGCCTGGGCAGTGTATATGTGGAGACATTGATCTGCCCACACACCAGTGTCCCTCGTCACAGGTTTAATCCACAGGAAAGGCAGATGCCCAGTACATTTGGAACCAGCTTGGCTACAGGAGCAAAGGAAGTCATGCATTTGTCTGTCTGTCAGGGCTTCACTTCTAGACAGGGTGCCAAGCAGGGTTAAAGAGCTATTTAATTAAAAAGTGCTGCAGACACATTGGGTGTGAGAAGAGGAATCATTTAGAAAGCACAGTAAATAAAGGAGTGCTGTTGGTGTGAATTTTGCTAGCCCCATGAAAAATACATTCCAGTCCCCATGATCCCAGAGAGTATGTTTTGAATAAGATGGAGAAGAGAATGAACCAAGAGCACAGTTATGAATTCTGAACAAATGGGATGTTGGGTGTCCTAACTTTCAAGTGGTCAATATGCCTGCTTGATAGCAATAATAGTTTATTCACAGCTTTCACTAAAACAATACAGTAACATTGATAAAAACAATTCTATTAAATCTAATATATTGTATTAGATTGGTAAGAGCATACAATAATATTCTATCAATTTAAACCCAATTAGAGCAAAACATAATAGATGCTGATTCCAAAAAATATAACAAAGGGTAATATATGATAGTAAAAATAAATTTTAAATAATACATGGGGATTCTATTTGAACTTGGCCCTTGTTCTTTGTGCAAGTATCACAAATATATTTAGGGGTATAGGAGAAGCTGTTAAGTTGTTAGAGAAGAGCCAAATTGTTTTTGCTTCATTAACCCAGTACTTAAAATATTCCACTAATGTAAGGTCCATTTTCTTATTTCTTCATAGAATGAACAAACAGTGATTCAAGTCATCTTTCTCATTCCTCCTGCAAGAATATACCCTGTCTACGTATAGTGTCTGACACCACCTGCCCATAACAGTTACAGATCATATTAGAGTGAATCATGGTCTAGCAATGGCTTGTCATTGTTTATTATTTTGTACTTCAGATGGTAGGTTTCTAGGCCAAAAGGGCGCTTTATTAATCTCAAAAAGGGAAATTTGAGAATTGGGCTGAAGTGCTCACAATAAGCAGCCCTGTTTCAGATCACATGAGCTGACCCCCATCCGTCCTTCATAGCATTTGGTAGACATAAAAGCTGCTTTAAATAATAATTAGTATTTTGTTTTTATTTTGGACTGAACCGTGGGGTCAGGACCCATAGTTCCACTCCATATAATACAGTGGACTCTACCTTAGCTTCAGTTCTGGTACTGCTGCCCTTCTGGTATTTTTAGGTATTTTTTTCTTTATACTGTCTTTGAATGTTCATTTCAGTGAAAAAAAAATAACATTTGGACAAGAATAAAAGTTCAGTAATGAAAAAAAAGTAGTTACATTCTGAAGAACCAAGAGGGCTCATGATTTTCCCTCAATGCAATCAGCCTCTGGGCTCCCTTTTCCTCTCCTGGGAAGACCCACAACTACCATGGAACATCATGCATGCTGCAGAAGCTGCCAGGAAGATTGGAAAGTTAATACGCTCAAATTTCTGTAAAGGAGGTTTCAAGAGAAGTCAGATATTGTCCTGTCCCAATAATATACCAGCCCAAAATAACCCTGCTAAATAACTCGTACTGCCAGAGGAACTTGGTTACTTGCATCTGGAGTACAAATTGGTTAGGTTTGTGTGTGATATTTATAAAACCACACAGAAAGTAGAGAAGTAAGACTCCTTCACATACTCTTAGATTGCCAGAGGGAAAGACGTTATCAAATTGCCATGGAAAATGGAGGCTCCAGAAGATGAATGAAGTGTGTGAAGCAATTTAGCTTTAATATACAGAATGCAAGAACTTTAAGAGCAATTTCTGATCCATAGTAACCTCCCAGGATAGATGAGCATACTTAATTTTTGCTTATCTGTTACTACTATTTTATGCCATAACTGTTTGCTGTGGAATTAAACTATTTGCTTCATTGATCATATACTTTTTTTAGATCATCTTGTCTGTCAAAGGGAGCGCTGAAGGTCTTTGCCATGGAATTATGGTGTCATGTAATACAGCATCAACCTTTTAGATGGCTGCTATTTGACCCTCCACAGCACTCAGACCAGTTTATTATTTTGGCTAAAATAGGCTCTGCATATACTTTTTTTACTATAAAATACTTACTTTATGTATTATGGAATAAACAAATGGTGAATGAGCTATTGGGAAAAAAAATCTCTCTTTCTACCAGATCCAAGCATGGATTTGTTGGTGTCTTTACAGAGAACAATGACATTTCTTACCAAAAGAACTTTCTATGTAATCTTTTCTTTAGTACAGGTTTTTAGGTTACATATTAGTGGTGTTCACAAAAAGTCTTGGCCGTATATGAAGTGACTTCAGTTCCTCAGTGTGCTGCTGCTAAATTGATGAATGCATTGAAAAATGGTTAAAGCTATGTTTAAGATCCACATCTACATACAATGTTATACATGGGGACCTACCTGACTTGTGGCAAGAGAAAGCAATTTTTGCGGTTTGGTCACAGCTCAAAAATCTGATTTTGTGGTCATCTTGGGCAGCCCTGCCCCTTGGTGCTGACTGGCAGAGAGGCCCCAGGGGGAGGAGGGATGAGGAGGTAGCCAGTGTCTTGACTGCTGGGTGGGTGCCTGCCACTTGGCACTGATGGGCAGAGAAGCATAAGAGGGCATCTTGGCTGCTGTCCTTTGTGCCAGCCTGCCAGCCAGTACCTTCCCAGCAAGGACTGCTGAATCCCACCAGGGAGCCAGCCCTTTATGTATGTATTTATTTATTTATTTTGGTTGATTTTCTGGGAAATTGCAGCCAATGCCATTTTTCGCAGGTTCCGTGAAAATTGCAAAACTGCTATTTAAGTAGGTCCCTACTATTATAAAATACACTATTACAATACTTTCTAGTGCCCTCATCAAGCAGATAACATGGTCCTTACTAATATGAGCTTCAGTGGGACTTCATGGTAAAAAAAAAAAAACGTTGATTGGTAGGCATCCAGTTTGTGATATTAGTTTGTAATAAAAACCAGTGCTACAAGTTGTCCCAGGATCAATCTCTATAATAAATATTTAAAATAAACTTTTTTATTATTCCTCAGACAACTGTAGTTTTATTTGTAAAAGTAAATAGGATTTAAAATACCAGTTAACTGAATGCTAAGAATCTTTGATCATTAAATCAAAACCCATGAGACTTTTAAGGGTTGTCAGCATGTGTGGGTGTTTCCTAAAGTTACGTTTTAAAGATGCAGCCAAATTAATCACTGGTATAATGCCATTTGAAGTAAATGGAGAGAGAATAACTACTACAGAGTTATGGTGCCAAACTAAGCTATTACAGCAGATGGCACTTAAGAAGTCAACAGTTACCATATGGTGATAACAGAAATACCAGTATTTCATCTCATAAGTAGAAAAATACAGTACTGCTTTGCATTAACTGTTGGTAAGTGTTGACTTTCTAGTGGCAGCCATGGTAAATTACTACATATTGTTAAGTGTTCAAGCAGGTAGACTTTATGAGTTCTGCTATTTTGCAAATAGAATACTGAGACTATCTGAATAAAACAAATATTCATTAACCTTTTAACAAGGTTTAATATATGTAGGAAACGTGGCAAATTCCAGTGTTTCTATTAGAAATATGCAAGATTTGGCTTCCCCAATTGCTAAAAATCCAGATGTTTTGTATTGTAAGGCTTTTGATTATGATTTCCCACAACTTGCTCGCAGGCAAGCTAAGGAAGTACAGGCTGGATGAATGGACTGTAAGGTGAATAGAAAACTGGCTGGATCATTGGGCTCAGAAGGTAATGAATGGATCAGTGTCTAGTTGGCAGCTGGTATTGAGTGGGGTCAGTCCTGGGGCCAGTTTTGTTCAATATCTTCATTAACCACCTGGAAGATGGCAGAGTTCACCCTCAGCAAGTCTACAGATGACACCAAGCTGGAGGGAGTAATAGATATACTGGATGGTAGAGCTAGGATCAGAGTGATCTAGATAAACTGGAGGATTGGACCAAACAGAATCTCATAAGGTTCAACAAGGACAAGTGCAAAGTCCTGCACTCAGGACGGAACAATCCCATGCACCGGTACAGGCTGGGGGCTGACTGGCTGGGCAGCAGCTCTGCAGAAAAGGACCTGGGAGTTGCAGTGGACAATAAGCTGAATATGAAACAACAGTGTGCCCCTGTTGCAAAAGGCTAACAGTATACTGGGCTGCATTGGTAGGAGTGTTGCCAGCAGGGCAAGGGAAGTGACTGTTCCCCTGTGTGGAATACTGTGTTCAGTTCCCTCCCCCCCCCCCCCCCCCAGAAATGATGTGGGCAAATTGGAGAGCCCGGTGGAGGACAACAAAAATGGTGAAGGGGCTGGGGGGCATGATTTATAAGGAGAAGCTGAGGGAATTGGTCTTATTTAGTCTAGAGAAGAGAAGATGGGATTTAGTAGCAGCCTTCAGCTACCTGAAGAGGAGTTCAAATGAGGGTGGAGCTAGACTGTTCTCAGTGGTGGCAGATGATAGAACAAGGAGCAATGGCCTCAAGTTGCAGCAAGGGAAGCTTAGATTAGATATTAGGAAGAATTTTCTCACAAAAGGGTAGTAAAACACTGGAACAGGTTACCCAGAGAAGTGGTGGAAGCTCCATCCTTGGAGGTTTTAAAGACCAGGCAAGACAAAGCCTTGGCTGGGATGATCTAGTTGGAGACAGTCCTGCTTTGAACAGGGGGTTAGACTAAATGACCTCCTGAGGTCCCTTCCAGAGGCAGATTAAGATTTATTGGGACCCTGGGCAAACACAAAATTGGGGGCCCTCCTCTTGAGGTGGAGTGATTATATTGGTTGCATATCAGATTAGCACTGATAAAAAGAAAATTAACATTATCAGCTATCAGATTTTATTTTTGGCCCATGTAGCCGATTAATATCATCGCTGCTATGTGCACCCTCTGGGGGATGCATGGGGAGAATGTGCACCCCCAGATTTGTGTGCAGGGTGAGGGTGGGCTGCTAGCTGTTGGCTTGGGGCCAAGGGCTGTGCCAGCCTCTTCCCATTGTGGGGGCCAGGCTAGGGATGCCCTCAGGTTGGGCAGGGGCGGGGGCAGGGCAGGTTCAGCTGTGTGGGGCTGTTGGTGGCCCTGGGAGGGGTGGCTATAGGCAGGCTATGGAAAATTTTTGGGTGGCTATAGCTCCCCAAGATCCCCCACCCACCCCAGTGCTGCCCCTGCTTGGGGTACTTCATGCAGGGCTCCCACGAGAAAAGCAGCAGAGAAAGTGTCCCAAGCAGGGGAAGCACTAGGGGAGGTTTGGGGGGGGCTAAAGCCACCCCTCCCAGCACTGTCACTGCCCACCCTGTGCAGCTGATCTTGCCCCAAGCCCAGCCCTGGCCTAGCCCGCCCCCAACCAGGAAGAGGTTGGCACAGTCCCTGGCCCCAAGCCTGCAGCTGGCAGCCCATCTTCACCCCACATACAAATCCAGGGGGCACATGACTCCCATGCCCCCCTCGGAGGTTTGCACAGTGGCAGGGAGCCACTTGCACCCCGCCCCTTGGACAAGCTGCCTGCAGCTCTGTGACTCCTGGCCTGGGGTTGCATTCACCACTGTGGCTGGGAAGTCCCAGCCCCTGCCCCACTCCCTCCCTCACCTCCATCTCCTCTCCCTTGCCCCCCATGCTTACCTGCAGGGTGCTGGCTGCCTGGCTGTGCCCCAGGCCATGTGCACGGCAATACCTTTAATTTTGCAGGTTCCTCCCCTCTCTCCTCCTCCTTGCCTCTGACTGGTGGAGGGGCTGCACTTGCAGCTCACTCCTCAGCAGGGAAGCAAAAGCCACAGTCTTAAACTTGGTGCCGTCTTTGTCTCCCTGCCACTGATTGGTGGAGGGGCCCTGGGGGCCCTGCTGCTTGCTGCCAACCAGCTGGGAGACAAAAACAATGTTGGGTTTAAAACTGCAGCTTTTGCTTCCCTGCTGACCAGAAGCATCCACAAGCGGGGCCTCTGATTGGCTCAGGCCCTGCTAATCCGCATATGCTTGTAACCCTAATTTTCTATGACTTTATGATTTGTACTGTCGCCTATTGTGACTGAAGGGGTTAAGTTGTTTCTTAGAATGGGGGACCAGGCATCAGGCATGAGTCATGTAGGATTGGCATAAAATTGGTTGGTATCAAAAGATTATCGAGGACTGTCAACATATGAATGGAGGTACAAGGGAAGACAATGACCAGATACTCAATTTGAACAAAACTGCCAGCTCTCATAAATTCAGCATGACTGCACCTTGAAAGGAGAAACTGAGGTGTAAGGACACTGTGGGAACTTGACAGTCCAGTGCAGAGAGAGAGGGATAAAATCCTGAATGTTGTAAGGGGGTGGAAAGGACATGCCTGCATGGAGATGCATAGTTTGTTTTTCCGTTCTAATCCAAGGCCCCTACCTCCTGCATCCCAACTGACTGACAAACGTTGGCTTCTTTTGAAAGGACCATCCTGGTTTTCTGTAAAACTTATGCTGGTTGCATATCTCCCACGATAGGAAAGTCTCTAACTGGAGTTTAGTTGGTTCCTATAAGGGGCCTAATTTGTTCCTAACATGAGTTTTTAGACTTATTGTGGGAGCCCATTCTTATATGCTGGAGCAATAACGCTTTTCTTTGCAAATATATGGGATTTATGACTTGACACTAAAGGGAAGACACTCCCAGAGGGACAATAACGAAGTTAGCGACATATCAGTCCCTATTTAAATATTATTTCAAAATTGTGCAATCAAAACATATGGGTTGGTAAAATATATCACCCAATATTTGGAAATTACAAATCCTTGTGCATGGAAAACTGAATTCAAACACGATGCCAAGCCATTATTACAGGAAAAACTTGATTTCAATGGGATTCAGATTCAGACCCTAATTTTTGCTTCTGTTTAAGTTTAGCCTTCTGTTTCACATTTTCACAGGATATACCACCAGAGAATTGGCTATAGCCAGTTGCTGTTAGACACCCAAGTGTTGGGAATTCGAATACTGGAGTGCTCTGGGTTGGGAGGCACATGAGACAACTGGGTTTAGAGGCACAAGTGAAGGCACACACAATACCCGCTTGAATTTAATGTTATCCTCACTTGAATTATCAGTACCTTCTTGACAAGACTACAAGGTCATCACCTAGAGGGCGTTTTCTGATTCCACTCAGTAACACCTGATAAGATCTTCCTGTACTTTTTAAATGTCATCTAATTTGTTCCTTAGCTTTCTACCCTAAGACCCACGAATTTTCAGATGCAGACAGGTTTTTGCATTTTTGTATGACTGACAAGTTAAAATATGTCTTCGGGGGAATAATTATTCTTGAAATGATGAGCAAAATGGCTGTAACTATTTTCAGAAACTCTCTTTCGAATTCTTCTACATCTGCCAAATAAAAATATCTATAAACTTATGCTCTTGCACATTTGCTTACTGCACACATTTGAATACTATATTAAAAACATTCATCTCCTTAAAGGAGAAAAACATTTTTTCAAAGCTTGAGTCACAAACGTTTTAAATGTATTCTGTTACTATTCTGATGCACTGCTTTCTGTATGCTTCCTTTCTCATAAAACAGCAAAGAAGGTTGGTAAATCCAGGTAGCAATAAAAGTTTAAATTTAGTTATAGTAAGTACTGGATGAGATGTTAATGATTTAATCAACATCTTTAAGTGTCTGAAATGGTGAATGCTGCAGTATGACCATGGAATAGCCTATATATAAAGGGCTGGATCAAGAGAGGTTCTGTTTAGCTGCCAAAAATTGGGAATTATTTTGCTTGCTATTATCAGGTGCAAATCAGAGGTAAAACTGCCCTGCGTCATGGGGAGGTACTGGGTGTTGGATAGCAGGAAGAAGGGTGGTCAGTCTTACCTGCCCTGAGGACTCAAATACCCCTGGTGCTGTTGTTGTGTCCCCCATACTTGGCTCCTGCAGGTATGGCATAGGACTGTTCCTTAGAGAGAGTGTGGGAGTAGCGCAGCCCCTCCTGTACCTCCAATTTTTGAAGCAGCAGAAACAGCCCTATGCCACAGACTCCAGGGGTGCAGAGGGTGGGCTGTGCCATTCCCGTACTCCCTCTAAGTTGGCACCTAGGTCTAGTGCCTTGCTCACCCCTTCCCCTGCCCATTACTAGAATGCTAGTCAAGTATGGAAAGGGGTGGGAGGGTGTGTGTGTGCACTAGTCCAAATAGAGAAGAAAGCCTTGCAAACATCCTATGGTTGCAGTCCTAGGAGGCACTGAGGAACTGCTGAATGCTTTCCATTCCTTTTGTAGTCATTAAGTATTTGAAAATACTCAGCACTTCACAGGATCAGAGTTCAAATGAGTTATATCAGCCTTTGAATCTAGTATGAGGCATCCTGACATTATGGAGGGCTAAACTACATTTTTATTCTGTAGCATTCTTATTAGAGCAATTCCTATTAGTTTCCAAGGGGGAGATTTTGAAAGCCACAAGGGAGAATCGGGTACCCAAGTCGATAGTAGCTGGATAGTGTCCTCTTTTCGCCTTTGAAAATACTCCTCTAGCGCATCAATATTTTCTTAAGTAAAACACAGTACTTGGCCATCCCTGGAAAACTGTTGTATACTACCACATTTTACTCGGTACTTATCTTCACTACTAAAAAACACATTTTCGTTTAAACTCAGGGTGGTTAACTGGTGTGAAGACAAGGCACGCTGAGCTTACCTTGCAGTAAAATTAATGTTGATCCTAAACCTCTGCCCTGAGATTTGTCTTGGTAAGTTTAGTTTATGATGAAACTGAAGTGTTGCCTTTACTGTGTGGGGGTTTTGATTTTTTTTAACACGGAATAGATTTCTTGTTTGTTAACCTAGCCTTTTTTAGTGATGTAGAACACCCGTATGATCTCACTGATGTTATATTCATGCTACTGAACCTGGTTCAAAAAGCTAGTTCCATGTGGGTTGTCTACCAAGAATGCTTGGAAATAAATTCTAATAGGTAAGTCTAATTTGTTTTCAATATTTTTTTCAGACTTCGATTTTTGTCTGTAGTTGAAGACTAGTGAGTTGATATGCCTCATCCTGCAATCCTGTTTTAATTTCAGTGAGCATTTTCCTGAGGATTTTCTCAAGAGTTTTCTGAGGGACTGCCCTCTTCTGAGGGACTGCCCACTTAAACAAAAGATTTGTTTAAATAAATGTATGGATGCACTACTTTTATGCATTCTCAAGCAAGTTCTCTGAAATAGTAAAAAAATGTTAAGTGTGGAGCAGAACAGCCAGCTCAGGAGTCACCTGCATGAGATATGGGAGATCAGGTTCAAGTCCTTTTTCTGTCTGCCATTCTCCCATATCTCAAGTGCATGCCTTAACCACTAGTCTTTAAAATCTGCCTTGATTGCTTTGGTAGAATTAATATTTACTGGCTGATTTATACAAAGCAGAACAATTCCAGAAGGAGAGTGATCCACTCCAAAATAGTCAAGGAGCCTGGAGGTCAGGGAAGTCGCTTGGGATGTGAGATGCCTAGGTTGGAGTCTCTGCTATGAATCAGGCAGAACAGGACCTAGAATCAGGACCTCATGTCTCAAAAAACAAGTATCCTAATCACTTGCTAGTCTGTTATTTACCACTCTATTGATTTTACCAAATATCCCTCCCTGAATCAGATAAACCTTTTCCCACAAAGTTTAGTCAAACCAAGTATGTTCCAGAGAAGAATTTAAGTTTTGATAAATTAGCATCTTATCATTGGTTGGGGAACCTGGTATTCTATGTACTGTCTGACTGCCGACTCTACATAAGGCTGGTTCTGGCCGTCCTACTGTCTTTTTATCTCTCTTTTCAAGGACCAGTAGCACATGACTACTAACAACTCAGGAACATAAAATCACTCCAGACAATATCCAGAAGGAACCAGGTCATCAGGGGAAAGGTTCATGGCAACACAAGCTATTCAGGAAGTCTTGTGACAGGGTAGACTGGAAACGTCTATGTTGGGTCTTCAATGTTGGATGTTTTGTTTTCAGAACAATCTGTACTTTTAAGTGATAAGTAGTTGTGTTCAGAAATTCCATATAAAGCCTTGTCTCTCTCTTGTACTCTACTTATCACGTCCCTGAAGAGAGAAACTGTAAACCAGAACAGCTCGTGTCTTCTGTGGGATTGGAGGAATTTGCAAGAACTGCTGGGAGTAGGAAGGGGGGAAAGGGTGGCTTAAGGAAGGTGTCATTAGTCTAATGTCAGGGCATAAACAATGCAAGTGGGAAACCCAGGTGCCAAAAGTAATGTCAGATATTAGATGTGTACTAGGAATACCTAGGGTCCAAAGGCAGGGACAGAAAGGGCACATGGTCTTTAGCATTCAGCAGCAGTTTGTGCCCATCATGGAGTAATTGACCTAGCTGATGACTGCCAGAAGAACACTTAGTCATATTCCTGATGAGCATTAATCAAGAAAACCAATGTGAATATTCCTGTTGGCTTTGTTCCTAGTAAAACAGGGGTTTAGATTGCTGGCTACTTCATCTTCAAAGGGCTGGTGGACAAAGCATAGAAGACAAAACATGGGCAAGGTGCTGGGATGTCTGAACCTGTCACTAAAATTAGCATTAAAAAGTTAACAAAAAAATCAACATTTCCTTGGCCACTAGATGGTGCATGGGGACTATCACTGAAGAGCTGGAGACAATGACAATAAGGATGCGTTGTGTTTAGAGCTGGTCTCAAGCAATTTTAAAGGTAATTATATTATAACTTGGCCCGGTTCACATAGGGTAAATCTAACAGTTAAATGAGGTATTGCCAAATTGTGCTGAACAGCTATTGAGCTCTTGTTTTGGCAGGTAGTTGGAATGCTAGATTAGAGTCTCTCAAACTATGATCTGTGGCATTGTCCTCAAATGCACTATCCACTAGGTTATGATGTCATGCTTGCTCTCTCTCGCCCAGTGAAGCCTGCATTCTTTACTGCATAGTGACACAGTTTCAGCAGGTATAGGTGAGCTGCCCCCCTCGCAATATAAAAGGTGGGTGGAAAAAAAATGTGAGCCTTTGGAAAGCCGCTTGTTTTGGATATAATTACCTATTTTTCAGGAGGAGCTTGTGCGCCCCAGATCCTGAGTGAAAGCAGGTGCTTAAGCTCTAGAGCTTTCCTCTCTGGAGCAGTTCCTTCTTGCTCAGTATGCAGGGTAGTGATTCTCAACCAAAGACCCTTGAAATCCCTTAAAGGGTGCTGTATAGCATCAGCACTGCTAGATGTGTAAACAGCTGCACGTAATTCACATTCAGACCTGTTGTAGCCTAGGTTCTTTGCTGCAGAAGACGAGGTTGGATTATTTTTCCATAATCAAAAATGAAGTGGAATCTAAGAGCTTGTATTTTGTAAAGGGTGTCTTGAGTCTAAAAAGCTTGAGAACTGCTGGTGGAGTTTCAGTACCTAACTCTTCCTGTGGAGTGCATAGGTACTAGGCACCTAATTAAGGGTTTGGGATTATGCCCCAGATGTTCTGCCCTAAAAATTAGGTCCTGCCATGCTCAATGTGTCAATCTCTGATTCCATTATTGGATTCAGCCAACTGTGGTTTAGCCTGTCACTTGGAGAGCAGAATATCATTCAGAATTACTGTCCTGCAAGCATGTAAGCAGTTGTTCGATAGGAGTCAAAGATCATCCAAACTTCCTCAAGTTTTCCAACCAGATAAGAGAAGGCAGAAGTGCTGGGGAAAAAGGAGGAGTAAGCTTCATTACACTACAGAAATTAAAATGTATCATACCCCAATGTTTCTGAAGGATTTGGGATTGAATATATCTACCGGTGCTAAGTGCTTTCAGATGCCAGGTCAGCTATTTTTAAGAGAATCCCTATCATTTTTGCTAAAGTGCCATTTTATTACTTAATCTGGTTGTTTTCTTTGCAGGTTTTACTGATGGAAACTGTATGCGCTTGATGACTTTATCACACCTCTTCCTAGGTTGCCTGCTGTGCCTCAAGCATCCATTAATAGACAACGCCACGCTTCCCTTCTCATTATGAGATATGTCAGTCATTTTAGACCTAAATGTATCTTTGTCCCAGATGAACTTGCTGTTATCTCATGTATTATTGTAAATGACAGCAGAACGCTCAAGTTGAAGGGCTGCCACGTTGTACGGCTATATCAAGATCCAACTTCCCCTCCCTACACTTCAGCATTGAATTAACAAAATGTCTGCACTGCCGCGATACTTGCACTGACTGCCCCAGAGCTATCTCAGGCCTGGGGGAATTTCAGCCTGAGCTTCAGCATGGCTGGGTTGCAAGCTGGGGCAGGCAATGATTGCATGTGAAGTGATGGGGCTCTTGGATGCGTGCCAGGATAACTGCTGAAGCGTGAGTCTATGACAAAAAAGGGGTTTTCCATGATAAAAAATCTTGTGGTTCCAGCTTCTCCAACCATTTCGGCCCCTCATTTTGAATCAGTTTTTACATCTGCAGTAGGATGCTATAAGTGTGTGCAGAGCTCCAGGAAGGTATTTCTTTGGCAAGGTATGTCTTTAACTTGTAGAATTCATTGCCACAGGAGGTAGTGGAGGCAGAGAGCATAGCCAGGTTCAAAAGGGGCCTGGATACATTCATGGACGATGGATCTATCAGTGGCTGTTGAACAGAACCGTTGGAGATGTTCCCTTGGCATCTCTGACTCCATGAATGGTGGATGCCAGGGACATATAGATCAGAGTTTCTCAACCTGCGGGTTGCGACCCAAAAGTGGGTCACAAGAATATATATGAAAGGGTCATGAATGAACTTTAAACATTGATTCTCCTTTAAAGGAGATAAATGTGGGAAACTGTGGCTTTCCCCTTGAAGGCTAGCAGGGTTCCAGCCTGCAAGGGGCTGCTTCGGGACCCCTTATACCCCACGTGCTGGGGGGAAATATGCAAATGAGTCTTATTCTTTATTTTATACTGCTCGCCAGTGAGTGAGTGAGAACTGGGTCCCCAAAGTTTAAGCATTTCTTTGAGGCAAGCATCCGTAAGAAAATACTGACAGCAGACTGGGCTAAGACTGAGTGTAGGAAGCATTTGAAGACCCAGACTGAAGAGGCTGGGATGGAGGATGCTTCCTTATAGTTTCTCCAGGCATCCAAATTCCTCCAGGCTTGGGCCTGCACGTAGGATGTCTGCCAACGGATTTGGGAGTATCTGAAGTCCCAGGGTGAGAACTGGGGATGGAGGATGTCTGCCGGTTGTAGTGCCACACACGCTGTTTGGAAAGATTGAGTTCTGCCTGCTCCATCATTTTGGTTTTTGGAATGACCGAGTTTTGCTCAATTGATACGATTTGGAACTGTTTTGACCTGGAACATGAAATAAATTAATATATATTTTTTAATGTTACAACATTTAAAAAAAAAGTCAGTTAAGAGTTCCTGAGAGTGACTTGGGTTTTGCATATGCTGCATCAATTAGCTGCCTCGAAAATTATCCTACGTTTTGAACTTATTATTATTATTGATGGTACAACATTAAAATTACGGTACATATACGAAAATGATCGTACACCTGGCACCACTGCCCGGCTGGTGGCGCTGCTGTTCCTGCAGCTCCCCCCGCCAGCTCTGATGCGCGGGCCACACGCAGCATCCGCCCCTTAGCCCCGCCCCTGCCGTTAGCCCCGCCCCAAGAGGCGTGCCAGGGCAGGGTGGGCGGGCACCCCGCGGGGCGGGACCTGCGCCATTATGTCCCCGCCCACTTTGAAGCAAGAGCTGAGGGGGAGGGGTTCGGTTGCCAACCCCGCCCTCGTCTTTTCCAATCTCTCGCGATACCTCCATCTTCTGCTCCGCGCGGGTGCTGAAAGAGGGGGAGGTTGCTCTCGCGAGAACTCTCGCTTTCTCCGCCAATCGCAGGCTGGGAGGCGGGGACAGCGGCTGAGGTGGCAGGGCGGTGCGTGCCCGCGACTGTCGCCGGGGGGGAGGGGCCGGATGCTAGGGCGATGAGCGCGCGCGGCGGCAGCTGACCGCCGCCCCGTGCGCTGGGTGACGGGCCTGAGGCCGCGATGATGGCGGCGGTGGCCGAGCTGGAGTCCTCGTTGGAGCTGAGCCTGGGCGGCGGCGCGGGTCCAGGCGGGCTGCCCCCCGCGCGCTCGCGCATCTTCAAGATCATCGTCATCGGCGACTCCAACGTGGGCAAGACGTGCCTGACCTACCGCTTCTGCGCCGGGCGCTTCCCGCAGCGCACCGAGGCCACCATCGGCGTGGACTTCCGCGAGCGCGCCGTCACCATCGACGGCGAGCGCATCAAGGTGGGCGGCGCCACCCGGCCCCGCGCCCCGGCGGGTGGGAGGGGAGGGGAGGGCTCCGAGACGCCTGAAACCCCCTGCCCAGCCCCCACTCCTGGTGTTTTCGGGTTTGCCAGGTTCCCCCTCAGGGGAGCTGCCTATCTTTGACATTGGAACCAGAGCAGGCGTGGACCTGAAGCTCATCATAGTTCATAGAAAATTCAGGTTGACAATTCAGGGAGCCTAGGAGGTCTAATCTGACCCCCTGCTCACAGTAGGGCTGGCCCCAGCTACATCATCCCAGCCAGGGCTTTGTCTAGCCTGGTCTTAAAAACCTCCAAGGATGGAGATTGCACAGCCTGTCTGGGTAACCTGCTCCAGTACTTCACTGCCCTCCTCATGAGACAGTTCTTGCTAATATCTAACCTAAACTTCCCTTGCTGCAACCTGGGATGGATGCTCCTTGGTCTGTCATCTGCTACCACTGAGGACAGTGATGGCAGATGACCTCGGCCTCCTTGTATAACCCCCCTGCTGATAGTTGAAGGCTGCTATTAAATCTCCTCTCAATCTTCTGTTCTCCAGACTAAGTCCAGTTGCCTCAGCCTCTCCTCGTAAATCCTGTTCCCCAGCCCTCTAACTATTTTCCTGGCCCTCTGCTGGACTCTCCACTGATCTCTACCCCATGCTGATGCTGACCTTATCAGCTGATTGTCAAGCTCAGGATGGGGGTGCTACCACACTCTATGTATGGCCCCATGCAAAGGAGCCACAAAACTATTCCCCATATTTTACAGGCCAACTTTGTGCTTGGTTTGCCACCTTATGGTGCTGTTGATTGGCTGAAGGTGTAGCACTGTTGTTATTCATAGTGCAATTGACATCTGAATCACGTTAAAGGGCCATAGTCCCCATACCAGACCAAAAAACTAAGGGCATTTATACACATGCTCAGGGGGCGGTGGTTTAATTAGAGCAGCTTTGAGATCCATTGGAATTAAAGCACCTGGAGTATTTCGTGAATCATCATCCCCATGCTTAAAAATGGCACTGCAGGCAATTTTTTTAAAGCTCGTTAAAAGTGCCCCGGCTGCCATTTTTAAGCAGAGGAACGCTGATACACGAGACGTGAGGCTGCTGGAGTGCGGTAATTACCTCACTCCAGCAGCCTCGATTAATCAAGTCTGCCCCAACACGCTGTAATTTACAGTATCGTTGCTCATGTATTGGCACTCTGTGTAGAGTAGGAGCAGAAACTTGCTTAAACAAGATTGAAACCAACATCACCAAATCTTAATGAGGTTAGGTCTTTGGTTCACTGAGTTGATATCTTATGTACCCTAGTAGGATGTCATCACCTCCTTTTTTTTTTTTACTTTGTTTTGGTTTAAAACATTGCAGAGTTAGGGGGAAAGGAGTTTCAAATGCCCTTTGAGATACTGGCATAAGTTCTGTTGTAACCATGTTTTAGCTTACGCCAGGTTGTGCACACAGCTGTACCCACAAAGTATATGCACACAAGATAGCTATGGCCTGGGGTCCCTTTGTGCCCTGTCCTGTTGCCTGCAGGGCTCTGGGCAGGCTGCCAGAATGCTGTGCCAATGCAGTGTTTGTAGCCCCAGCTGCTGTCACCAGCCTGGAAGGAGTGTATTGGCCAGATGCACACACAGCAAGGGTGGCACTGCTCTGAAATCCTTCCTGAGGCACAGCGGCCACAAGGGACATGCCCAGGAGGGAGCTGGAGAAGGTGAGATGCTGAGTATGAGACTGCTTGGTCTTTCCGGCACAATGATTCTCCCCCTTGTTGGGCTTGAGGCCTTCCTCTGTGACTTATTTTTTGAACTGAGCAGCACCCCATTTCAAAAACTAACTTAAGTACTACAGTGCTTACCTCCTTGCAGACAGGCCAGCAGTGGGGGGTCAGGAATTGGTTAGGCGGAAACCAGCCTGAGCTTGCGCAGACTGCGTTATTTCTTTGCACCTTGTATGCACCTTGCTTATCACCACACTTTGCAGCACCTTTTTCTATCTGGCTGAGAATTGCTGCTCTAGATCAACATGAAGGCTCAGTGTTACAATTTACAACAGCAGCAGTGAGAATTTTACAGATTACTAGGTTAAGAAATGACAGGCCACATGGAGCAAGCTACTACATATACTTAAGATGCCAACCATCTTGAGCAACTAGATCAGCTTTTAGCAATGAAAGACTACAGTGTATTTCAGTGACAGCTTAAGGCTGTGTTCAGACTGCCACATGCCAGGTCAGGAGATCTAGTGCGAAGAATGGCAGCATCACATCTGCTCTTCCCTCTTGATTCTGATCATAGTTTTTGTTAGCTCTTATTCTTACCTTGAGCTTAGGTTGGTAAAAATTGATCCAAGTGTGAACCTTTCTTAGGGAGCTTAAAGGCTGCTAAAAGCAAACTTGTACAGCTTAAAACGTAGGTGCAAGACATCAATTGCTTGCAAAATCTAGTGGCAGAATGTTTTAGTGTGGCTTTTATTTGTTTCTTAATAACCCAGCCACATTATATTGACATATACAGGTTTCCCTCCATTTATGCGGTAGAAGTGTTCCCAGGGAATGGCACATAAAGCAAACCCACTTTACAATTAAGTAGATAGGGATGCATTCCCAGGGTAGTGAGGGAGTGGGGCTGGGTCTAGGGAAGCGGCAGGGAGAGGGGCGCAGTGCAGCACAGTGGCTACAAGCAGGCGGTGTCTGCTGTTCCTGGGGCTGCAGCAGAGGCAGCACCGGGCTCTTCGTGGTGCTTAGGGTGGACAGCAGCCCCACTCACCCCACTTCTCCCCATTTACCCCACTTCAGGGCCAGGCCCCACTCACCTGCCTCTGAAGAGCCTGCTGCCGTCGCCAACCCAGGTCTGCAGTGGCCGCTGGCCCCAGCCTGCTCTCATCCAGCTGCAGGTGGCTGCCCACCCCTGCTGCAGCTGCTCTAGGAGCGGCTGATACAAGCGGCTTGCAGCTGCTGCGCTGTACCGTGCCCCAAACCCCCCAGGGCTCTGCTTCCCCATGGGCACTGAACCCCCTAGCATGGTGCAGCCTAGCAGGCGGCGTCCACTGCTCCCAGAGCTGCAGCAGGATCAGGCAGCTGCCTGCAGCCGGTGGCTGCTGCAGGCTGGGGCCGGCGCTTGGCTGCTTCAGGGTGGGAGGGCAGGTTGAGGGGGCCTGTGGCAAATTTGGGGTGGCAGCAGCCACCCTCTCAATGCCATGGCCCACCCTGAGTGCCAGGAAGAGCCTGGTGCCACCTCCGGCCTGAGTCTGCAGTGGCCACTGGCCCCATCCTGCTGTTGTGCAGCTTCCTGCCCCTGCTGCAGCCCTAATAGCAGTGGATGTCACCTGCTTGCAGCTGCTGGGCTGCACTGTGCTGGGGGGTTTGGGGCATGGTGCCCCAGGGGAAGTGGAGCACCTGGGGGGTTTGGGGCATGGCACAGCCAGAGCAGCTGCAGCAGGGGCAGGCAGCCGCCTACAGCTGGACGAGAGCAGGCTCTTCAGGGGCAGGTGAGTAGGGCCTGGCCCCACGGCCCTTTACCCTCCCCTCACCCATCCTTCTGCTCATGGCCCTTTTCCTCCTCTCATAAACTCAGACTTACCTGCTTGGGGAAGGGCAGAACGCACCTATGCTGGTCGCATATATGACAATTTACCTCGCATATAACGAATTTCGGGTACAAAAGGGTCATTGCATAAGAGCAAATTTGCATAAATCAAACCCGCATAAATTGAGGGAAACCTGTACCATATATTAAAGTCCATATTATAGTTTGGCCTTAGGCGCTGAACTTTAAAAGATAATGGAAGCATGGGAAATAACTATACACTTGGAACCGGGCCCAACGCCCATTTAATACAGTACAATACTTTTCTGTTTTTGGTCCCATCAGATTTCACTGATGATGTTTCTTCTTTTATGTGTGTTTGTTTGCATGGCTGCTGGCGAAACAACAAAGGAGTGTAGGCTTGCTAGGCCCTCAAGGCTTAGTCCCCTGTGCTTACAGAGGAAACTTGCAAGAAATTCTGAAAATTGTCACTTCAAACCTTCTACACAACTACCAGGCACAATGTCTAAAACACCAAGAACACTGTATAACAACAGCCTGTAGGTTAAAGCAGGAGTGAGGAGAGCACTCCCCTGCTACTGTAATGAGGATGTATTAATTGGTTAATAGAATAAACTAGGAAAAGGCATGGGTGAAGGCAAAAGACAATGTATGCTAGTCTGATCAAGGGGAAAAAAATCCTTTGTGAAGTCTCAGAGCTTCTCTTCTTTCCAATTCTGTGCGCCATTTTCTCAGCCTCCCATCTTTTCCTGTCTTCTATTAATTTTCCAATCACACATCATGCCAACACTGACTGTTCTGCTTTTGTTCCATCCTTTTTTCTTTCTTTCTTTTTTTTTTTTCTTTTAAAGTTCTCAAGAATTCTCTCCTCTACATTTTTCCTTTCCTGGGTGTGTCCCCACAAGTATGCACGTGCAATTTGCAGTGCTTGCAAACCTGTTGCAGCACCACAAACCACACATACACATGTTCACTGAGCTGCAAATTAGCAGTGCAACATTTTTTTCCTGGTGTCAAAAAAACCCCCAACTTCATTAAATACACCAAAAAAAGCAGGGCAGTGCACATGGCTGGAGTATGGCACCTGAAACTGGAGCCTGGCTGGTCAGAGCCATGCTCTGGCTATTGGCCACGCTCTGTGTGCCCAGATTGCCACTGGTGTAGTCCTGGGAAACGCCCAGGACCCCAGATAAGGCTGCTGGGGCCATCCCAGGTGCTGGCTTCAGCCTCCCCTACTCCACCAAGGTCAATTTGCTGCGTGCCAGAGCACATGTGCAGGGGCATGCATGCCAGGGGACACCTAGCAGCAGCACAAATATGTGTTGCTGGTATTTGTGCCCAGGAAAATGGATGTTCCCACTCATGGGGACATGCCCCTTGAGGCTGTGTATTGTCCCTCCTCTGAGGCTGAGAAACTGAACACTGTTGTTCCTTGGTTTGTTGGTATCCATTAGGTGTCATGAGGTCATCACTAGAGCGTGAGTGAGCACCCTTGCAGCACCATTCAAGTGTGTTCACTGCTTTGGGGGCCTCTGGAATAAGTGAGGGATTTGGTCCTCAATTCTAAAATAATTCCACCACTAGGCTATTGGGCCATTTTGGTAAAAGATATTCCCTGCAGGGCATACTGGTTCCTTGAGCTTATCATCTTCCTTTTCAGCAGGCTCCTTCCATTTTCTCTATTCTCATGAAGCTCTAGGTCATTTTTTTCTGTCTGTTGTTTAAAAAAAGTTTTGCCATTAATCCATCACTGCTTTGACTGCTAAGGGTGCGTCATGTGCTCGTAGCAAGTGCTTATAGCACTTCTCTGGCAATGCTTGCAGAAAGAATAGAGAGAGACTTATGTGAGCTTTATTCTGCTGTTCTTGTATTCTGGAGGAGCTGCTGAACTTTGGAATTTTCTCCCATTGCTTTGGAGGAGTGCATAAATTAATCTCCTTTTCTTTTCCTCTCTTCTTCCCTCCCCCAACCAGCTGGATGGTCATTCTCTTGCTTCAGCACAGAACACTTCCCCTGCAGCTGTAGAAATGCTGTGTCATTGCCAGTAACATAGGCACAATTCTTCTCAACAGGATTTTCCCACATAGGCAGGACACAGGAGCAAGTTATGTTCCTGTCGTTGTATTTTGTATTGCTTCTTTTTGAAAAAACAGTGCTTAGATGTGATTAGGACATTAAGGCTGTCATTATGTGAGTATTTTCTCAATTTTTAACTTATCCCTTGAGTGGATCTAAGCAGTAGAAACTAAAGGAGACTATTTCCTACCTACAGGTTTTAATTATGTGGGTCTAACTTTAATGGAAGCTGTCGTCACCACTTTTTTTGAGGTTTGGCTTTTACAATTCTTTTTTTAAGGGAAAGCAGGGGAAGTATGTCTTCTAGTTCTGCAGTTACTCAAATAAATACATCATTGTTTTTAAACCTAGAGTTTTAGTAGAATTTTGTAAAGTTATGCTCTACCCAGGAGGACCTAATTTTAGCCCTTTCAGTTATTTAATCTGTTCTTATTCTGAGTAGAAGAATATTCTCCATAAACCTTTTTTGGGGGGAGGTTCTTCCCCAAGCATGTTTTGGGATCATGGAACCAAAAGGAATGTCCTAGGTCTTTAAGTCCAGCCCCCCTGGTATCACAGGCACTATATTCTATTCCTTTATAAAAAGTAGTTATATTTTGTCCCTCTGGCTGCAGTTGGAAGACTGTTCTACAACCTCAGTTCTCAGATAGGTAGGAAGCTTCTTCTGATTTCCACGTAGATTTATTTGTGACCATTTCATGTTCTTGTCCCAGCATAGATTTTCTTCTTCCCTGGTGTTTACTCATGGATGTATTTATAGACTGCAGTCGTGTTTTCTTGGCCTTCACTTTGCTGGAAGGGCAATCCATTTTAGTCTCTTCTTGTGTACAACAGGCTTTCTATTTCCTCTGATCATCCTCGTAGCCTTTCTTGGTTCTACTCCAAGTTCATTTTCCTGGAACGTGAGTGATTGTAATTGTACTCAGTATCCCAAAGTGGGTCTCACCAATGGCATGTATAATGACATCAATATTTCCTTTTCTTTACTGGAGAGATTTTGCCTGACAGTATTTGCCTTTCTCAAGGCTGCCTCACAGGGACGTCTCAGTCATACTAAGATTAACTATTATATCAAGATCTTCCTCCTCAGTAGTTTCTAACGACAACCCTCTGTTGAAAAAGATGGGGTTGTGCTGAATTTTAAATAAAGAAAACTATAGATCAGTCTGTTGTTGCTAATAATGTATGAGTTAGTCTAAGTGCTACACACAGCTTTGTGAGAGCAAAAGTCCAAAATCTTCAGCCACTTAAAGCAATAAAATCCCGGACAGCCCTTTATTCTGAAAATCATTTTATGAACATCTCTGTAAAGGAAATATGCAAACTAAGGATGCTTCAAGAGATGCACATAAACATAGCCAATTTAAAAAATAATAATAATTTGGAGTTCTGTGCCTGCTCTTAATTTGTATTAATCTTAATACCAACTCTTATGGCTTTACAGTTGTGTTTTTCTGTCTTGTAAAATGTGCTTCTTTTCCTTGTTACTCTGTGAAAGGCATCTGACAATGGAAAATAAACCATGCAGAAATACTACCGAATGCATGAAGAAAACAAACAAGGTTTAAAAATAAAATATCTGATTTTTTTCCCTCTAAGCTTTCATTAACATGTTACAAAATAGCAAATCAATGTTTCTCTGATTCTTTTTAGTTGTACTAATGTCACACACAACAATTAGATCACTGTAGAACATGTTTTAAGTAACTGCTCCTATATGTAAAATAATCAGTCCCTGTTGATATCAGAAGTTGATGCCATGGCCACCAAGATAAAGCACTGCGTGGCAGCAGCGGGGGGAGGGGCACAAATCCATGCCACCACATCTCACTTTGGCAGCCATGATGGCATGACGCTCCCTCCCACATGCTGGGCCACAGAGGTGCCTCCTCTGGAGCTGAGTCTGGTCCTGCTGCAGTGCACGTCCTGCTCTGGGCACAGTAATCTCGGAGGGAATATGCTCCCCGTGCCCCATTGCCTGTGCTCCTTTCCCCACCCAATGCATGGCCTGTCTCCACCTCTCTTCCTCTGCATGGCCTGTGCCGCAACCCCACTCCTGCCCTCGTAGATGTACCTGTAGGGAGCTGTGGGAGTTGTTCTCCATGCGCCTGGCTGCCACGTACGTGTTTGTGCACCACACGGCACCCCTACTTTGATCGCTTTTCTCCTGCTCCCTGCAGCCTCAAGAAGCCCCTTGGAGGCTGGAACTCTGCCAGCCTGAAAGGGGAACCTACTGTTTCCCATGTTTTTCTCCTTTAAAGAGGAAAATCTGTGTTTTTCCACAACAAGTGGAAAACCAGGATCCCTGGTGTTAACTTTAAAAAGCTAAATAGGAGTATATATTTTTGGACATAAGAACATACCATGGAATACATAATCATGATGCATAGGACAGCTATACAGTTCAGAGTTTTTTGGTAATTGTGTAAATCTTAGTTCCTTATACAATTCATTGTACAAGCCAGCTCCACAGAAATAGTTGATCTAAAGGTCTAAAACCTATGGCCAACATGAGAATACTGTGGCGTAGAGGAAAATATATAGGGATTGAAGTAATTCATAAACTGTTGTCATATATCTTGCTGGAACAGAAGTGTATAGGCAAATCAATAAGGTAAATCCAGTTCTTCATAATGCATGTAAAATTCCATGTATTCTGAGTTTGGGGGAAAAAATCACTTTGTTAAAAGAATTTTTTTTTCTTCAGATTTCTCCCTGCAAATGCTGAAGGGAGAAGACTTTATTTTCTGATGTTTAACCCAAAATTGGTCCATCTTGGACAACTAGGAAGTCATCATGCATGGTAGGGACTTTAAAAGTTCAGTTTCTCAACTCACTAGGGCTGAGGATCAGGTAGGTAACTTGTTAAACTATATAGCTAATCTAGGTTAGTTGGATGACTTGGCTTTATGAATGTTCACTTTGAAGTCCCTAGTTCTCCTGGGCGCTCTTTGAAAATGAGCATTAGGGTAAGTTCAGGTACTTGGAAATGAGATTCTGCTTTAAGTAAACGTTCCATATGGAGTGAGAGGGAATCAAAGCTACTGTTCCTGGACCCAACAGATATCTCATTCTGTGGTAAAACTGCCACTCTCAGTAAGATAATATTAATTCTGGTAGCAGAAATCCTCTTCAGCAAAAACAAATATGCGCTGATATACATTCGTTTGCTACTTGTTCAAATAAAGCCTTTTTGCCACAGATTTCAATATCCTTTTGTCAGCTTTTACAAAATATCAGCATCAATAAACTCTTTCAGAAATCTGTATTGGTGATCAAGCTAAATGCCACACGGTAATTTCTTGGTATTTTTAATAAGGAGCAGATGGCTCTGCAAGGAAAATATTCACATAACATTTTGTAACCTTCTAAAATTCAGGCGAAGAAAATTCTTTAGCTCTTGAACTAAACCTCAGAATATGATTAATTCAGAGGAGATCTATATGATTTTCATAGTTAGGAATGATTTGCATCATTTTCCAACATGAATCAAAACCAGTTCTACTTTTGGTCTGTTTTTGTTCCTTTTCCCATTTCAGATCCAGCTGTGGGATACAGCGGGACAGGAGCGGTTTAGAAAGAGCATGGTGCAGCACTACTACAGGAATGTACACGCTGTTGTGTTTGTGTATGATATGACAAACCTTGCCAGTTTTCACAGTCTGCCATCATGGATAGAGGAATGCAAACAACACTTGCTTGCCAACGATATACCACGGATTCTTGTCGGAAATAAATGTGACCTGAGAAATGCTATTCAGGTGCCTACAGACTTGGCCCAGAAGTTTGCTGATACTCACAGTATGCCACTGTTTGAAACCTCTGCTAAAAGCCCCAATGACAATGACCATGTGGAAGCCATATTTATGACACTGGCTCACAAGCTCAAGAGCCACAAGCCATTGATGCTTAGTCAACCCCCAGGCAGTGGTGAGATACACTTAAAACCTGAACCAAAACCTGCCATGACCTGCTGGTGTTAGATCACAGTATTTATGCAGTCACCACCTCGTTGTATTTGCAAATGCTTTAAAATTACCTTGGTAATGTTCCAGGTACTAGTAGCAATTATATCAGATCTCTTTGGTACTTTAATGTGTTTTTTCTTGTATCTGTGTGCCCTACTCATCTCTTTGCACTTTGTAATTATTGTACTGTCTGAATTACTGAATTTTGATTGTACACATACAGGAGAAAAGACTTTCAAGTGAAGTTTAGATCGAGTGAGCCCACTCAAAGTCACTTGCTGCTAGAGATCATTTTCATCGGTTTTGGTAAGGTTATATATATAAATATCCCAATTTACTGATACTACTTTGGCTTGTATCTCAGTAGGATAACATGGGAAGACCTACTCCCTTAGGCCAAGAGACAGAGAATAGGTGTTGAGCATCTGGGGTAATAGTGGAAGTTGTTCTGGCTGTATTTCTAAACATCTACACACACAACTGCCTGCTGAGAAAAGAGGGAAAGAGTCAATATAGAATGCTCACATGGCATTGACCTTAATGGTCTGTCATTTCACATTAAACCATCTATTTTTATATAGAGCAAGGGGGAGAGAATTCACAAACTGTTGTCCTTGTCCTCCCTGCACAGTTGTTCAAAGCTAAACCTTGATTAATTTTTGTTTTTTGAGGTTTGCACATGTCCTCTGCTTTTCATCTTATAGAAGATAGTTTGGGTAAAAGACAGGTGGGATTTTATGGAAAACTCGGGGGCCTAATATCCCACCCAGCTTCTAAGAACTAAAATTATTTAAGATCCTATTGAGGAGATATTCTGTATTTGAATTGTTCCCAGGGTAAGTAAACACAGTCCAGTAGATTAAAACACGAGCAAAGTTGGCAGAGGTAAATATTGACTTTCTGGCAGGGGAGGAGGGGATTGTTTTTTAAATAGTCTGAAAAAATAAATTGTATGAAGAAAGTTAGGATGCATTTTTTGGGACTAAAGCACTTGGTGGGGAAATGCTAGTCTTGATGCCCACTTGCCAAATATGAGCCTATGCCTTATTTGTTGAAAATGTCATAGCCACTATAATGTAATGGTATATACAGGTCTCCATCAAAATGGGATTGAAGGCTGCTGTTCTGTGCAACTGAATTTGCCTACGAACTTCTAGAATAGCTGAAGGTTAGTTCCTGTCTACACATGTAAAGAAGAAAATGATACAGTCTCTTTAAAGTTTAGAGAATCTCATGCTTCTTTAAAATGCGTGTAAATTTCTATAGTGTACGTTAAATATGAGGAAGACTTAGTACATCATTTTGTCCATCCCCAAACAAGTCTGTCTCAGCTGTTTGCAGGCTACATTCTGTGTAAGCGGTCGCCTTGATTGATTTCTTAGCATAGGTAAGGTGAACTGTGCAAAAAATACGTTTTAGAACCTTCATCTGAGTTTTACAGATACTGTAAATGTATTGCAATCTCTTCATTCCAGTTTTTTGTTTGGAGATTGTATTTCTTATTGAAAAGCATGCTGAGTTGCACGTAATCATATGGTAACATCAAAAGGGAATGCAAGCCATATAATTCAGCATATGACTTCATTCATGTGGACTGATCAAACTGTTTTGTTTGAACATTAAATGTTCAAAGAAAATTAAGTCAAAATGGAGAGCTCTGCTTTATGATATGTCATGTATAATGCTGACTGAAACTATTACAATGATCATTTTATAAACTGCCACCACGGCAGGTTATGTTAAGATAATTTAAGTGCAGAAACAAGATAATTGTATTAACCAAACTATGAAGGATAATAATGTAATTCTTTCTCCATGTTACGTTCTAGATTTAGAAAGATCAATCAATTTTGACTAATCGGAATTAGAATTAAGAATTTTTAAATTTATTTTTTATTTGTTTTAAAAATAAGATATACAATAATTTTTGTAAAGCTGCTATAACAACTATAATGGTAATTTTATTTATGCAACATTTTGAAAAAGGGAAATTTATCTGCTTTAAACATTAAACAACTAGGATTTGGTTTACAAGCCTTCTGAGAACAATCAGCTTTTTAACAGTAGTGTCCTTAAAGATTTTTTTAAAAAAGGGATTGATCTTAAATGTATTTGTATAATATTACAAATAAGTATGGTTTACAGTCCTCCTGGACAGTTTTTTTCACTCATGTCCTTATACTTTTAAAAAAGGATTAATCTTAAGTGTTTGTATAGTATTCAAGTATTTCAACAAGCTTTCTAACCGTAACTTTTTATTTTTTAGAATAAAAACAGAAGGCAGAATTAAAGTCAGTCAGGGTAGGGGTTGACATAAGGAAATAAATTTAGTAGATATAATATAAATGTTAAACTCTATTACAACCACCTGGAAACCCGCTAAATTTTGTTTAAGTAAAATTTACAACTTGTAAATAAGGGCCCTGTGTCATCAAATCATGTGAAATAAATTTTAGCTATGTAATCTTGCCTTCAGCACCAAGCATGTTTTATTAGTTCTGCCACAGTAACAACGATCACTGATCATTAATTCAGGAACCAGTATGCTGCTTGGCTTTCACTAGTAATGTCTGACACTCAAAGTCTTATGTCAAAGATACTGAATATTTTGTATATGTATTTTCACCCTGTCAGAATTCAAGTCAGGTAATTTTGTATCTGTTTAAAACAATATTATGTGACACAATCCCAGAAACCTAATAAACTGGCTTTGCCACAAATAATATTCCCTTGTTTTCACTTGTGTTTTGTGGGTTCTTTCTTGGTGGAGTTTACAAAAAATGCTATGTGATGCTTAAGTAAAGAAAATAATCCATAGTCTTCACCTATCTAGATGCTCAAATGCCCTGTCATAAAGTCGTCATGTAGACAACTATTCCCTGCTCCCTTCTAGAATGGGCTGTTCCAGGTGCTTTAAGTGCTGCTGAAATCTCCAATAGGGGCCTACCTTTCCCTGTAGTTTGCAGCAGTTTTGAAGAGACCATGAAGAAGAAGAACAGGATTAAAGCAAGGTAACTTGCTACCATTATTTTATCTCTTTGACCCTCTGTTGTGAGCTAAACATACCCAGAAGACCTACTTTAGCATGCTACCACACCTGCAGCCTGGACCTGGAACAGTTCTTAAAGCAGTGTTCAAAACTTCTTTTTTTTTTTTCTTTTGCCTTTTTGAGGGATAGAAGTTTGCAGCCCAACAGAGGGAGTCCTGCTTTTCAATAATGTTCATGGCCTCCAGCTAGGCAAGACTCTCAGATCTTACTTTTGGTGCTGTGTATAGCAGCTGTGCCCATCACTCTCCTGCCTTTTCCACCCTCCACCAGGGGTTTTGTTCCATTTCTAGATTTTATTTTATTTTATTTTATTTTGGAGCCATGGAATGCTGGTCTTGCTGCCAATAAAGAGGGGCAGGTTCCCTGTATCAAGAGAATGAAACCATTTGCATCTGAAATCATGCCTGATGCTAAGTTTCTGCCTCCTGAAACGCTGAGGACCATAGATTCATCTCTTCTACCCCCATAAAAATGGAAAGAAGGGATGGTAAAAGGGGCCTATTATGGCATCATTTATAATTCATAACGCAGCTGGAAGGCTAACAGACTTTTATGTGCTGGGACAAATGTGAATTACTTTCACTGAGCAAAATATTGATTCTGTTTCTGGAAATGAGTGAGGGAGGAGACTGGCAAAAAAACTATATATGCTCTGTTCTTTTCCTTCTGATGCATCTGTTTTTCTTTGGGTAGTCTTAAATCACTTTGTTAACTTTTGGTCTTACTTGCTCTGGGCTGGTGCCTTCAAAAAATACTCATTTTCCAAATGTTATAATCCCCACCTTTCCTCAAAGATTAATCTATAAATTGCTATGCCAACAGAGGGCATAAGACCGAATTGGTGGTGTTTTTGAGTTAGAAAGGTCCAGGTCCTTTCTCAGTCCCAATTAACTCTTAAACTTTCCAGACTGGAGACCATCTTAGGGGCAGGAGCTACCTGAAACAATCTGATTTAAAGGGATCCAGGTTTTCCGTTTGCCATGAAAAAACACAGATTTTCTCCTTTTTAAAGGAGAAAAGCTTGGGAAACAGTGGGTTTCCCTCTGCAGGCTGGCAGAGTTCCAGCCTGCAAGGGGCTGCTTCGGGTGGAGGGAGTAGGATGCAGGGGGGGCACTGTGTGCATGTGAGCATGCACACATGCCACAGCCTGGCTGCCATGTGTAGAGAGCAGCTCCCTCCAGGTAAACCTATGGGGTGGGACGAGGGAACACAGACTACATGACAGGAGGTAGGAGAGCACAGGCAGCATAGTGGAGGGGAGTTGAGAAGGGGCATGTGCTCCCCCAGATTTCTGAGCCCACAGCAGGGTACAGGGCTGCAGCCAGGCTGGACCAGCTCCAGACAGGAGCCAACTCTGCTGCCCAGTGGGCAGGGCCCAGCACAAAAGGAAGTGCCAAGCCACTATGGCCACCAAGATGAGGCACCCCCTGCCTGCCCAGCAGCACCAGGGGCACAATTCCATGCCAATGCAGTGCCTCATCTTGACAGCTATGGGGGAGCTCCTGGCCAGAGCTGGTCCGGCCCACCTGCAACCCTGTGCCTGTGCCCCCTTTCCCCACACACCCACTTCCTTGACCCCAGTGTGTGAGCAAAAAGTTGGGAGTGAGGGGCACTAGCAGGCCTGGTGGGAGGGCTGGGATGGGAGTGAGGGGCACCGACGTATCAGGGCTGCTCAGCACCACAAAGCAGCAGTGGGGACAGCTGCAGCTGGACCCGCATCCTAGTGAGCAAAGGGGGCAGGGGGAAAAACCAAAATTAAATGCTAAAATATACAGTTATTTAGAATTTATTTTATTATTATGATTGAGGCACTGGTAAGCTTCCAAATAGCTTTGTTATTAGTGTTTCATTTTATTTCTGGAAAAACAGATTTGGGTGGTTTTATTGGATAATATGGGATTTTTTTAATAGGGAAAACCAGGATCTTTGCTGATTTATTTAGTATAATTTGTTAGGCTTTTTGATTCAATGTATATAAAGTGATAGGGGAGACTATTACGAGCATAACAAAGCTCCCAGCCCTGATGGCGTCGTTATCTCACCGTGGATATTGCTACCTGGAACGTTACTGGAGGCTGAGAGGTACCTCTTGGAGTTTCTGCAACTCGTCTCCACCCTCAAAATAAGAGAATGGGTGGGGGGAGGGGAAGAGAACTGTAAAATTTTCTCTAGTACATTTGTATATCTTCCTTCACCTGCTGCTGCCATAGTCAGCAATTACAGGCTGTGTTTGTGAGAATCCAGCAGCTCTTACTTCTGCCCCTCTACCTCTTGAAATGAGTAGGGTGGGATACAGGCAGAGAAGAAAGTAGTAGGACTTTCAAGAATTACGATTCTGAAAGGGACAGGAGACTGCCCCCTTTTTAGTAACAGCCAATGCAGATTAAGATCTGGGCTCTTTTCATCCTCCATCCTGAGCCTGTGACCAAGTCCTCTCATTTGCCTCTGGTATAGCAGTTTGGATATCAACTCTGCACTGTCTTCCAGTGTAGGTCTAGGATCTGTATCTAGATCTTGTAATCTCAGCAGACTTCTATAATCTTTTGAAGACCTTGATGGTGAACCACTTCTAAATACCTCTCATTCCTCTCTCCTTCCTCACCCATGTCTCTGCACTGCCCAAGAAAGTGCTAAACCTTCTACACTGAATATCATCCTTATCCTCACATTAGTATCACTTGAACCTATTAGAAATGGCAGTTGCCTTCACTATCCTTGTGCTACCTCACACAAGCACTCCGTGGTGTTTCCCAAGTACCAATGTTTTAGTTTGCGTCAGTTCCTTGCATGCAATTTTTCCAGTTATCTATTCTGCACCCCTGACCTTTCTCACCTCTGACCTCTTCCTGCTGTGCACTAAATGCTTCCATCTCTACCATTCTGTCTTTTTGCCAGTGATGATGTCCTGCTGGCAAACAGCAAACTCCAGGTCCTGTAGCTTCTGCTATCCAATTGACTACTGCTTGTCAGGTCCATTCTCCATTGTATTCATTCTGTGACTTCATAAAACCAAAGGTGAGAGGTTTTACCCTTTTAGCAGTCGCTTATAATCTAGAACCAGTTTTGAATGTCTGCTGTTAACCTTAATCTTTCTGTAATAACTCAGTGAAGTTAAGAAAAACTTCCAAGGGAGACCATCAGGTCACAATTTCTTCTAGGTGTATGGTCCAGGGGTAAATCAAATTCCTTTTCAAAACTGATGAAGTTGATAGCATTTGCCCTCTAGTATGCCACATATTTCTCCATCATTTGTCTTAAGGAAAATATTTGTTCCAGTTTTAAAATTGGCCTGGCCCTATCTAAATTTTTTCTCAGCTGCTCCATTTCCATGCAAGTATTGCAATGATCTTGTTTTGCTTGAGGGTAGAATTGTGTCCCTCCAGTGCCTGCCTTCTCACATGTCACCTTTCTTTGGCAATCCAGCTGCTAGTCTCATGCACCACTCTGCAGGGACCTGTTCAGTGACCCAGAACCTGCATGCTAGTCTTGTTAGCAGATATACTGCAGTGCTTCCTCCCGCCTTCACCTTCCTACAGGGACATTTTTGAGCCCAGAAGATTTGCCATTGTGGAATCAGAAAAAATATATGCCTTAAACTTTGATTATTTTAGTTATAAGATGACATAACCGCTTTGTGTAGAATTGCTGGCTCTGTACAGTAGAACAGATAAGGGCAAGTGTTTGTTCTTTGTAACTCTTCTGCAAATGCTTCACTCACTGCGGCCTTGAAGGTAGAAAAAAAAAAAGTATGTACAAAGTAGATTTCCAGGTGCAAGAAGGAGGTTTGTGAACTAACCCCACCTCCCCCATAATTCCCATCCTGATTACAGCAAAGAAATAATGAAGTAATATTATAGCCGCTTTTCATGCTAATTTCACTATATGATCACGTGAGTTGTAAGCGACTGTTAAAAAGTATATAAGCCTCCTGATTTTGCTCTTGGGCGGGGGGGGACCCCTTCCAAGTGCTTGGGAAATCCATGTCACTTTGGAACTCCCCCTACAGCTGTAGTTTCTTTTGAATAAAAGCTTCTGCTGACCTGACCCAAAAGTACTCTGTGTGTGTTTCCACGACACCATTTCTCAGCTTCCTTATTTTGGACTGTGGTATCTACCATCTAAATTAACATTCAATACAAAAGAATCACCTGAGTCAAACACAGTGGAGCTGTGTGGAATCTGGGTGGTAGAGTAACTTGCTAAAAGGTCCCTTCCATGATCTTTTCCTGTTCTTTCATCAAAAGTTTACTGTCTTCATGTTTATGCAATTTGTAAGTCTGCCTAATTGCCTCTGTCACAATCGCATGCACTTTCTGTGCATCGTTCCTTCTCATTTTGCACCCAGGGTTTGCCCTGCCACTGGCATCTTCCAACTCAGAGGTCCACTTCTGAAACTCTCTTTATTTCCTTCCTCAAGTTAATTTAGTCCCCTTTCCCTTTCAAACCTGCACTCTCCATCAGATCTCCCCTCTTCATATATTACCTTGAACCCTCTTCCTTCTCTCATCTGTTTCCCAAGTTTGACTTTGTCTGCAGCTTTTGTGTTTTCTTGTGGGGTATTTTGGGAGACGGGAATCTTTCCATGCAGATGCTTATATTGTTATTCTCCATGTCCATGGTCTATAAGCCATTCATCACTGAGAAATGGCCTTCTGCAGTTGTCTTAATTTGGGGGGGGGGGGTTCAGGATTAAGCAAATTTCTGTGTCGCATCTTTCACATTCTCCCTGCAGGGTTCTTCCTTATACATGCCTCCAACTTAACTTTTGTCAGTTAATAAACAACTGATGCCATTGTGTATATCCATTTCCCTAAAGGCTCAAACATCCAGTACTGGTCTTAGCTATTTACGATGGCCAATCATATTCCTATATTATCATTCCAAGGATATTCAGGTAAAGTTACAAATGTTTTTATGCCAAGATTTCAGTCCATATCACTAGCTAATAAAAAGTCCACAAGTCTTACCCCACTATCATTGTTTTTGTCCAATATTAAAGGCTGCTACCTCTCTTAGGTAACCAATTTCTGTTACTTTCCATTTTTGTACAGCAGCCTCTCATAACATAGTCAACTCAAGCTTTGGGAGGGCAGCCACCATGCTTTGAAAGTTAGTTAAAGAAAAGACTCTCTGCCTTATTACTCACATAATGCCCTCATGTATAAGCTTGTGTAGTTGTTACCTTGTTGGGCTGACACTGGAGTCAAGCCTTTACTATTTTTTCATTGACCTGTGTTCACTCCATTGCTACTGTTGCAACTTCTTTGGATAACAAGGCTGTTGTTTCTCCTTGGTGTATAGTATTGCTTCTTCCTGAATATATAACTAACATCATCCTGTACCAGCTTCCTTCTTCCATAGCACCTGAACTTCTGTACCAAGGAACTGCTTGCATATACCCCCACAAAATGTTAATGCTATTAGAAAAAAAGAGGGACTAACATTATCTCAACAGCTCTGACCCTTGGTAACATTAAGGCCCCTTTACACTTCCTGACTAGTGTGAATAGGACTGAGTGGCAGTAAGAATCACGCCCAATGTCTTGCTTCTTGCTAACAAAAAATGCTGTTTTCCTCTGTTCACACTACAAGTCCAAATCAGGATGCCTATTCATAAAGATGAATAGAATCATCAATGAGGCCAATCATCAATGTGCAACAACACTGTTATGAAAAGTAATTGCTGCTACTTTCCAGAGATTGCATTGGACACATTAGGCTGCATCTAGTTCTTGCTTCCAGCTGCACTATCGCAGTTAAAGTTAATGATGTTTTGGAGACTTTCCTAAAGAAGTTCTGGGCAGTGTAGGCAGATAGTCCCCATTGCTGCAAGAATGAATATGTAATGTCCTGTTATAACAGGAGTGGGTTGGTGTTCCAGCTCTGCTAGGTTCAGATCTTACCTGCACTAGCTCTGTTCTCCCTTCACATAACTCTTGGGGGTTAAGGAAAATGATGACTAATAATGGATTTTTTCTTATTTCCACTGTATAATGTCAGATGAAAGAAGGTCAGATGTCTCAGCCATTTTGACAGTTACTTAGTGGAAACTCATAGAAAAACATGTCACAGAAAACACTCTCTTATTTTTCCAATAATGCCTTTGCTGTTTGATCTTTGGACTGTTTATAAAAGTTGCTCTCAAACTTCCAGATTACCAGGCAGTTGTGTGCAAGATGGTATTAGCAGAGCAGCCTCTAGTTGTTTCAGAAAGTGTGATCAGCTGTAGTAAAGACATTAAAAGCCCCTTTGGCTTAAAGCCAATGATAATCAGCAGGGGGGGGTGGGGAAAGGTGGGGTGGGGAAAGGTGGTCTGTATTGCCAGCTGCATGCATTAAAAAATTCTGAGTTGCCTCCTTGCCACAGTCCCCCAAGCTATCATAAAATCAGCTTTAAAAAACAAACAAACAAACTGTGGGGTTCTTTGAACATGCCTTATAGTTCTGGAGCTTTTAGGTGAGATTTCTTCATCTTGTCCAGCACAAGAAGGACAAGAAACATTTGTTCGTATATGGGAGATGAGAATCTCACCTAATGACTCAATTCCAACAGGTCTCCTTTGGCAACAACTCCAGATATTGAGGGAAGTTTACAGTGCTGCATATCTCCACTAGCTTGTTTTTCTCTGCCTGCCAGGGCAGCCTGGCTCCTTTAAATTTAGCATGCTCATTACCAAGGATCCTGGTTTTCTCTGATTAAAAAAAAAAAAATCCCCCATTTTCAGATTATAAAAGGGAACCTAAAATCCACATTTTTCCATGATCAAAATGAAACACCACTCATATATATATTTTGCTTACCATCCATGGCACCCTTGGAAAGATTTCAAGGCCCCCTGGCCCCCTGGTTGAGAATCAGTGTGCCCAGGATGTGTAGCATACTAGGAGACAGTCTGGGTGAGGAGCAGACATTTTGGTCATGGAAAAATGTGGATTTGGGGTTCCTTTTTTTAATCTGAAAATTGGGGACTTTTTTATCAGAGAAAACCAGGATCCCTGCTCATTACACTGTGTGCTGCTCAAGTCAACCAGGTCCTTTCCCTGATAGCTTTGCAAAGTATCCCAGTAAGGCAGAACTGTGGCAGTATGGTTGCACAACATGTTAAGCAATGCCTTACCTCGGCATTCACACACTAAACAGCATCCCATGTAGCACCCTTGGAAGATCTCAAGACACTCCCCCTTCTCCCAACACACACATGCACCCTGTTTCTTCAAACCATGGAAGATCATGAAAACTACTATATCCTTTTGACTAATGTGTGAGCCCTCTCAGCCTTCATGATCTTCCATGGTTTGAAGAAATATGTGTGTGTGTATGTGTGTGTGTGTGTGTGTATTCATATTAAAATGTGTGTGTGTGTGTGTGTGTATACTATAACAATATAATAACAAAAATAATAGCCTCAAAGAGATGTAACAGAGGGAGACCTTGGCTTAGCATTTCTGGGGTTTCTAAAGTCTAAGCTACCCTGTGCCATAACCTGGGTGCAAAAATGGATTGTTGTGAAACAGCAACCTGAAATCCACCTTAGCACAGTGAATGCAAAACTGTGAGTAAACAGGGTACAAACAAGAGGCCCTTTCTATACTCCATTTGATTTACCATATTTACCCACAGCTTTTTCCCCCAGATTAGCCCTCCAAACTGGAGTGAGGGGAGGAGGGGTAGCTTAAGCAGAGAAGTTAATATTTCTTTGATGGAGTATAAAAGCAGGGAGATGTTGTGCTCTGAAGGCCGCCAAGAGAGCAGCTGCTTTTCTCTCTGACCTCAGCAAGTAGAGAGGTGGAGTCCTGTTTTTACCCTCTCACACTGACTATTGGCTCAGTGCTGTAACTTGTACCTGAAGCAGCAATTGCACTGTTCATGATACATGAGAAGCAAGCCTTTATTATTTACAGGAACTTATATAATGAACTATTTCTAACAAAGAAGTAAAAGTCTTGCTACTGCCCTTGCAAGGGTCCAGGACCTAGCCTTATTATTGTTCTGCCACAACAGAAAGTGCCTGCTCCTCACCCAGACTGTCTCCTAGTATGCTATACCTCCTGGACACACTGATTCTCTACCAGGGCACCCTGGGGTGCATTGAGATCTTTCCAAGGGTGCCATGGATGGTATGCAATGGTAGCATTGTTTGGTGCGTAAACTTGGTTCTCAAGATAAATCCAGAGATTTCACACAGGAATGTAGAGTATTAAATCTAGAAGAATCTGGCCTGGTTGGGGCTTTCTGAGGTCTTTGAAACAGAAGAATTGATCTATTATTTTTCTGTAATCAAAAAACGATTGAAAACTAAAAGTTGACATTTTCCATGGAGTGCTTTGAGTTTAATGAAAGGTGCTATGAGTCTAACAATGCTGAGAACCACTGCACTCTGTGTTTCCAGGAGAACTTGCTCTATATCACAGTTGGGCCACAACTTTGGAAATATTTGCCCTGTCCATTTTGCCTTCTAAAAACAAGGTGTGTATCTGATTTGGGGATATGTGGTACTTGAGAAAATACTGTTAACTTCTGGAGCAGAGCAGTGGCACAGCTGGTTTCAGGTTTGTCAATGTGGGGTCGGCTGTGATCCTTCACTTCACTGCTGTTTTTCATGTGGCGCACACTGTGTGTGCTTTGAATGCTCCAGGGAGGGAGAAGAATATTGAGTAAAAGTTTAAACTTGTGTTGAAATATGCCCAGCAGCTTTGCTATTTCTCTTAATACCAGACATTCTCAACCCACTCAGAAGCTGGAGATGACAAAGGTTTTGGGCTTTCACATCACTGAAAACTCAGCTGCAAGAAATAACATTTGCCAGTTTTGTGGGGGTTTTTTCTTTCCCACATTTAGATTATTCATTCTCACTATTGCCATGAAGCACTAGCTTGAATGTTGTGCTAATGTTTCAGTCACCAGGATGATGCTAGCTCAGAATGTCAGTGTCACCAGCTCCCACTATTTTTGTCTTGTGACTTCTGGTGCTTTCATTTAAGGGCTGGAGCTGGAGCTAAGTATTGTGAGACTCTCAGCTTTCTTTCATTTCTTTTTCTTTTTTTTAAATAAGTTTCTAGGCCTCGTGATGTGACAATTTGGGAATTGGGTCTACATACAAGTTATGGATTTTGGTTGATAATGTGGAGTTATAATCAGATTGCTGTCTTTTTAATGCCTCTTTCTGAATGCTCTTTCTGACGAAATCATCAGCAAAGCTAACTGCACTTTATCATGCATCAGCAGATGTATGACAAATAATGCCAAGGAGGTGATACTTCCCCTCTATGTGGCATTGGTCAGACTGCAGTTGGAGTACTGTGTCCAGTTTTGGGCACTGTACTTTAAGAAAGATGTGGATAGCCTTGAGAGGGTCCAGAGGAGGGCCACTCATATGGTTAAGGGTTTCCAGGCCAAGCCCTATGAGGAGATACTAAGGGACCTGGACCTCTTCAGCCTCCACAAGAGAAGGCTGAGAGGCGATCTTGTGGCCACCTACAAATTCATTAGGGGGACGTAGCAAGGAATTGGAGATGCTCTGTTCACCAGAGCGCCTCTTGGAAAGGAACAATGGTCACAAACTGAGAGAGAGCAGATTTAGGCTAGACATCAGGGAAAACTTCTTCACAGTAAGGGTGGCCAAAATTTGGAATGGGCTTCCAAGGGAGGTGGTGCTCTCCCCTACCTTGGGGGGGTCTTTAAGAGAAGGCTGGATAGGCATCTGGCTAGGGTCATCTGACCCCAGCACTCTTTCCTGCCTAGGCAGGGGGTCGGACTCGATGATCTGTTAAGGTCCCTTCCGACCCTAGCATCTATGAATATATATCCAATATTGCTGGCATCATGTTGCATAACTTTCTTCCCAGGTTAGCTGGAGCAGAGGAGGACCAGATTCTTCTTATCTGTGTGTACAGAAAAGATCTGGGGAGGGGGAAATTTCCACAAAACAAAACACAGAAACTGGCTGTTGGAGAAGTATAAAATGGTGAAAGCTCACAGACACTAACTAGAGATTTATAGTGGGAGAGTGGAATGGTTTTTGTAGAAAGAGGCAAGGTCTGATTTAGCCACTAGCACAAACCAAAGAAAGAGCTGAGCTGGGAGAACTCTGCAGTTCAGAAGAGAAGCCATGATTTGCAGGAGGAGCTTGGACAATCCCAGAAGACGGTACTCAAAGGATGCTTCAGAGTGGTGTGGAAATTGAGGCAGGGAAATGTGTGCAGCATTTACTATTTTGTCCACATCAGTGTATTTCTCATGTTTTTAAGTAGAGAGCAATAATCCTTTAGAATCCTTTTCAAAATGTGTGTTTGTTACATTGATCATATGCCCAAACAGAAGTGAACCCCAGAGTGTTACAGTTCTGGGGGACAGGGTGTGTAGGCTATTCATGGAACCTGGGGGTGCTGAGAGCCTGTTGAAGTTGGGCTCCAGAGGTCCATCTCTGTGAGGTGGGTAATGGATTGAGAGACCCAGGGAAGAAGTGTGCTGCAGCCTAGCATGACCTAAGAAGCTTGAAACAGGTGAGCTGAGATCCATCTCAGTCTGGTAAGTGTCCAACAGGGAGCCCTTGACCAGATCCGTGCCATGTAGTTATAGCAAAGAGCTTGGTAAAACAAACAAACAAACCCTGAGTGTTTCACTTATTTAATTGTCAGGGCAATCTCATGACATTTTGAATGATTAAGACTGTCAATACTGGAACAGGCTATTTGAATATAGGCTAGCAATAGCAGAGGATCTAATAGGAGAAAAGTATGTGCTACATCTGTATTTAAAAAGGGAGCAATGGGTGGAACAGGCAAGCTACAACTCTGAATGGAAGATTACAAGGCAAATAATTTATTTTCTCTCCCTGAAAACAAGCAAGTACAGATTTGTTAAAGAGAATCAGCACAGGTTTCTAAGTACATGAAAGCTGTAAACACCGAGAAAGGCAAATTATCACAATGGTTCACAGTGGCACTGCGTACCATGCTGTGAAACCACACCTTTTGGTACTGTGCTTCAGTTCTGTCACTCCGTTATATTAATTGGATAGAAGCAAAGAGGTACAGGAAAAAAGCAATTAATTGGCAATTAATTACTGGTACTTGGAAAGATTAGGGCATTTAATTTGTGTTCATTTGAAGAGGGAATGGATATTAGAGTTCGCCTTCACGATTTGAGTACATACTTTTTCACTAAAGCAGCCTTGAGCCTGGGGAAAATTCACTGTAGTAAATGAGAGGCAACGTTAGTCTTAGTAGCATGTGCTGGACTGTGGCAAGAGTAGCTGGATTGCAAGTTTAGATTGCTGTTTTGAATGCTTAACTGAGCATTTGGGGACATCGTTTGAATGAAGAAACCTGTCTAGGCCTCAAGTTTGCATTCCAGTATAAGCCAGTATCCCCCATTCTCTCTCAGAGCAGATACCCCCCCCCCCCCCAACTCATTTTTGGTGCTGCTGTTCTTGTGATTTCTCACTTTTTCCAGAGCAGCCAGCTTTCACTCTTGTGCTTGTCAGGCCCAGATGCAACCAATTTTATTTCTTCGTGTATTATGGCCTAACGAATAGAAAGTAAGCACTCATCTGAACTGTATGAAGACTGCGGTAACAACTGCGGGAACCACAAGGAGGCCTTAGTGTTCAATGCACAGTCAGGTAAAAAAAATAGTTCATTTACTCTGTAATCCTTTAAGCACTTCTGTCTTTCTTCTCTGGCAGATGGTCTGTATCTCTGTCTAGTGAGGCACAGTCACAAGAATGTAGGGGGGGAAATATCCCTGGGCTGTGCGCCATCTCAGTTGGTTTGGGCCTGCTCTAAGGTCTGACTTATGAATTATGATTTTAATGATCTGCACAGGGATATTGAGGCCCAGATCAGAATAAGGCTCTGCACCACAAGTACTATAACACGTCACTGCCTGATGTGTACTCCCTTCACAGTATTATCAATAGCCTTGTGTTAGGTAGTTAGAGAAGGATCCAATAAAGAACTTGGGCACCTTCCAGTTAGATGTTTGCCCCCAGCTGGAGTCCACAGACCAAAAGTATGTACTTAGGTTCCCTGTACTGCATGTGGGAGAGTTTGGGTAAGTCTATGATGGCTCTCTATGTACCCAGAAATGTGTCAGTGAAGTTGCTCAAGAAGGACGCTCCAGTGGTTGCACTTGAGACCTAGGTTTTTGGTAGGCTTGAAAGCAGCAAGACCAAATCCTCAGTAGCAGTGGAGGATACCTGTGGAGCAGGGACAGGTGAATGGGATATGCTCAATATGCATCCAATATGCCTAGCCATGTGCATCCCTGGCTGTGGCAGAGAGACACTGTAGACGTATCCTTAGTAATCTCAAAAGGGCAACTCCAGAAAACCCATATGCTGAGCAGGGAACCGCCTAAAGGTAGCCAATAGGAAATGCTGAGGCCAGTGGTGTGCCTGAATCCTTCCTTTCCCTGGGACTTAGGCACCTGATCAGGGGCCAGGCAGGCACCCCTATCCACTTCAGTTTCAGAGGATTCTCCTCAGGGTGGGTGACCACATCCCTTCTAGGAAAGAATTAATTACAGCTCACTCTGAAAATGTTGGGAGGGGAGAAGATAATACTGGAGTGAGGCACACTGGAGTGGGGTGGGTTGAGTGGGTTAAAACCCACATCTCCCATTTTTCAGGGAGAGTGCCCTAACCACCAGGCTAGAGGTTAAGACATAGCGGGCACATCTACACGTGCCCCATACTGCATAGTTGGTATAGTGCAGTTGTAGCAGTGCTCAGGTTGTTTCTGACCCTAGTCGCTGTAACAACGAGCTCCTGCAAAGTAGCCCATTGTTATGGCAATGTAGCAGTGGCATCACAGTTAGCACCCACCAACCCTATGTCACCGTAGCAATGAGCTATGTCACTGCATTCCAGTGGGTGAATCTACATGTGCGCTTTAGTGAGGAGTTGCCTAATTAGCTCTGCAGTAAAGCATCACAGGCTACACATGCACCTGGTGTTAGGGTGCAGTAAATTAATTAACCCCACTGTAGGATAGTAATGTTGAGGATAAGTACTATCCTGCAGCGCAGTACTTGCATGCACTGCAATGCATATGTAGACAGTCACAGGGACTGGCTGGGGCACGAGGATACTAAAGTGTGGGGACTGCCTGCTGCTTAGCCCTGCATTTTAGCACCCTTATACCCCAGCCAGCCCCTCCACCACCTGACAATGCTACTTGGAGCCCAGGGCTGACCCGTGGGCCTCCTGCCAGCCTAGGGCTGCTCTGCCCATGTAGGTGCTGTGCCTGGGAGCAGCTGACTTCAGTGTGGACTGCACCAGAGTTTTTTTGTCACTTCAATGGCACATGTAGATGCACCCAGGGGGAGCCAAATTTACACCCTTCCAGTAGAAGCTGGGCCACTCTTGTAGAAAGAATGCAAGATACATAATAAAAGAGGAAGCATAACTGTCTGGGGTGTAGTGGTTAGGGTACATACTGTGAAGGGGAAGTGGTGGGTTCTTGCCTGCTCCCTAGTCTGTTTGTCCATTTTACCTGAAACAATCATTGGCTACAAAAAATTGTCCTGGGAGCAGAGACCAGAATCCAAATCACTGGATTGTAAAGTTGTGATCAGGTTCCTTCCCAATTTCAGGATAAGAGAAAGTGCAGCTTCCTCTTCAGCCCAAGTGACTTGATGCCCACAGATTCCAACTCCCAGGAGAGTTTCCAAGGCTACAGACTAATTGGGGAACCCACATCACCCTTGTTGAAGCCATTCCACCATGCATAGAAAAGGGTGATGTAAGTTCCCCAATTAGTCTGTAGCCTGGTGGCTTGGAAACTCTCCTAGGAGATGGAATCTGTGGGTGTCAATCCACTTAGGCTGAAGAGGAAGTTGCACTTTCTCATATCCTCAAATATTGTATGAAAGAGGTAGTGGGAAGCAACACAACCGCCTCGTATTTTAGCTGCCCTGAACAAGCAAGCAGTACCTGGTGTGACTGCAGTTTCTGAAGAGTTACCTTACTCTGAGAACACTTCCTGAATAGGGTCTGCAGGTGAGACGGGCAGAAAACACCTGGTTTGTGGGTCCTGATGGGACTTGTGGCACTTGCTTAGCCTTGGCAAGTGAGGCACATCTGCACATGTCTGGGAACACAACTTAAGGCTCCTGGGGAAACGTAGCATTGGAGTGCAGATGAAACAGAGGCTGAGTTCTCAGAATTACATTTTTTAAGCTTAAAAAAAAAAATCTAAAAAAAAAGGTGACTAAATTCGGCTGAAGTCTGGGCTTTTTTTTTTTTTCTTCTCTGGTCTGCAAGCCTTTGGATTAAGGTTTGTGTGTTTATACCACAATCAGCCATTCAAAAAATTCAACAAAAGGCTGACAGCAGCTGGAGTTGCGAGCTGCCCTGGGAAGGCAAGCAGGGGAAAGATTTTTGTGCCCTTTCGTTCTCTGTAGAACAGCCTTCTTTGTCTGCAGTAGTGGCATTGCCGTAGTGGACAGGGAATTGGCTGGTTGAAGTGCCTGTAGGGACCAAATAGAGCTACTGGGAAGAGTGCTATCTAGCCAGGAGTAAGTATCTGTCAGGATGCTATCAGAGGAAGCTGGGGGTGGGAGGAAGGAAAAACATGAAGCATCTCTAGGGAGAGTGCACAGTCCCTTTGGATGGGAAGGATAACAAGTACCTGGAACTGCTAGTGCTAAAAATAGCACTGGAAGCTGCAATCACTAAGGTACAGTATATTGTGAAGTGTCAGGCAGTTAGAGGTGGGGACAATAAATAGGAAAGTAGGTGAGTTTCTCTACTCCTGCTGAAAGATATCATTGTTGAAGACAGTCCCATAATAAAATAGTAATAACCAGAAACTATAGGCAGAGAACTGATGTAAAAAGACTATAGCTAGTGCTCAATGCCATGCCTTTTTTATCTTTGGATTACAGGGCCTGATTTTCATTTGCACTAAGGTACTTTGAAGGATTGTAAGTGTAATAGCATCAGGGGTGTAGGTTGTAGCTGTGTTGGTCTAAAGACATAGGCAGGCATGGTTCTTTGGGTAAATCTGATTTCCTTTTTTAGAAAGGAAAAAAAGGAATAAAAGGAAAGGAAAAAAAGGAATAAAAGATATCAGTGTAATAACATTGAATTTAAGACCATTTAGTAGCACCAGATGTGTGTTACTGGCCTTTGTGGAAATAAGAACCATGTCCTAGGTATCTGGAAAAAGCCAAGTGTAGCAAAACCCCTAGTTTTTCTTTTTTTAAATTTTAAAATGCATTCCCTCCCCTTCCCCAACCATTTCTGACTTTTTCTCTCCCTCTCTATTCCCTATAGGTAAGTATAAGTGAGCTAAGACATAGGATAAGCTTCAGCATTTTATTTTGGTAGCAAGTTGCATTTGTTTTGTTTTTTCTCCTTTATAGTGTATAATTATTATGTTTATATTGATTGTTACTGTTCTATATCACTGTTTTACTGGTACTATATGATTTAGCCCTACATATGTAAGTTAGCATAAGTCATGTCAAGTTTCCATTTTGTTTGTCCAGTCTCCATCTTGTCCCCAGGCCCGGTTGTGTAACCCGTGACTCACACCTACCCCTCCTATGTAACTTGGTTCCTGAATGAATGGGGATGAATGAGGGTGCTTGAGAGATAGTGGCAGTAGGTCTAAAAATAGCTCCCTCTGAATCACTGAACCATCAAACACCAATACCGGGACCAGTGACCCAGCCCTTGGAACCACCCTCAGCATTCAAGAAACAAAAGATGAGGCAACCCACCATTGTGTCAGGCTGCACATGCTCAGTAAGAACACCTAGAACCCTCTGGGACAGGACTGACATTGCCTGGAGAGGCCCTCCCCATAGGAGATCAGAGGTAGTCTGCCCCATAAAAAGGGACAGTGAACACTGACTCCTTGGGACACCCTCTTTATCTGGACCAGCACCATGCCACACCACCTATCCACCCAGAGACCCTGCTGGCGACCCCCCTCTGGACAACACCTGCTGGACAAGGACCCCTTTCCAGCCTGGATAGATAGCTATCACCCCCACCCTCTCTTCAACCAAGGACTTGGACTCTGCTTCTCTTCCCTACCTGGACTCCACCCCTTCCACTGAGTCTCTTTCTCCTGGTGTGTGTGTGTGTGTGTGTGTGTGTGTGTGTGCGCGTGTACGTACCAATAACTCAATGGGGCTGTGTAGTGTGTTGTCTGTTTAATAAACCTGTTATTTTGAAACCCAGAGTTGGGTTTTTGTCCGTTTCCTGACTGTTTCCTCCTTGCCACCACTTATCTGTCCCCACAGTCTCTCAGCTGTCTGCCTCAGTTTCCAGCCTCAAGCTCTCAGGTTTCTGCCTCTCTCTCTTTCCTGGCTGTCTCCTCCTTGCCACCAGGCTTTTCCTCTTGCACCAATGACCTTGAGTAACCCTGGGGCCACTTGACCTTAAAGTAACCCCAAGCCTCAGTTCCTCAGCCAGCTTCTCTGTGGTCCACCGGTTCGAATCCTGCTTCTGGCAACTTTCACTCCCTACAGTTTAACTCTCTCTCACCTGAACCTTCCCCCAAGTATCCCAGGTACCCCAAGCACATACATGCATACCATACCATCCAAGTTAGGAACTTACCTGTGTGTGTAGGTGGGTTGTATGTGTGTGAACTGGTGAGTGTGTGTGTGTGTATATATATATATATGTCATTGTGTGTATGATATATGAATTAGTGATCTGTGCATGTGTACTGAGTGTGCGGGTATGGACAATTGATTTTTGTCTAACTTTTGTGGGGTATAGCATATGTGCTTGAATTGGTGATAGGTATGCATGTGTCTAGGCTGGTTTGGATGTGTATGTGCCTGAGTTGTGTGTGTGTGTGTGTGTGTGTGTGTGTGTGTGTGTGTGTGTGTGTGTGTGTGTGCGCGCGCGCGCGCACCTAATTGATTTGTGTGTTTGTATATGTGCAATTGTGTCACACCCTCCTGTCTAACAGCATAATATTGAGATCCTGAGAGTTGGCCTGACCCCACAGGGCAACACGAGTAGGCTATAGCCTTAATGAGTGCACATCAAAAAAGAGGCTCCATTCCTACTAGTGGAGCAGCACTGATTTAAACCAGCTCTGCCATGTATCCTGTCTAGGGAGCAGCTTCTGATGCTGTTATTTGCATGATTAAGTCTTTATTCCAGGAGCAAACCCACTGATCTCAACAAAACTGTTTCTGCATTGCTTAGCAAGGAACTACTAAGATTTCATCTTTGCAGCTCTGAGTTACCCTTTTGTATGTGTCCCCCCAAGAGATTTAGAAACTGAAATCCACATTTAATTGCTTGGTAGATTAACTTTAACATTTTGTGAATTAACTTTTAGCAGGGGCTGCTACATCCCTTTAAACCATTCATTAAATTAACAAGTTTCTGGATGCAATTCAAAACTTCCAACCATCAATGACAGCAACAGCTGAGCAGTGTATTTTGGCAGCAAATGAGGGGCTTTCCAATAAATCTCTTCCCTTCGACAGAAAAATGTAGCATTTTAGAATAAAGAGGAATCAAAGCCAAACACTTGCTCACTTCAATAATTACTACATATCTCGGAATCTTACTCACTTCCCCCCAGTTTTGTGATATCAGCAATTTATACTCATTGCAAAAGTCAATTTATCGTTGACTGCTTTGGAGTTTTTTTCATAAGCATGGAGGACTAGAAAAATAGACTTCTCATGCTATATATTTAGTGCTGACACTTGCTCATCAAAATTACCATACTGAAGGAGAAAGATGCAATATCACTTTCTCTTTATAACATTAGAGATTCACTTACATTATAAACCTCCTCCCCCCAGAATCCAAATAAGTAAAGGGTTAATCAACTTCAAATCTAGCTGGGTTTTTTTTTGTTTTTTGTTTTTAAATAGGCTAGATAATTACCTCTGAAGCTACCTGCTATTGTTTCTAGCTTTATCACTCTGTGCACATATATATAATTTTTTTTAATTAAATTTTTTTTCCCCCTTCACTCACACAATAGAGAAAATTATGGTCAAGCAGGTTGAAAGCATTAACAAGTGTTTTCTCCCCCTCCACCCATTTCATCTATCAATTGGCTATGCTACTCCTAGATCTTAACCTGTGGTATCTATCTTGTAGGTAAAATATGCAGGCCATTTTACATAGATTCACTGTACCTCTTTGTGAAAAATCTTTTTATGAGATTAAAATGCCAGAGCAACACCTTTTGGAAACTGATGTACTCTAGCTTCATATATTGTAAGAGTGATGTTGTAACTGTGTTGGTCCAGGCATATTGGACCAACTATGTAGTTAGGATAAAGTTTGACAAGCTTTCAAATGCAAAATATCCTTCCTTGGGTGTCTCGTCACAGGAAGCCAGGCACAGCATAGTGAAAAATAGCAGAAGGGACATGAGGGCATGCAGGAGGGACAGAGAATTCCCCTGCTTTTCACTATGATGTTCCTGGTTTCCTGTGAGGCCTGAGGAAGAATGTCTTGCATCCAAAAGACATTCTAACTTATCTAACGTCATCTCAACTACGTAATCGGTCCAATAAAAGGTATCACCCTAAGAAATCCTTATCTCTGTTCATAGAAGAGATGCATGATGAATGAGAGTGCAAGCTTCATGCACTGAAGTGCCTCAGTCATTACCCTGGGGACCTGCTTTAGGAATAAAGATGGTCAGTCCCAGGGCCTAGGCATGCTTTTGGCAGCCTGACAGTTGTGGTCTCTGCTTTATGTTTTCACTATACCCTGGACTGACCACCAAAAGCATTTCATGCAAGCCAGCTGGAAGCAACTTTAATTGCCTGCTTTCCTGGACTTGCTTTGTGCCAACATCAAAAACGTCTATATTCCTTATTACTTTTTTTGAAACATGTTTAATTCTGCTTAAACAGTAGGTTGAAATGGTCCAGATCAAGTGAGAAATGTTTATCTGCATGTCTATAGCTTAGATCCTACCTATCATAAAGCAAAACTGAATATAAACCAACTCAGCACTGAATCAGCTGTTTCTTTTAGCTGCTTTTGCTTTTGGATTTTACAGACTGTATTAGAAAGGCCACAACATGACAAACTAGATTTCCTTATTGTTAACTTATAAATTAGGTTTAGACTTATAGGAAAGTAAGGCTGCAAGGGACCTCCTGATGTCATGCAGCCCCCTGCTCAAGGCAGGATCATCCCTGACTAAAGCAGCCCAGTCCAGTGTCTTTCCAAGCTACTCTTGAAAACTGTGCAGTGCATTTATTGGAAAGCCCCTCATTTGAACATTTTCAGGGCTGGAGATACTATACTGTCTCTAGGTAGCTTGTTCCAATGCTTGACTACCTTCATAGTCAGAAAGCTCTTCCTAACCTCCATCCTAAATTCCCTCTGCTCCATCCTGAGGCCATTACTCCTAGTCCTGTTCCCTACACCCACAGGGACAAAGCTATCTTCATCTCTCTGTAATCACTCTTCAGGTATTTGAAGACTGTAGTCTTCTCTTCTCCAGGCTAAATAACTGTAGTTCTTTCAATTTTTCATCATAAGTCATGTTTTCCAGGCACCTAATCATTTTTGTTGCCTGAACTGGACTCTTTCCAAACTGGGCCCCATGCTGAAAGAAAGATATGGACAAACTGGACACAGTACTCCAAGTGAGGTTGCACCAGTGCCTAACAGAATGGAAGAATCGCTTCCCTTGATTTGCAAGTGACAGTCCTGCTAATACACCCCAGCATGCTGTTGACTTTTATTTTGTAACAAGAGCACACTGTTGGCTCGTATCCAGCTTACGGCCTACTGTAACCTCCAGGTCCTTCTATTCAGGCCTGCAACCTAGCCAATTATTTCCCAGTCTATATTTGTGCATGCATACACTTAGTCCTTTGAGAAGGATCTGTGCTACAGTCAGGTAGATTTGACATTTATTGAAAGCCACCTGCACTCCTGTCTCAGTATACCATGCATCTCACCATAGCAGTGGGAGCAGATGCCCAAGTGCCACTGGTTCTATGGCCAAGCTCAGTGTGCTGTTCCATGAACTGACCAGGCCAGCAACTGAGTAACCATCAAAATCAGTGAGAAAATTCCCAGAGAGTTTTGGCAATCAGGACTTGAAGTAGAGATGATATCTTTTATTAGACCACCACGATTTTCTCAAAAAAAAAATAAATAAAAAAAATTGCAAGCTTTTGGGCACAAACACACTTCATCAGGCACTGGAGAAAAGATTGTACTGTCACAACCCAAGGGTGTGATTTTGTTTGTGTGTGCTTCGGCACTGCTAAATTATTTCCCGCCACGAGGAGCTTTCTTTGCAAGGTGCATTTCTCAGTTGCAAAGAGAAAACCCCGGTGCAAAGGAGTTCCCGCCACCCGCATGCAAATTTGTGTCCCACTATTCGCCAGTTCTAAATTATTCCCACGTGGCGGCTAGTGATTGGCTTGCTAGCCATATAAGAGGCTTGAGTGGTTTCCGCCCAACTTGGAAGACTCCACAACTATCAGGAGGAGGAGAACTTCACGTCTCATGAAGATCTCTAAGCGCTGCGGAGCCTATTGGACCCAGCGTGTACCTTGAAAAGGCTATAGGGATCTGATCAACCTCTGGCTTCTCCCCGTTGCTGAACGATCCCTCAACGAACCCCTTCCCTGCGCGCAAGTTCCACGGAGCCTAGCAAGCTTCGTGCGAGTGTATCCAGCACTCTTTCTCCGAGTTGTTTTCTTCGGTTGACACGACGGGCTCGCGTGTTTAGAGCCTTCAACTGGATTGGGCTAGAGGTTCGCGTGGAAGGAACTCTTGTCCGCCTCTCTTCTTTTCTGTCTGTAACTGCAACTCAAGCAAGTTTTCCTGCCTTGCACCGCGACCATCTTCGGTGTAAGTAAAATAATCTTTAATCAACCGCTAAGCGTCTGTGCCTAATTCTAGTCTGCCGGCCTGCATTCCCCGACCTGCATGCCAGGGCTGCTGGCCACAGCCCGCCACACGCCCCCGAGGGCCTCGGACCGCTCCCGGCCCGCACATGTACAAGTTCTCCTGGGTAGAAATGAAAGTTTGTATTTCATAGGATTTCACAGAGGAGTCAATAGATGGAAAACTCCTCTGGGCAGTCGGTTCATAGCTGGTGTGAAGCCTCTCACCTCCTGTGCGGATCTGTGACGATGCAAATTACCTTGAAACAAAGGCAGGAGCAGGATCTCAGGTTTCAGGTGGTCACAGTTTATACCAGCTATGAACCGACTGCCCAGAGGAGTTATCCATCTATTCGCTCCTGGTGGTCTAATAAAAGATATCATCTCTACGAGTCTTGCTTGCCTTTTCCTCTAGACCAATACAGCTACAACCTGGATACTCCACTGGCTCCATGAGTCTCCAGGTGAACTGGTCCAGTACCCCAACAGGGAGCATCAGAGGACAGGGGACCCCTGTGCTTTCAGAAGGCAGTGGGACAACCATGATAGAGGTTTTGCAATAACAGTCCCAGTAACTGGAGTGCCTGTAGCCAGGCAGGTGCAAAACATTAGGCCCACCAAGCACCTCCCACCCCACCTCAAGTGTTGGGCCCAGTTACTTTCTGGAATGCCCCACCATGGTTATCATGGAGTCCATGAAGTTCCTGCTCCATCCCTGAAGAGCCAGTCTGAGCATGGATGCTGAAGTCATCTGAGATCAGTACTGTAACTAAGGCAGGGTAGCAGCCCTGGGTGCTGACTTGAGGAGGAAGGGGATTAAAAAAATAACAGCTGCTGCCACAGCCACATCAACAACTGGAAGTTGCCCAGGTGCCCAGATGCCTTATTACATCTCTGCCTAAGACCATATGTCTGGGTGGTCTCAACACCAGTTCTGAGACCACCCTGGCTAGCTCAATCAGGGAATCTGGGTGTGCAGTCAGGGAATCTGTCAGGGGTAGGGTGTACAGAATATCCCCTCTATCCTCAGCCTTGAACATGAGGTAGACACACTCTGGATTGGACAAGTTTGGCAACAGATACCTTTTAGAGCCTAGGTTTTCTTGCAGACCATCACCACTTTGCCCCTCTGAATTCTGACCCACATTGATGCTGCACCAAGTACACAGCTGGGACCTTCTGAGTGAACGCTGATCCAGATGTCTCGTCCAACCAGGTCAGTGATACAAAGTGAGGTTGGCGGCAGCATCCTAAATATGAGTGACAGTGACTGCCATTTTATTAAGCACTGACCTAACATTAAGCAGCAACAGTGAAAGATCAGGGTCCTCACTGACCACAACCCCTACAGAGCTACAGGTGGAAAAAGCTAAGAACAGGCACCAGCTGCTGCCTCCCTGCCCCCTCCCTCCATGTCTGTGACCCAGCCCACTCCCTTCCACCTATGGTAAGTATTTCCATAGGACAGGGGTACATCTTAAAGTCCTACAGGACTTACCTCCACTTGTGCCCGTTTATTGAATGCTCAGTACTGGATGACAGTGGTTTCAATCCACTACACAGTACTTAGCTGCAGAACTACCTTTCTGTTCTCACACTGGAAGTGGGAGGGGAGGGGAAAGGGAAGAAAGTCAGATTATTAATGATTTGGCTTTCTTGCTACATGAAGGATTGACTTGTTAGTAAGAGAAAAAATAGTGCATGCCTGAGGCAGCTGAGCAGAACTCAATAGCTCCCAAAACTCTTAGTGTGACCACTGACAACCCAATTTTATAGATTTTCATTTAGTCTCTTTCACCTCACAGCAGTGCCCTTTTCTAGACAAATTACAAGCCATTGGCAAGCCAACAGAAATACTTATTGGCATCCTGCATTTGAACCTTGGAGCTTCTGGCTTCTGCCTCTCAATCCATTTTTCCCCCTGTACAAGTTAGTTAGGGAATCTGAAGCATGCAATGCTATTATAACACACGTTTAAACCAAATATTACCAACAAGATCATAGTCTGTCTCACAGATCTATGTCATGTTATTGCAATGAAAATTGAAGCTAAAGAATTATTTATCAGCAGAGTGTTGAGTTATATTTTAGGGGAGCTATAGAATTTTAACGAAGAGCTAAAACAGTCCAGAAAGGGTTTTGGCACCTTGTTGCTGCAGCAGGGGTCACAGCCCTGAGTGAGGTGCCTAGGCTTTCTGTGCCTAGCTACCTGATCAGGTCCTACAATTAAGATGGATGGAGGAATGCCTACACTGCAGCACTGGACAGAGCTTACGTGTTCTGCACTGGCAAGAGTGGGAGCTGCCCAGAAGCTGAGGTAGACAGGGAGCTTTCCTGCTGATTTCTAGAGATGTTATGCATCTCTGGGCATAGGAAACAACTAAGCATAGCTTTGCAGCCTGAATTTTCTTAACTTTGGGGCTCAAGTCCATGTCCTTTAACAAAACAGATGTCGTGGGCGCGACTACACAAGACACTACTGCATAGTGGTTACTACTCATTTATTTAGTAGTTCTATAATCAAATACAAAATAAATGCACAGTAACCAGGAGTTACTGCACAGGAGCACCAGCAAATGCCTTTTTAGTGATGCTACTGTGGAGTAACATATTAGCACTGTTGATCCTGTGATGCACTACTATGTAGTATTATTTGGTTACTGCGCAGTTATTGTCTCATGCAGATGTGTCCAGTCATTATCAAATTTCCATCCAGACAAGGAAATAAGACCATGGCTCCAAGTAGGGAGAAAAAAAAGCAATAACTAATCCTAGCCAACTGTGAGAGCAGGTAAAAAGATATGCCTTAAAGGGCTGGAGGTTAAACAAGAGTCTTTGTAAAGTGCTCCATTTACAAACACACTGTAAGAGCCACTATTGTGAATAAAACTCCCACCGCATTAAGGAACTGATCAGCACAAAGCAGAAAATTTAAAATTATTATATATCCATCGATAAAATATAAATAAAGTTTTTACAAAAGACTGAATCCACCTCTTGAAATGGCATTCAAGATGTCTAACAGCAGATATTTTAGCCTGCTTGGAGAATGATGGAATACGTTTCCTACCTTACAGAAGCAATTCATTAAAAGAAAATGTTAAGGTTACCTAAATGCAAGTGTTTCTCTTGCTGTGGAATGGTTTCATAGAGAGAAAAGATTAAAAAGTGAGTAAAAATGGAGATGCTCCCAAAATATCTTTAAAAAAATTCAACATGGTTTAATATTTGAATGTTCAAAGCTAGCACCAGTAAACTGAAACTGCAACACAAATTCTACTGTAAGCCAGAGTAAAAACAAACAAAAGCAGGGGGAGAGGTGCTCCTTCTTCCTGGAAAAGAGGAGGTATACTAATAGACCAAGATTTGAGTCAGTCCACGAATCTGCAGATCTTCTTTAACTGTATGTTCCTTGACTGTAGCATTGATCTTTCCTAAGCTTTGGGCATTCAGTAGTTCCTTGGTTAAAAAGAAGAATGTGCATAAGATTATTTAAGTCCTTAGAAAACATAGCAAAGAACAAAAAAAGTTCTCCAGTTTTAGTGTGCTAGCATTAAAATACTCAGTAATTTTTCAAGCAAGTCTGATATATGGGGGAGGTTTGGATGTTTCTTCTTCTGTATCCAAATCTTGGTCTGGAAACTGAATTGGTGAATTCAAAATTTTGTCCTCATGACCTGTGTGAGAACAAAAAGAGGTTGTTAAACATACTGTGGCTTCTTGGGGCAAATGCTGGGTTCCTTTCTATTAACAACTGATTTAAACACTGGGAATCTGGCCTGTAACACACTTACAGTAGTAGGTATCTAACTATGACCAAAGTGCATCATTCCAAGTGTATAAAAGGAAGGGGGAGCTACTTACTTTGTAGAGTGCAAACCAGTTCCACAGTCTGTGGCTGGTCCTCTGTTGGTCGCAACCATTCCTACAAATGAGATGCATTAACTTTCCATTGAATTCCTTTTATATGTGCTCCAGCAGTTTTTCTTGAAAATTAATTTTGAATTGCATATAAGCTTAGAATGAAGAGAGGGCAACTTCTGTTACCAAAATAAAACTCCCAAAGGGAAGTTTAATTTGATACGTGGAAAAATTTCTCAGCAGTCTACACCAAATAATGATATTAGCATCTTCAGTATACATGTCAAGCATGACTTGACTATACCACTGCTTGACATAATAGTATTTATACAATGTCCTCAAGCTACAGCAGGAGAAATTTAGGCTGGGGATTAGGAAAAACTTTCTAAGGGAGTAGTCAGGCAGTGGAACAGGCTATCTAGAGAAGCTGTAGATTCTCCATGCTTGGAAACTTTCAAAAGCAGTTTAGACAGACACTTGGTCTGGATTGTTTAGTCAGGGACGATACTGCCATGAGCAGGGGCCTGGACTAGATGACCTTTGTTAAGCCCCTTCCAGCTCTGTTTTCCTATGATCCTACAGAAGAGGAATCAGAGCATTTAGAGGTCTTGTAATATGCTCATATTCTAAAGTAAATCTGCTCTGGCAGTCACTGTGCTAGTAAAATCAATTTCAAAATTTTCATGTTGTAAAAGGGAGACAATTTTAATGAGAAAACAAGTTTTCCCTCACTGTGCTGCATCTTGAATCAATCTACTTTAATGAGGTCCTAAAGTAAAAAATAGGCAGCAGTTTGGAATGGGGGATAGATAGAAGGGGAGGAAGGAGAACTACCTCTTTTGCAAAAGGTAAAGAATTGTGACCCTGGACAGTTAGAATTAGCCCTGGTAGGATGGGGTGGGGCAATGAAAAAACCCAAAAAACAGGTCATCAGAGCTCAGGTACAGCTGTCTGAAACATGACAACATGCCTTGTACCACTTTGGGAAGAGGATTTACAAAGCAGTCCAAGAAATCTGTCAGCACTCACGTACCATTCCAGTCCTACTGTCATAGCATGAACAATGTGGAAGACTTCGGCAGCCCATGTAAGCAATAGTTAGCACAACCACCACACTGCCGATAGATGCAATTAACATCACTATGTTGGCACCTTTGACAACTTTATCGAGAACAAACTTCTGCAACAGAAACAAAGGAGGCAGCAGATGAATAAACAATGAAGGCAATTTCTCAAAACTTGGCTTTGAGAGCAAGACAGAACTTTTCCATCATAAGTATATTTATTTTACATTGTAAAATAGCAGTAATAGTTTTACATCACCAAATGCTACAACAGTGCTAGCTAAAGAAACTTCTCATTTTACTACTGTTATAGTCCCCAATTTTACCTGCCACATTTGCTCTTATTTTCTTTTTGCTATCCTTTCAAAAAGCAAACACATTTTCCTGTTATTTTTGTTCTTTATTGTGCAGTTTGAGATTAAGACTGTTTAAGCACCTTGTCTCAAGACACTAACAACATCCACCAACACTAGCTTTGGAAATAATTTTACTTTGGCTCTTACAAGTAGATGCTGAATGACCATTCATTTTGATACCATCTTTGTATAGTATAACATATTGTATCCAAGCAGCTTGACATTAAAAAGTTGGCTTTAGCCAGACATGCATATGACTGCATTTTTTCATAACACATTAATCCCAGCAGCAAGCTGTTACTGGAACCAGGTGAATTTTATTCTGACCTTCAGAAAGAAGTAATAGTTAGCCAATGTTGTATGAAATGGACACATATTTACACCACATTTTCCTGAAATGGGTATCTAAAATTCAGCATCTACATTACAGCTGTCTTGATAAGTCAGGGATTCTGAAAATGTACAACTCCAAGAACTATATCTTTTTCACTTACATGTGCCTCTTCCACCATGATGTCAAAATATTTAATAAAGAGTAAATATTAAATTTACAAATCGGCAAACTGAGAAGCAAAGCAGTAAAGGGATTTGTCTTACACACATGGCAAAATTTAGTGGAATTCAGACTTAGTCTTCTGTTTGACCCCTAGATGCCACCATATTTAGCAAAGTGCTGCATTTTGTTCACATGAGAGTTCAGTTTTGAATTATTTGTAAAAACTTAAAACTAAAAGTCCTACTTTTCTCTTCATAAAGGGCGTACTGATCTTGGGACACAATATTGTTTCACAGCACAAACAGAACCAAGTTGAATCTAGAGCCCCTACTATTATTATTTTTCCAGGGCAGCATCTATTTCATTAACCCACCCACCATTTAGCTTGCTTTTTTCTTTGTGGCTGCCTAGTAGACCAACTTCAAGAGGGCAAGCAAATGCCTGGATGAAATGGATAAACAGTAGTGGGCTAGCTTCTGCCCCTTTCAGCCCTAGAATCAAGGCCCGTTCCTTTCCTGAGCAAAAGCCATCTCACTCAATCAGTCCTCTGGCTTGTTCTTCTCCTGGCTGTAGTGGCAGAAGTTATAATTTGGAGAGAAGCTCCCTAATAGGAGATTGAGGAAACTGGAAATTGGGAGATGGTCCCCAAGACGGGGAGTAACTAGTTAGTCAGAAACGCACAACAGATCTGCAGAGGTTGCCTACTCCTTCACAATTAAAGTTTATTGTTTAATTCCTCTAATTCATGCATGATGTTGTTTGCTGAACCTGATGATCACTAGCTATCGAACGAGCCATACTCAAGAGAAGGCTAAAGAGTGCTCTGGGTAATGCTGAACTGGTATCTTGGTGGTTAGAACACTTTTGTTGGAAGCAGGACCCAGAGGGTCAAACCCCTTCTGGGTAAAGGGTGCCTAGAACCTAGGCCTCCTGCTCCCCTACCCCCAGACAAGTGCCACAAATACTAGGGAATCAGGATGAAAAGTGTGAGATGCCTCCTCCTTGCCCCTCTCTCCTTGCCAAATAGTCATATTTTTTCCGTGACCCAGGAGGGTCTAGTACTTACCCAGGCATCTCTGCAGCTAGAAAAAAACCTAACGAGCATGCTCAGAAAGCAAACACAGGCCAAATAAAGTTACATGGAGCCAAACTGTAATTGCTAACAACAGCAGTTATGCAGCTAGGTCAGTGTCACTTAGGTGTGCAAAGGATTTAGCCCCAAGCATACATCCTAATCTCTTGACTGCTTTTACAAGACACTTTTGGTCTACAAGGCAATACCTCAGGCCCTCACCACTGGATGTTTACATCATGGGACAGAACCCACACTCCTATAATATTTTAATTGGCAGCATCCTGGCTATTTTAAACTGATGTCACCCAAGACGCCTATTCAGTATTGTAGGAACTGCTAGGCCAAATCAAGCCAGCAGTACGTCTAGTCCTCTCATCAACTTTGACAGTGATCAGTGCCACAATTTTTAAAGCAGCAGATTGATTATTAAGGCTGAATTCAAAAAGCAATCCGATTTTAGAATTCTTAGAAGCGGAGGCCTGGATTGCATTCATACAAAGGAGGGAGGGAGACTAGGAAAAGGCACAGTAATGTACCAGGCTGAACCAAAAATTTGGACCCAAGAATCTTGTAATGAAGAATCTATATGGTAAAGCACAACATCTTGGTAGGTGCCTCAAGAGTAGCATCACAAGGATGACTTAATTATTCAAAGGTATGACTGTAGTTCATAGATACGCCCAAGTCAACCTTTAGCTAGCTTGAGGACTAGCATAGTTGCAACAGTAATAACCAAATGTGGGATAGCTGCCCGAGTACTTACCGAGGATCCTAGTTATGTTTCGAAGCCTGCACTGAACCCCATGCTGCTGTAACTACACTGTATTCAGTATCCAAGATGGCCAGTTTAAGGTTAGCTCAGACATCCGAAGTTTTATCCACTTTCTAGAATATCTGAAGGTCTAAGACAACACAGTGTCCCAGAAGCTGATGGTGGAGGGAGTTTGCCTTTTGATGGTTTGGTTGCAACATACAAAACTGACACTTACCGTATGAACAACATGAATTGGTACATGATTCAAGTCTTCCTCTTCTTCACCATAGTTTAATGTTAGGGAAGCATAAATTATTACAACGAGGGTGGTGAAACAAGAAAATATAGAGGCAATTAGCATTGCATTCACCTGAGAAAGGGGAAAAAAAACAAAACTGGTGAGTGTGGAGAGAGGAATTAAAGGACCTCTTTGCCCTATAATGTGGGTCAATATGTTCTGACTTTGTTGCAAAAGGCACGTGATGATACCCTTGTAAAATAAGCATGGAGGATGCACAATAGAGCAATATGGGAACCTAGTGCCTTTGCATTGTGAAATCACTGCAGCAAGGGCTTCCAACAATCCACATTTACCAGCTGTAATTTTTTAATGAGGGACTCACAATTCGGGAACCACCTGAGTCACCTCCTTTTCTAGAAACCTCTTCTGGGCTCTCTAGATCTAGCCTTCCAATTTTGAGTGTTTGGGCAATACTAAACAGGAGAGAAAGGCAAAAAAGGCTGACAATGGAAATGTATCTGGAATCAATGCAGCAGAGTCTCAAGCTTTATAAATATAGGGTGGTAATGAAGAGCAATAGGAAAAAGCAGCAGCAGAAGGCCATAGTCTAGTTCAGCTAAAGTCTATTAAACAACCATTTACATAACATACACTGTCTAATCCCAATTCCCCAAACCTTGGGTTCGTCAGTTAGAACAATTAGATGAAGTAAAAGCCAAAGTTCTTCTGGCGATTCACTTTATTAATAAACAGAATCTTTTGGAGTATACTTGGCCAGAAAGAACTGGCTAAGCAGCCATCTGGTTATACATGCTATCACAGTTACTGTTTTACCATAACCACTACAACTTTGTTCAGCAAACTAGAGAACAATGGGAACATCTTTACGTTAAAAAGCAAACACTTGAATTTAAAATCCAATCAATTGTGGAATAACTGATCCACAAGAAATGATTAGTTAACAGTGCCAGATTCTCAGTTTGTTGAAGAATTTAGCACTATTGCACCAAAGACTCAGGGAGCAAGGCTCTTGCTGCAGGATTGAGAACTAGCATACAAAAAAGTCAGAACACTGCCAACTTAGTGCAGTTTACAAAAAAGTATTTAGGCACCCCTTTAAAGAAGTGTAAAAGCTTACAAGAATTGGATTCTTTCTCTGGGAAGAAAATAAAGCTAGAATTCCAGTAACACTCATGACCTGCAGATCAGAAGGAAAAAGAAATTGCAATTAAAAAAGCAGCATGTGAAAGAGACTATGCTACTATGTTGCAAATGACAATTTTCTTAAAGCAGAAATATTCCATAAGGGAGTCACTGAAGCGTGATTATAAGCAGAGGCAAGGTTATTTAAGTTCATGCATGGTTCCTGCACAGGACTTGGGCATGCTTCTCCATTGAATGAATGAGGATAGGACTCTGGAGAAGGCTTGCATTTTAGGTTACAATAATTGATGGGCTTCAAACATGGTTTTCTGTGCAGCTGCTGGAGTTCCAAGCAGGGCATTATGCCATTTCTTTAGAAACTGAAGAGTATTCTGCTATTGAACATAAGTGCCAAGATAGCAGCTATTCCAAGCTTGCTTTATAATTTGAGGAGAAATGTCACATTTCAGTGGTGTTACACTTGCTTAACACTTGCTTTCCATTAGCCAAAATGGAACTGGCAATTAATATTGCAAGGAATTGAGGGTCATCTGCTTTTCATTGTTGAGAACTCTTTAGTTGGTGCACATTTATACACTATGCAGTAGTTTAATTTACTTCAACCTTTGTACATCAGTAAACAGCACTGTAAAAAGACTGCACAATTCTACATCACCATTATTTTGAGGCTCTCCTTTTAATATGGTAAGTCCTCAACCAACCCAGCTGAAGTATCTCATACGTGTTCCTGTCAGAGAGCTCACAGGTGACAGCAGATGGAGGGAAGGGCACACTAGGAATTGGGGAAAATGTGTGAAGGGGTTGTTTGAATGCATTTTGCCAAGACCATGCACGCGGGCAGATCCAGGAGGAGGGGTGCAGTGGTGCAGTTGCATCCCACTTTGATTCCTGTTCCACCCAAAGTTTAAAACTAATTGTAAGGAGGCAGCATTTCTATCCAGGCAGCAGTGACAGAGCCAATTGACTTTATAATCATTATAATCGACCTGTTTCTTTTTATATTCTTCCTTCTGCAGGTACTAGTAACCCTCCTTTATAATGGTCTTGATGTTCTACTAATCAAGCTAGCCTCTCCTCTGCAATTCTGCTGTCTCTGAGCTGGCTCCTGGTAATGTAACTCCTTTTTCATGGCCCTGCAGACTGTTTTTAATTCTAGCAAAAAATATCAACTCAGAAATGAAACTACACTTTCTGTGAAGCATTGGATACACTGTTAAGATGTTCAGGAAGGATAGATTTTGTGTTATGAATCTGAAAGAGAGAGATGCCCGTTTAATTTGAATGACTGCAGAACTCCTGAAACATCTTTGGATTTTTTTGGCCTTTTTGTGTGTTTTTATACATAATATACGATATAACAAATTAATGCGCATTCCAATACATTTGCGTGCGTTTTTGGTCCAATTCAAAACCGAATAATACAGCCCTAGGACCCTAGCTTAGTAGTAAAACTTCTAGTTTCTTTTTAATTGGAGATATCTGTGTTGTATTATATGTGATGATGCACCACAACATCTGCACCCCCCTTTCAAAATCCTGCATCTGCCCATGGCTATGCATCTTAGTCTTCACTCGAAGTGTGGTTTGTTAAGCTGAATTCAGCAAGACCACCCATTCCAAGATGTTCTGCTTCTGGCTATTTTCATTATTTAATCTAGATTTTGCCAACCTAAAGCAAGTATTTACATTAGACCATAATGCCTACTGTGTCCCTCAGTGCACCTGCAATGCCAGCTCCTAAAGCTATGGCGTGAATGGAGTGGGCTTTAACAGACTTACATTCTGGTCATCAGGTGATTTAATGTCAATTATATACAAGGTGACAAAATTATTATCCAATAAAGCTGTGATTTCTGAATCTATAGTCGTTTATATCCAGCCAGTGCAAGAACTAGCCCCTAGGCCTTCCCCTTTCTAGTTATATATATGACCCTGAGTCACAATAACTTGCACTGAAGAACAGGATCAATAACTGTGCCTTAAACCATGCACACAGACTGCGACTACAGGCACAGGCACTCACCCCTGCATGAATCTCCTGCCTTGGATGACATGTGGGAGCCAGGCTGTTCTTGTAATCCCACTGGAAGGCTGCAGCCCATATAGATACCATTAGGTGCAGCCTCCAACTTGAAGGAGCAAAGAGCCAACCTGCCTCTCACCCTGTTTCTAGGTTGTACTGCTTTACCTGGTGTCCAGGAGATCAGGCAAGCAGTGATGCATGGTGTTGCAGGAGTGTTTGGGACAAGGAAAAAGGCGGGGTTTTTGCCAGTCAGGTCTACCGTAAATGTGACAAATCCTAGACTTCTGGGCTGAAGCCAGTCTCTAATTCGGGCAGGCAAAGTGCGGTACCCGAACCAGACTGGGCCTGCAGTGGACTCTATTTCCCAGCAGCCCCTGCCCACATTGCTGTGGCCAGTTTCCATCAAGACCCCAGTAGTAGCAGTGCCGTGACAATGGAGGGCCAGGGTTTTCATGGAGACCAACCCCAGCAGCACTGGCAAGGTGCACAGCTGGGTGGGGAACTGCTCTGGGGTCAAGGCTGGGATCTTGCAGCAGTGACAGCATGGTCCAGAGTCAGGGCAAAGCTGCAACCTGCTGCCCACACACCCTGGATCTGAGAGGGGGAAAAAGGGGTGCCTGGGTCATGTGGGCAGTGGATCACAGCTCTGCCCCAGCTCCGGACCATGCTGTCACTGCTGCAAGATCCCAGCTACTTGCCCAACAGTACTCCCTGCCAGTGCTGCTGGGGCCAGTCTCCATAGAAACCTTGGCCCCGTGCTAGGGTTTCCATGGAAACTGGCCATGACGATACAAGCAGAGCTGCTGGGAAATGGAGTCGGCAAGATCCATTGGCCAGATCCACCATTTTGCCCACTCCTGCTCTATCTATTAGAGATCAGGATGAGCCCTCATTAAGAGAGAAACACAGGCTATTTCACTGCCTTCCTCGGAAGCATCCAGTAGTGGCTGCTGTTGGCAACAGGCACTAGATTGGATGGACATAAGCACTGATGCAGTGGATCACACCCTATGTTAGTAATTCCAAGACTGGTTTTGAAGCTTTACAATACCCAACAATATATGTACCAAGGTTTCAGTGAGCTGCTAACAGTTGCTCAGCAGGTAGGTCCTTGTTCATTTTATGAAGAGAAGGAAACTGAGCAGAGCAAGGACAATTCCAATGTAAAAGGCACTTCGAGTCAACTGCTGGACAGTTTGGGCACAGTTTATGAACAGGGTGGGCAGGTGATATGAGAACATTTAAGGAACTCAAACAAACTTTCTACTTTTTATTATTATGTAGGCATTGGTGGAACAAAACTATTCCCACACAAAGCTTGCCTTATTATTTGTATTAGTACTGCAATCACGTGCCAGTCTTTATAAGGTAAAAGTTTTATACAATTTAAGTTTTATGAAACTCTTACCTTGTCAAGTTTTACAAAGCTTCAGTAATAAATGTGGTGGAAGTTCAACTCCTCAAATTAAGGTTATATTTACACTCACAGGCTGGTAAAAAGTGAAATAAAGACCTCAAATGCCCCAAGACAGAAGGCCTCAGATGCCATAGCACCTGTAATGTACAGAATGTACATTTTGGGGGTTCAAGATAAGGGTAACAGTTAAAATTTTGGATTACCCATCTTTCATTCCCTGCTAACCTGTTGAAAATTGTGTGCCTATCCCAGAAGTCTAGCTGATTTGAGTTTTAGCCACGCTGAAGACAACAGGAGCTTTGCCATTCAGCAAGGCCAGGATTTCACCATTTCAGTATAATCTTTACACATTGCTGCTTGTGTGAAACTTTAAAATAGTCAGAAGAGATTTTATGTTGGAGACTCTGTTTTTCTGAACCAGTAGCCCATTTAACAGGCCAAAGAACAATCACTCTACAGCAATGACCCTGAATCATTTTATGCCACAAAATGACACATTAACCTTTCATTCTAGGTATTTTGGAAGCCTTATGTGTTCAAGCTGCTCTGACCACCTACAAAGCCTTGATGTGTTTAAATGTTCATTCCTAATCTGGAATTAAAGCAGTGCTGCCCCTATTAATAATGAGGGAAACAAGAAGTGGTGGTGTACTAATTTTAAATTGAAACTTAAACTATGCAACAATGTGGGCATTACATTTTACCCACCCTCCCTCTCAATCTTAGTATTTCTAGCTTGACAGATTTTTCTTTTGGTTGTAACCTGAAATTGAGAGCGAGGATAATGGGACATGTAATTTCTATACTTCAACCAGTGCCTGGTGAAAAAGGCTAAATCTTGTTCTGCTCCCCCCGTTTGATATCCTTTCCCTCTCCCTGTCCTATCTCAGTATCCATCTGCTGTCCTGCTTGCAAAGCACATAGATTCCAAGACGTATGGTGGAGGAAAAGCCAAGAGGTTTTTCCTGCCAAGGGAACCAACATCTGAACTATAGTTCTCCACATGATAGAAGCAAACAGAAAAGATTTTCCAACTTTACCACTCCAGCCCATATGGGTGCTCTGGTTGTACTCAGCGACGATTCTGTTCTGAAAGTGCCGTCTATGAATCCATTGACAACACACACTGTACTGCAGGCTATTTGGAAGAGACCCAGAATGACCATGCTCTTTTGGTTAAAGATGAAATATCTGTAGCCATCCATTAGGTAATCCACATGTGAACCTACACACACATACAGAGTTCAGGAAGAAGCCCAAGGATCCTTCAGAAATAGTCAGCCTAACAGATTCTCCTAAACAAAAGAAAGAAGGTGCAAGAGGATTAGCACTTCACCAGGCATCATTGGACAAATTGTTGACATACCTTACCATTAATAGTATAGAAGATATGCTGTAGTACTGCAGCTTTGCTGAGTATATGAGATTATCTTTTGTGGATAGCAGAAATGAAGATGGGGGAAGAAAGTGGGGGGAAAAAAAGCACTTATTTTTGAGAACTGCTTTATACATTAATACAATCTGATCTTAAATGTAAATGTTGTGGTACTTCCTGATATTGAGTTACCTAGGGAGGCAGTTCTCACTTTAAAAATCTGTTGCCAATCTTTTCCTGTTTAGAATGATCAGTAGACAGGAGTACACATACCATATAGTTTGTTCAGAGGCCAGACTGCATTCCCTTTCAGTGATTACTAGAAGGAGCAATAGTTACATTGCACTACTTAAAACTAACTGCTAGCAAAACCATATTTATCCAAATACAAGATACGTTTCCCTTCCCCAGCTGGCAAGGGGAAAAAAAGCCCCTTGCCTTACATTCACATACAAGGAAATCTACCTAAATACATTGTCTGTTAAACTGCTGCCGAAAACATCATGCGCTCAGCAGTGGAAACCAACTATGAAATTGATTGAATACAGTTAACACTAAGCATAACTATAATACATATGGCCCATATGGTGCAAACATCCTGACAGAGGCGAGCGTGTATCTTGTTCTTCTTGCACCCCTTTTCACCATTAACACACTAACTTCTTACAAACCACCCCCAACCCAGAAGGAAGCAACAATTTTCACTCCATCCCTTTGTCCTTTTCGAGGAAACTCTGTCATTCTTCTTTCCTCCATCTCTTCTCTGCCTTCTCCCATCTCATCTACATCTTGATCCGCATAGCATTTCAATTCATATATTGCCAACTCCAAACATTCTCTTCTGGTGAAAACCGGTCCCTTGACCAACAGTAGTTTTCTCACCTTCCATATTGTTACTGTCACACAAAATACCATGGTTATCAGTCTCTGTCTGTCTAGTCCTTTGGACATTAACCCATACAATACCATTTAATATATTAAGTCACAGTCCACATTGATCAGCCTCAAAAAATGACTCACCCCTTCCCATACCTCTTGCACAAAAGGGCAGTCCCAAAATATATGTAATCCAGATTCTTCAGCCTTACATACCTCTTGGGCATGCTGCCAATCTTACCAAACCCGATTTATGCTGAATGCCCCTCACAGGAAGAATATCCCACATCATCATCCATATGATATCCTTATGTTCTCCTTTCAGTCTATTATCTGTCACTTCTTTCCACACATTTGCCATCTGTCTTTCCATGAGATCCCCAACTATTTTTTATGTTTCTTTCTTATAATATTAAATTACCTTCTTATGGTCTTTCAAGCATTCTAATCCCACTCCCTCAAGTTTATTTACCCTTATGAAACTCTCCATCTTTGCATAGTGGGTGGGTGGCTGTCATACTCACAGCTTTTTCCAATCTCCTCATACATGTCCCATCTTCTTAATGTTCTTCCTGCCAGGTAACGGCAGAAACATGCAGTCTTCTGCACCCCTCCATTGTCTCTTTACAGAACATACTTATAAAATAACTATACACAAAGCTTTCCAAATCTGGCAATCCCCAGCCTGTTAATTCCCTGGCTTTGTATAGCTTCATTTATAGCTCCATTCTGGCAACTTTTCTCTTTTACTTCCCCTACCCCACCAAAATGCATATCTGCCTTTGTACCCTCCTTATCCATTGCCATGATGGTGGCTACACCACTTCCATGTAAAGGATGATTGGCAAGGGTACCACAGCCACTTTACCCTTGAAAGATAATGTTCTACCACTCCACAATCCCAAGACCTGTCTCACTCTTCTATCTTCTCCCACACCTTTGTTCCTTTCCCTTTAGTGTTCATTAGGATTCCCAAAAATCTTGATTATACCCTCTACCACCCAAAGCCTGAAACTTTGTAAATTCTCCCAATTCCCCACACCCATCAATGTACTTTTTATCTTATTTAAATCTGGCCCCTGACACTTCACCATAGTTCTCAGTATGCTTCAACACCCTCTTGATTAATACATTGTCCTAAGCCACTATGTTCGCATCATCCATGTATAATGTCCATCTAACTTCTCTTCCTGGTATCTTCGCTTATCAGCTTACCATCATGGATTCTCTGCACCAATGTCTTCACCCACTGCACACACAAAAAATAAAGGGGGGCAGCAGGTATCTCTGTCTTACCTCTGTCTCTGTGGGGAAGGCTTTGTTCAAGTAACCATTCACCAGTACTCAACTTCCTGCTTTACTATATAGCACTTTGACCCATCCGATCACCTTCTCTGGAAACCTCATCCTTTGCAATACTTCAAACATTAAATCATGTTCAACCCTATCACAAGCTTTTTCCAAGTCTAGATTTATTATTATTATATTTATTTTCTTCTCTTGCACATCCAATATGACATCTCTCATTAACAATAGGGTCTAGGATAAACTCTTCTCAGAACAAACGTGCTGTGTCTTCACATCTGCTATGCAGTCATGCATTCTTTTGGCCAATACTTTTGCCATCAATTTGCAGTGTACATTTAAAATGGTTATTGGTCTCCAGTTGCCTAAAACGTCTTCCTTTCCCTTCCCGAATATCAAAGTCACCACACCTTCTGCAAAATCCTCCCCTATCTCCCTACCCTCCATTGTTTCCCTGTATGCCTCTATTATATCTTCTAGCCAGTGTGCATATATTACAAATCTTTAACACTTTCTTTTCAAATTTTACCATCATCTATTGCAGTCCTCCTTCCACAATTACTTGCATTTGCCGCATTTCCACTTCCTCACCCTTGAGCATAACCGACTCCAGCTACTTTGTTTACACCTGACCCTGCCCACGATGATGGTTCACATCTCCACCCCTTTACAAAATGCTTGTAATCCCTCTCCCATGGAATTCCACACTCTTGTGGACATAGGTCTCCTTTAATCCCACTTAATATTGGCATAATATTATCCCACCTTTTCCTTGATAACACACTTCTGACATTTACAGATGCAATACACAAAGTCATGCTTGTCCATTTACATTTCATGTGTCTACCACTTTACGAGTCCTCTACACTGCTGCTTGATGCTGTTGGCTCTAATCCTCCCGCTCTTTGCATCCGCATAGTCTTTACCAGTTGTTTTATTGCTTTAACATTTAAGAAAGACTCCCCTTTCCCCTACCTTTCTGCTCCCTGCTCGCCTTCATTAGTCCAAGATCACATTAACTCTGATGAGCTTTTTATCAATCTGTCTCCTTCCCCCACCCCACTCTTTGTCCACCTTCTTCTTTCTAAGCTTCATATAGCATGCAATTCCTTTCTTTTCCCAATGTGGCTGTCTACTTTTTCCTGTTCTATCTTCACTCCTTCCTGTATTGTTCTCTCCTTTGTCTCAAAGTCACTTGTTCCACTTATCTTTCCTTCTTTTCCCTCCTCTGTCACCAGCTGCATGACTTTGTGAAATTTCACTCTTCCTCACTGGCTCTTCCTTCTTGTGGGGTCTCCTCCACTGTCATGCGTTCTGACCCAATGTCTTCTTCCCCATTTTCCCTTGCCTGTCTCTGCTGCTCCTCTGTAGATCTGCCCACACTTGCTATGGACTTTAGGCTGTCCAAAATACATTATAAGCCCCCAGTGTGGCCCTACTTGGATTACTGACACTGGTGGTAAGTGCATTATCCTGCTAGGACTCCTATTATCTGCCCTCGTTACCACTTGAGCTTTCCATGATCCTGTCTATATACCATATTTATTGCGTACTTCTCAACATACATAACTTTTTGTACATAATTCTCCAACCATTTTTCTCTCTCCATCTCAGGTATATTCAAATAATCATCGTCTTTTCTCCTGCAATAAAACCTATCCCTTTAAGTTCTTCTCTCTTACCTATTACTGCATACATCTTCCAAAAATCCTCATAAGCTTCTCACTCCAGTATAAAATTTTCCAAGACTTCCAGTCAAGAAAGGTGGCCAAGCTATTCAGATGTTCCACTTTAACATTCAAAACTTTAAACTATATTTTTTCTATAAATTTGTATCTGTTCTTCATCCGATTTCTTCCCTTGTTACTATTGCCCTTGTTCTCAGACATATATTACCAGCCACTCCATCTCTTGCTTCCTCCCATTTTTCTCTTTGCAGGTCTAGCTTATTCCTCTCACTAGTCTTCCTCTTCCCATCAATTCTTTATTTCATTCCCCATTTCTCTCTCCTGACCTTCTCTTCCCTTCTCCTGTTCTTCCTGCTGATTGAATTTTTCCCCTCATTGTTTCCTTCAGTAAAGCCTCCAAAAATACTGATCCCACCACACCTTTCTTCCCTACTTTCCTTATCTTTGCTTCCACTCTCCAATTCGCTTTTCACCTCTTGGTCTGCTTTCCCTTTTATAACCGCTACACTTCTCTCCAAAACTGCCACCAACACTGTTCTGGGCTCCAAGAACTCCTCTTCCATCCCAGTGCTCCATCACTATCCCCCTAGCACTCCTGGCACTGATCAAGGCAGTAAAACTAGTCTGCTGCCCTGCCATTACACTAGATTTTAGCCAAGGAACAGCCAAGAACTATGCTGCTCATGGGAATCTACTAAAAGGACACTTTTGTGCAGTCCCTTAATAAGACATGTGGTAGGGCTTATTAAGTGCGGTCTCCCTCACAGCCAACTCTTTTTCATGTCATGGTGAGCCACAACATTGCATACATTTCAAATTCCTCTGCTCTTCCACAGCTGAGCCATGCCTTTGTTTCCCATTTGCAATTATTCCTGTTTCTTTACCAGCCTTAAATGCCTGTCAACCATTGGGCAACAGGGACGCAAACAGTTAATCCAGAATCCCTCTGTTGCCCCTTCTCTTAGCCTGATGTAAGTGATTAGTTTGGCCCCACCCTCCAAGAAATGAAGCTGGACCAAGTTGTCCTGGATCGAGTTGTCCCATGCATATAAATTTTTGGAACATCCCAGGACTCATGACGGGAAAATCCAGTTGCAGTCACGAGTGGGGGAGGGGGTGGGGGTGATGCTTATGGATCCTTTTATGTGGGGGAATGGGGGAAAGTATCCGGAATACATACATGGACTGAGCATTGCTGAGCTGTGATGTCATTATGGCTTGAAATACCCCCATGAGGTAATGGGGTATTTCATCATTTCAACTCTGGTAGGGCCCAGAGGTAGTGGTGGTTAGCTGCATTAGTTTGAAGTTAGGCAGAAGGCAGGTCAGGGTGGCATCTTACGGACCAGTGATTTTCAACAAGGTGTTACATCACCCTGAGGTGCCCCGAGATCCTTTCAAGAGTGCCACACAATGATAGCACTGTTAGGTTTACAAACATGGTTCAAAAAGAATCCAGAATCTTCAAATAGAAATCCATAGTTGTAATCTTTCTGAATGGTCTTTCAACAATAAATTGCTCTACTATTTTTCTGTAGTTAAAAAGAGACTGAAAATGAAGATCTGGCATTTTCTCAGAGATGCCTTGATATTAGGTCTTTCCTAATATCCTCAGCCTTGGTGAGAACCACTGAGCTTTCATAGGCTATAGCCTATTTCAGAAAGGCATGAGTCAGAAGTAGGCTTGAAAGTTCATGCCTTCTAAACTAGTTAGTCTATAAAGATGGTTATAGACCCAGCTAACTACCTCTATCTTCAATCACCTTGCCCTGCTCTCAGCCTCATATTTAAAGAGGGTTTAGCATTTCTTAGAATTGCACAACCAAGCTTACCAGTGTACTGTAGGATGCTCTGCACCATCTCTTAGACACCACCACTATACTCAGAAAACTAAACAAAAAATGCACAGCAAGGCCAGAGTTCGAGGTTTGCATTTTCATAGAGTGCCTCAGGAATCTCCTTCTCACTCCTTCACAATTATGCAGACTACTCTCCATCATCCAACAATTTCTACTATTCCTTAGGCCAAGTCCACACCACAAAGTTTTGCCAGCTAAGGTACGCCTGTTAAAAGAAAAGGTCACTCCTCTAACCAACACAGCTGTGCTGCCAAACCCATCCTTATGGTACGTAAACACAATTTATACTGCAAACATTCCTTGTGCTGATATTGCCCCTGTTGTTTGGGAGACACTGCTTTAACTACCTGGGTTGACCAAAGCTGCATATCCACAAAGGGGTTTTACCAATAGAGCCATCATGCTCAAACCATTTTAATGTAGACCAACCTTCATGGAAATTAATATTAGGAAAAGCAAAGTATTTTTACCTGTATTAGCCTGCAATTCTGTAGCTTGGTACAGCTCTTCTTGTTTCTGACTATCAGGCAGCTTTCCACTGAAAACTGCAAAATGCTCCTGGGGAGTATAGAAAACAGGGCTGGAAAGGACCTTGAGATGTCACCAGCTCAATTCTCCTGTTCAAGCCAGGATATAACCTATGTAGCTCTTCAAAAACAGCCTCTCAAAGTAATGTATTCCAGTGTGCAACTGTCCTTACTTTTAAAAGGTCTTTCATACTATCTAACCTAAACCTCTTACATGTCCTAGCCCAGTCAACATGGAGGACTATTTATTAAACTTCCTATATGCAGCAAACTTATACATATGTGAACACTTGTCAAATTGCCTCCCAATCTTTCTAAACTAAAAATATCTACTTCTTTCAGTATTTCCTTTATTTTCCAGACCCTTTTTTTGTTTGTTTGTTTTCTTCTTGTCCAGACTCTCCACAGTTGCTTCACATATTTCTTAAAGTTCTGTGCCCCAAAACTGAACATTCTAGTTGAAGCTTTATCAATGCAGTGTCAATTAGAAGGATTATTTCTCATCTCTGAATCTGTAATACTCTTGTTAATATATCCCAGTGTGATTTTTATTTTGTTTGCAGCAGGATGACACTGTTGATTCATGTTCTGTTTGCAATCTACAGTAACTCGTAGATCCGTTTATGTGGAGCTGCTGACTAACCAGTCATTCTCCATCTTGTATTTATGCAGTGAGTATTCCTACCCAAACGTAGTACTTTGTACACACCCTTATTGAATTTCATCCTATTTATTTCAGGCTGTTTCTACAATTTGGCATTTTGAATTTGAATCCTGTCCTCTAAAACAAAAATACTTCCTCCCGACATTTGCAAATTTAGTAAGTGTAGGTTATTCTCTCCTCCACGCTGCTACTGAGACTGTTGAATAATAATCCTAGTTTAGAAACTCTGAGTTAAAGACATGTACTTCCAAACCAGGAAGTAAACCTGGATTTAATACAATCCTTAATTTGTACGCACACACAAACTGCTGTAATGAAACCTACTGTAAGGACACTCACCAACAGCAATCCCCTCTCTGCAGCAGTCACTTTAAAGCTGTCAATAAGATGTCCACAGTTTGACCTAGAGAATCCAACACAAAGAGGCAACTCACTGCTTGGCTGCCAAGAATCAGAGCACTGTGCCAGCCTTCAGAGGTGAAAATGAAACCAGGTGCTGTGTACTTTGTATTTTTCAGTCACCTCAGCAATACAAAGAGTTAAATTTTAGATACTAATGAGTTGTTAAGATAAGTGAGGACTTATTTTTCATAAACCAAGTATTTTCCCTTAAGAAAAAGGAATTAGTGATTGATGCACTTTATCTCCCAGGCCCAGACACACAGAACTAAGCACATTACCTCTACACCCCCAATGCCTCCCAGCCTAAGCATAAAATCTTGGATAGTACAAACTATCATTGTTCCAAACTTGTTTACTCTTTTGTGTAAAGGGGTGTTAGTCATGGCATGGGATTCCCCTTTCAACAGGATGTTAAAATAGCAGTCATATTAAACAACTAACAAGAGCAGTTATTCCATAATTACATTGCTGTAGTTCCTGGCATCTGCATGCACTGTTTTTAAAACAGCAATGACTACTTAGTTTAAAAGAATAATCTATTTTCAACATGCCAGCAGGTCTTCAAAAGAAATTCTTTTAATCAAGCACTAATGATGCCAGGTTGCTTTACCTTACTCATTTGAGGCTTTCCCTCCCTCCTGCAGAAGGCTGGATTTAGAAAACATCAGAGTTAACAAAAACCAATGGAATTAAAGTGTTCACAGTCTTTTAACACTCCTCACTGTGCAAACGTCCCTTCTTGGCAGGGTCTGAATTATGGCTGAGCTTGGTGGGGGTTGAATCCCCCCATAATAGACAAGAGTCCCCCCCCAGATTTGAAAAAAAAAAATCAAATGGGGGGGGCACTTAGGTGGACTTGTTAATCAATGAATTGCTTTAACTTAGTGTTAAACCCCCCAAGAGTCAAAGTGCAATTCAAACCCTGCTCCTTCTTACACTGTTTCAACTAGGTGAAGCGCAGCACCTAGGACTAGCTCAACTAAGCATCTCTTGTATTTTCTAACTCTTCATAGGATTATAGAAAATGAGGGTTGGAAGGGACCTCAGGAGGTTATCTAGGATGGCCATCATAGAGGACATTCTGGTTTTCTGCTACTCTGTCCTCTATTGATATGAAACCCAATGCCTTCATGTCCTCTATTTTTCTCCTGAAGAGAAAAATAGAGGACACAAAGGCATTGGATTTTGTATCAATAGAGGACAGAGAACAACCAGACTGTCCTCTATGATGGCCACCCTAAGGTAATCTAGTATCCAACCCCCTGCTCACAGCAGCCCCAACTAGATCAACCCAGCCAAGGCTTTGGCTACCCAGGTCTTAAAATCCTGTGAGGATGGAGATCCCACAACTGCTTTGGATAACCTGCTCCAGTGCTTCACTCCCCTCCTGGTGAGAGAGTTTTTCCTCATTGCTCACCTAAGCTTCCCTTGCTGTGACCTGAGGCTGTTGCTCCTTGCTACCTGCCACCAGCTGAGAACAGCCTGGCTCTGTTCTCTTTCAAACCCCCTTCAGGTAGTTGAAGGCTGCTATTAAATCCCCTCTCAGTCTCTTCTTCTCCAGACTAAACAAGCGCAGTTCCTTCGCCTCTCCTCCCAAGTCTTGGCCCCCAGCCGCTTAAACATTGTTACTGCTAGGGTGGCCATCACAGAGAACAGTCCAGGTGTCCTCTATTTATACGAAACAGGACACATTTATGTCTTCTATTTTTCTCTTCAAGAGAAAAATAAGAGGACAAAGGCATCTGGCTTTGTATTAACAGAGGACAGAGTAGCAGAAAACTGGAATGCATGGGCAACTGGTGCCTCCTGAGTCGGGGTGGACACTTGTCCCCCAGTGGCCAGTCAGTGACCGGGAAGGGTGTCCCCCCACAGCCGATCATGCTGCATCAGTGCGATCAGCTGCGGGGGACCCCCAAGTCAGCACCATCGGTGGTAGGGGACTCCTGGCACCCCCACTCCTCGGTTGGCAGTCACAGGGGGGCATCAGTGCTCTCGCCTGCCCACCCTGCCCATCACCTAAGTGGGAAACACTGCCTGTCAGGGGGTGCACCAGCGCTCTCAGGGGGTACACGTGCAGCCCCATGGACCCCCTACGTGTCACCACTGTGCGGAACGTCCTCTACAATGACCGCCCTCCCTGCCCTCCGCTGGACTCTCGCCAGCTTGTCCACACATCCCTTCTGGACCCAGGCCTCCACATGCGGCCTCAGGGATGCGGAACAGAGGGGAACCACCGCTTCCCTCCTACCTGCTGGCAAGGCTGCTCCCAGGGCTCTCGCAGGGGCGTTTCCTGCTGGCAGGCAGGGCAGTTGCGGGCAGCGAGCCTGGCTGGAGGAGCCCAGCAGAGCCCAGCTGCCTTGGGAGCCCGCAGCAGTGGGGCAGAGGGCCCGAGCTCCAGCTGACGAGCCCCGGGGGAGAAGCCGGGCAGGCGGGGGTCGCCTTGCAGCGCGCGGGGACGGGACGGGACGGGACTCACCTGCGCAGGTGGGCACTGCCTGCTGCTCCTGGCCCTGCCCCCGCCCTTTTAACCCCTGCAGCGCCAGGGGCGGGTCTCGCCCTCTGCTCTGGGCCACGCGGGGGGTTGCAGCCACCCCTGGAGCAGGAGTCCCCACCCGGGCCTTGAGAGACTCGGAGGGGGTGGATGGGGGCAGCCCTTGGGGAGAAAGGCAGGGGTGTCCAGTATGGGCGAGGCTGTCCCCCTTGCCAGTATGGGCGAGGCGGTTCCCGCCCAGGTTAAGTAGAAAACAGCCCCACAGTGGGCACCCCTCACTCCCCATATCCCAGTGTGTGGGCAGCACCTGGGAGGCTGCCAGGGTTTGCCACGGTTTTCGCTCTTTGTCAGGAGAATCCCTTTTTAACGCTTGTTGATCTATTCCCCCCCCCAAGTTTTGTTCGCAGCCCTTGCGTCTATTCATGAGACCCACAAGTTGAGAGACCGAGGCGCCACTTGGGTCTTCGCAAGGGAAAAGCTGCTCTGCTGGTTTTCTGTGGGCAACAAAAACAAAGAGGGGAAATGGAGCAGGCCTTTTCCAAAGGTGCCTCCAGCCTGTCTGGCAGGGCTTTATCCTGGGGGCCTCCAGTCTATCCAGGGGGCCCCCTCTATCCAGCAAAGTCATGAGTCTATCCAGGAGGGCCTCAAGTCTATGCAGGGGGCCTTGAGTCCATGCAGGGAGTCCTCAAGTCTAAACAGATTGAGAGCCACTGCTCTAGGGCAAGGCGCTGTCCTGCACAGGGGCCTGAGCACGCAGCCAGCACCCACCACCAGGCAGCCACAACAGGACACAACTGGGAACAGGACCAGGTGTTAAACAACAGCACCTTTTTATCATTCACGTGTGCCTAGCCCCTGTCCACCCCCACCTCCCCCCATTGAATGAGCATCTCCTGTCACTCCAGGCATCAGCCAGCAAAGTAGGGTTTTGCAGGACCAACACTATTGAAAACTCACCTGAATTTATGCCATCAGCTCCTCCAGGAGAGGCAGGCAGGGGTGGGCTGCTTTGGTTAAATCAGTGGTTCTCAACCTTTTTAGACGTTCAAGGCAGGCCTCTGTAGCTGCCAGCCCTTCATTTTCACTCATGCTTTGACTACAGAAAAATACTAGAGCAAGTCTTCTGTTGCAAAAAACTCAAACATGATGGATCCCTTTTTGAAATCTCTGGGTTTACCTTGTAAATCATGTTCACGCATCCAACAGTGCTAGCACTGTGTGGTACCCTGGCTGAGAATCACTGAGTTAGAGTAACTTTGCCTTAGCTGGTATCTGGGCACCACCAGCACTTCGGACAGGGCAGGGAGATAGATGAGCCTGACTAGATCCCACAGTGGGCCATGGAGTGGTTTGGCTGCTGGTTTCACACGTAGCCTGCTCCCCTCCCTGCTTTTCCTCTCCCTCAGGGGGAACAAGAGAAAAGGCAAAGGCAGACTGTGAAGCATCAGAGGCAGTAAGGGAAGACAAGGGGACTCACTCTGCTCTCCCAACAGTGCAGGATCTCCAGGAGCAGGAGTCATTCCTGCCTCCCTAGGAAGAGGCTGGAAATTACATGGTGCTTGCCTGTTCATGCCAGTTGTAGTTATTGTGCAGACCTAGTTCTGCCTTCCTCTGAGGGAGGCTGGGGTACGGGAGCACACATTCTGCACTGGAATTTCACTGCCAGGGTAGCAGGGATGCCAGAAACCCCAAGCATTGGCCTGGGGCAGAGTGGTGGTAGGGCATTTGCTGTTTGCAGGCAAGCTTGTGTAGATTCTGCTGCTGTCCAAATCTTATTCTCTACAGCCTGTCAACATGCTCAGCCATCTGTCTCCATCCCTTTAAATAAAACCAAAGACGGGAGCAAAGGGCTTCCCCTACCCCCCTCCAGCTGTGTGTTCAGCTTGATAATGCTTTTGTCCAGTAAAGATCACTAGATTTGGGGTGATGTGTGACCTATGTCCACTTTCACTCCAAATTTCCTGTGTTACAGCTGGGCCAACACAACACAGGGATGAGAACACATTTACTGTAGTGTGTAACCCCATCCATTTCTCTGGAGATTTCTTGAACGTTCATTTCAGTAGGCTCTACTCTTCCCATTTTCACTCCCATCAAAGAGATACTTCTTCCTGTATCATATCACCTACTCTTCAAAGCTTCTACTATTTCTAAACCAGTCCTGCTCTATTCAACTCCATGTCTCACTGCCAACCTGCATGTGAGCTGCCCAAACTGAACACATCTTTCCTCCCAAACCCTACCCACAACATCCTGCTGGCTACTGTTAACCCCTGCCATTACCTATCAACTCCACCTTCCCTACACATCTAATCCAAGTCCCAAGATGTTCCTCCAAGTCTTCCTTTTACAATGGCTAAAACTTCTATCCAGCCCTGCTCAAGATCTTCCAGGTTGTAAACTTCTACCTTTCTTGCAAGCCCTTCAAGAACATTCAGATGCTGCTGTATGACCATCTTCCTGACCAGGTCATCCCTCAGTTCCTCCAGGGTTTCAAATGCAAGATTAGCTTTGAGGCCATTCACATCTTGGTTCCTCCCTCATTAACCACTGTCTATTATCCTTTAGCTACTGTAAATTACAGCCAAACATGCTACCCATCTCTTGTTTGTCTCTTACTCCCACAACCTTCCACATGCTTTTTACCCCTGGCCCCCGCCATCTCTTTCCTCTTATGCTCAGAATACCCAGCCAAAACAAATTCCTCTAATGAAAATTTCAGTTCCCTCTGCCACAACAACTGCAACACAGGAACAGCTGTAAATCTCCATTGTGCCTGTCTATATGCAAAAATTGCATCGACCTCAGACGTGCACTGTCAATCAGCACAAAGTGGCTAAGAGCACTTAAGCTTCATTCCTAAATGTTGAGGCACAGATGCTCCTCTGGCTATTAAATTCCTAGTCTGATCAGGATGCACCATCACCTTGGTCCAAGCAGGTCCTGAATTAAAACAATACAATCCTCTCCCTACAACACTAAATCTACTTCTTTTTTTTTAAAGAAGTGAGGCTACTTCATTCCCAGAGGTTTGGGATTATGACAGCTGTCCAAAAATTGAACCCACCCATCCTCCTCATCTGATTGTTTTAGAAAAGAACTGCCCTTATACTACCTTCATTCTGGTGACTTCATGATTTGGATATAGGACATCACAGAAATTTAACAGACTGTGCTGAGGACAGTGGGAGGGTACAAGTAGTCATCCTTTGCACAGTGAACAGCCACGGCCTTTCAAAAAGCACTCAGTGCACTTAAGACAGTGATGCTAGACTTCAGGAATAAGGAGGGAGAATTGGGCAGGACTATCTATGGCCCTTTTCCATACTTGCCAGAGAACAAGTATCTGCATGAATGAGTGGAATGGGGTGGGATTAGGACTGGCATGTTGCACATTTCGAAAGGAGTGTCACAGCTGCTAGCAATATTGTGGCTGCCTAAGACAGGGAGCCACAGTGGTTTTCCACTGAAAAGATGCCTTTGTTTGTATCACGCCACTGACAATCTAGTTTAAGAGCAAGACTAGCATTCTAGCACAATTTCTATGCCCCTTCAAGCCACAAGGCACACTAATTCCAGGTCACAAGGAAAGGAGAGAGATTGTTCTGTTGGATTGAATATTTCATTTAATTTCTGCATTGCCTTTATAGCGCAATTAAAGCAATCTTTAAAATTCACTTCTTATTACAAATGTTTGTCAAGTCTATTTTTCCCCAGAAACATTTTTCCTGCCTTGCACATACACTCAAACGCACTATAAAAATTCATTCATAACAAAGGAAGGGCAGTCATCATTCATGTAAACATCTTTCTTTAGAGTTATCCATTATTTTAAAGGTCATAAATAAACCTAGAGTTTTTCAATAAGGCTCATAGTTCTAGTACAAATGTCATAAAACACCTATCAAGTACTTTATACAAGTTAAATATCTGTGGGGTTAACTTTTAAATAAATGTTTACCCCAACTGCAGATTCTTTAGCACTTAGTTCTTCAGAACATAGAGACCCATTAATTTTGGGCTAAAAAAATTGTGAAAATAGCAGACAACCTAGCAGAAACTGTCAAGAGTAATCAACCTACAGAACAGAGAATTTTAGTCTAAATTTTAATTCACCCAGTAGTTATATTTCAACATAATTAATTTCAGTAGGAAGTTTTAGAGGAGATTTATAGAAGGCAGAGGCTGGTGTGTTCATACAATAGATATCACATAGGGACAGCTAAAACTGGCTTTGATATTAAAATAATTTGTGACAGCTATGTGCAATGCTGCATGTTTCTTCTCTCAACAGCCAGTAAGATTATTTGCTATGATAAGCAAAATTTACTGCATCTCCACATTTTTAAAAGTTTCATCTACTTGTAGTCTGTTATTCTTACTTCTTACAAAAAGACATCCTTGGAAATTTGGCTTAAATCACATGGGAACTAGTCTTTTTTTAAATATTCACTCTACCATGAAAATATTTCGTACAAACATCAAGTTACATACAAACATGTTAAAACTTGTGAAAAGGGTTTCCCCACACTTATGGTTTTATGGCTTGAACATTTCATTGCTTTAAATTTGTGTACATAGTTCTTTTTTAAAAAAAATACAAGGAAGAAATGTCTGTATTTTAAACTCAAATATACTTAAAATTAAATTAGAAGAGAGAAGTAGGTCAGTGTCAGCCTACTGAAGAAAGAAGAGAGCCAGGAGGAGGATCTATTCGATAGATAGAGCTTAGCATTCAAAACCTTTGATCTGTGACAGGTGAACATGCAATCAATCAATCTTGCAAAAATTAACTTGTTCAAAATCCAATTTAGGAGCATTACTTCCATCCAACACATGGTTCTGATGCCATTCGTTCACAAAGAAAACGGACCAAGAAATACTCCCACTGGTGTAACTGCGACCATGCAGGTCCTCTATCACAACAGATAAAGCTAGTCCTGACATTTCACACTCTCTATACAGATATTCTGAGCACATTCATGATAATGCAGTAGAAAAAACAGTTTTTAGTACAGGCAGAAGGTAGGTCACTGTGGCACCATTTATTAGTACAGTATTTCAAACTGGGAAACAGCAATTTTTCTTTATGTCATTGTGCTTTTAAAGAACAATTCTAATCGGTGCCTTTGGAAGAAGCCTCCACAAGTGGGAACGTACATTTCACCCAAGAACAAGTTGCAATAGCACAAATACGTGCTGCTGCTAATCATCCCCATTCACACCTCTGTATGTTTGCTCTGGTGTGGGGCAAATTGCCACAGGTGGGGTAGGGGAGGCCGAGGCCAGCACCTGGGCTGGCCCCAGCAACCTTACCTGGGATCCTGGGGGCCTGCCAGGACTGCAGCAGCAGTGATCCAGGTGCTTGGAGCCTGACCAGCAGCTGGAGCATGTCTCTTGCTGGCCAGGCTCCATCTTCTGGCAGTGCATGCTGCAACCATGTGTGCCACCCTGCCTTTATTTATTTAAATATTTAAGATACCAGGATTTCCTGGTATCTAATTTTGCTGCCACGCTGCAAATATGAAGTGCAAGGAACAGATCCACATGTGCTGCATGTATTTTGTGGCACCTCAAAAAGTCTTTGAGGCACCACAAATTGTAAGTTCCCACTTATGTGACTGTGGGCCATGTCCCCATACAAGCAGAGACCTTTTGGACACATCTGTCCAAAAGAATAAGAAAATTTATTTTAGGGAATCCTGTACCTCTATGGCAACCACAAATAAGACGTCTCCAAATAAACATCTAGTCAGGCAAAAATGGCAAAGAATTGTAAGCTCTTTAGGACAGTCAATGTTTCTTTTTGCATTTATAATATGGCTCTGAGCCACAATCTTGGCGTGGTATCTTTGGGTTCCACTGAAATACAAATGACATCCATATAAGTATCAGGGCAATGCAAACACACTACACGAATCAGTCTTATTCCAAAGTCTTAAAGCAGGGAAGCCACATTTTCCATTATTCAGCAATTGCTAACAATAAACTATAGGAATGCTAACTTTGTCCCCAAAATACATGCTGGAAGTTGACAATTCCTCTTCCAGCCCGGCTGAGTTTTCTTGTTTTCATGAGAGCAAAGCATTAGAATGGTGTCTCTGACAGTTTTTTGGGGGATTCTGCCAACTGTTTAACATTAGCTACCCTTCAGGTTTTAGCTGTTTAAGAATTAAAAGCTCTATCTATACCCTCCAAAAAAAAAAAAAAATGAGATCATCATGAAGGTAACCACTACAATTATAATCAGTTCAAAGCAGAGTCCAAGGTGAACTACAATCAGAATCAGGGAAAGCCAAAACGAAGTAGAGAATACGCATGTAGTCAAATCTTTCTACCCTCCACTCATTTTAAACTAGTCACTGACAAAAGCCATAGCTTTTATGTGTCTATTTTGATTTTCTATTTTCAAATTAGCTATATAATTTCATACATCTATTCCCTTATGGATCGCTCTGCATATTTTTGCAAGGCACAAAAGGGAAGAGAGAACTGGTGCAGGTCTCTTAAAAGCCTAACAGCTCGTTACCCAGAGCTCTTTTTCTTTTTTCTTTTCTTCTTTTTTCTAAATCTGGAAGCCCTGAAAATTAAGCTACAAGTTCTAGACTGGGACAGGGAATTAAATGGACACTAACTATGTACTTTGGCTCAAGAACCCTTTATTCTTCCAAAAAAGCCATGAAGGCAAATGAAAAACCATCACCAGGTTCTCTCACCACCAAAGTATTCATTCAACCCAGCAATTTCCACCCCACTGAGAGACCTCTGAAGAAATTAAAAGGATCAATTCCTTACTCAAACCAGAGATGCTGCTGTTGTGAGAGATCCAGAGAAGGATTATCATGAGGCTCAAGAGATTCTAAGGGAGCAGAGGGAAGTAACAGCACAGTAAAGAGACACATTCAATATTCATCATGCCAGTCATAATTTCAGGCTTCCATAAACTCAAATCAACATAAGAATCAGCTTCCTTACCACTGAAAGGAACAGCTTTTTAAAAGCAATAAGAACACAACTGACATCCTGAGGATTTAACCTTGTCTGTAATGTGCAAAAGAACCCCTCTCATATATTTGCCTTAGAAAACCAGAAAAGGGGTAGGTAACTTTCAGGGACCATAGTCTGTGGTTAACACCAGAAGCAGGGATCAACGTTAAAGTGGAGAGAGCATTTTATACAAGATTTAAGGGAGAGAGAGTTATCTGATTATCTAAAATAAGTCATATTAGTTTACTACCCATTCACAGCAGTGTTGGCCCAGATCATTTTTATTTCCCAATGAAACACAAGCCTAGTTCTTCAGATTTTACGGTCATGGAAGAAAAATCCATGAGTCACAGAATTAGCTACTATCATTCAAGAAAAAGCATGGTTCTATAAAGCAGCAGTTGCAAGACTGTGATGCTCTTAAATGGCTATCTGTGGGCATGCAGGAATAGAACTCAAGCATTCCTATTTCCTTTCAAGACTGATCTGCTGAAGTCGGGCAGCCTTTGATAACTCCCTACCATGCGCAAGGATCAGATTTGCCCCTCAGCATGCTGCACCGAGTCAGAAATTTCATCTGTATAGGCCACCTGCCCTGTATACAAAGAGGGGAAGAGATGTGGCTAGAGTGTCCATAGTGAGGAGGTGGGTGTTGAGAAAGTCCACGTTCAGATCTGTGCTGGAAGAGTGCCATGGAGCCCTGGGAGCCCATACCTCATTTCTCCTCCAGCACACATACACAAAAAATAGCTTCTGTGCAAGCCCTGAAAAGGCTTTGTATTCAGCTGCAGGAATCAGAAAGAGCCCCAAATAAAAATAAAAAAAGATGGCCTTATGTGAATTCCATAAATTTTGTATGTACAAACAGCCAGGGATTCTCAGACAGCAAAGAAGAACATCATCATTTTCCCATCTCTTTGGTCCATCCCAGTGCATTTTCCAATACCATCCAGTTCCATACAGTCAGAAGTTTCCTCCTCTCCTTTGAAGTGGACACCTCCAACACTTAAAGCAACAGCTCAAATATGCTACTGTTGCAGTTGAAATTAAGGTCAAATTTCCCCACAATTTTGTATGTTACATATATACAAGCACTTAATAAACTACGACTATTTAAAAGTAAGTGTACTGCAATTGCTTTTCCTAAGCTACCTAAAAAAACCCAAAACAGAATGTCAGAGCAGGACTGCAGACCCAACAAGGGCCTGATTATCTAGACTGAAATGGCACCCTCTTATTTTTTCCCCACAACATTAGCTAAGACTCACAAAATGATTGAAACACTAGCGTTTCTTTTTTCTCTTTTTTAAATTTACACATGAATGCTCAAAAGTACGTATCATTTGCTGAACTAGGTCCATAAAATTAAGTCCGTGCTTTCTAAACTACTGACCAGGAACAACTGATGTTTTTGACTTCCTGGTTTCAGTTTTTCAATACAACTGTTTTGCACCTGCTGGTGGAATCTTAGTTTGTTACCAACTTCTACATTCACTTCCTAGGAACAAAACCTGGGTAGCAGTGGTCACCACCAGTAGATCTCAGAGCCTCTTGTGGTAGATCTTGGAGCCTCTTGGAGTCGATTCGAGGCTAGGGTGGGGGATTGAGTGCCTGCATGCATGCACACACATGCCCCAGCCCAGCAGGTCTGTCCGTGGAGGAGGGAGGGGGTGGGGGATAGATTGAGGCCCCTGTGGTGAGGGACAGTGCCGCAAAGGCAGGAGCAGGGTAAGCTGAGTGTGGCCCTGGCCAAGTGGGACATACCTGCTGGGGAGGCTCGCCCCCACATAATTTTTTTCTCCCTTGGCCTCAATCTGCCCCAACCCCACTTCTCTCCCCAGATTTACCTGCTGGGGGTTGCATCCTAACCTATTATTACAGTCTACCCTCAGATACACACAGTTCTCTCCTTTTGAAGTCATTAGGAGAAGTGCATTTGAAGTTAGAATTCTGCCTTAATGAGTCATTCAGGTAAACAAGACACTAAAAAAGAAACCCTTAGGTGCTACCTTGGCAAATATTCTTTTCCTTCCTGAACATATATCCATAATAGCTTCTTAAAAGTGAAACCACTTTCTCCTCTTTGCACATCTTCCTGCAAATTATCTTTGTGTATGATAATCATAAATAAGATATACTAGCCCCAAAGGCCAGACAATTACTCCTTTTGGACTCGTTACTAAAACTATTTATATAGAGAGCCAGAGAGACCAACACACAGCACTCTCACATACACACACACAAACCTTTCCATCCATAAGAAAGGTTTTCTCCTGCAAAAGAGGAAATGTAGAAAGAATGAAGTTCAGACAAGAGGAAAAGGGAGTTAAAAACCCAACCTCCAATACACTAATAAACAAACTGCTCTATTGCAAGATTCAGATCAAAAGGTTTAAAAAGGCAAATTATGCTACTATTAGAGAATATCAAAATGTTACCATTTCCGTCACAAATGGCATGTATGCAAAATACAATTGCACAATAATGCCTAGATTGCAGATATAGCAACACTGAAGTCAGCCGACTAAAAGTAAATGATGTATCCTTTTAAATTTTCTGTCTAATCTTTTGGCATCCTTGCAAATGGTGCAAAAGCATAAGCTACTGAATATCACACCTTGTATAGAATATTAAGTGATTCCTTCAGGTAAGACTGCTGCAACGCTAGCTAATTTTAAATCTGCTATGATTAACACAGTCAAATCTAGTTAGTATGCAAAAAAAAAAAAAAAAAGATAATCTTCTCTAACACAGAATGAGAGGTTATGATGCAACAACATGAACAATCCCTGGTTGTCCAGTTTTCAGTACAAAGGTAGTGCATAGATCCAAGTTTGTTTCAGTTTGCTGAACTGAGAATTAGCTTGCATTTCACTTCTGCTGAGCATCCTGGAAGGCTTTCAGTTCCTCCTGGTACCACTCTGGTGCTTCTGGCCCATTTTGCCCTGTGGGATTGTGATCATATCCATAAGCCACTGTTAGTTCTTCATCTTTCTCCACAGCTCTGATGGTACGGATACATTTGATTGGCCCAAAACGAGGATGAACAAACCTAAACAATGAGGAATATGCAGGTTAGTGTTTTGGATTTACCCAAAGATTCACTCAGAGCCTTGAGCGTGCTCTTGCTCTGGTGTTTAGAAGCAACTGCAGTGAGCTTAAATAATCACTCTGTTGTAAGGCTTAAAAACAACCTAAAAACCCAAACGGTTCTTTTCTAAAGCCACTTTTGGAAAGCTCTATGACTTAACTATTCTCACATTCCTTGTAAGATGCTTACATTCGCAAAAGACTGAGCCACTATGACTTGTGTGGTGTACAACGCACCATATAGTACGTGTCTTAGGGTCATAAGAAAATAGGGCTGGAAGGGACCTCACAAAGGTCATCTAGTCTAGTCCTCTGCACAAGGCAGGATCATCCTCAACTAAACCAGCCAAATGTCTGTCTAACCTGCTTCTGAAAGTTTCCAAGCACGGAAAATCTACAACTTCTCTAGGGGCAAGTCTACACGTGCCATTAGGGGGCAACAATAAATGGAGGAGCTTACAGCTCTGCAGTTTATTGCTCCCAGGGTGCTCTGGGGTGCACATCTGCATGTGTGGCTGGATGCAGCACATTGAGCCAAGTTGCAGCAGCCCCAGCTAGCAGCCCCGGCTGCGAGGGGGGTGGGGGGCAGGTGGGCAGGGTGTCAGCCTGCCAGCCCAGGGCTGCTCCGACTTGACTCAATGTGCTGCAGAGGGGCTGGCTAGGGCACAAGGCTGCTCCAGTGCAGGGCTAGCTGGCAGGTAGCCCCAGCACTGAAGCACCCTTGTGCCCCAGCCAGCTGGTCAGTGTCTACATGTGTGCTGCTGCGCACAAAAAGACTTGTATTTACATGTACTACCCTGCTGCAAAATGTATTTATTATATATGCCCTAATAAGGCTACACATATAAATGCTGACATGTTTACTGTGCAGTTAATTAGTCAACTGCACAGTACACATCTTGTGTAGATATGTCCTATTCTAATGCCTTAGTCCAAAAATTCCTCCTAATCTCCAGCCAGCCCAAATTTCCCCTGCTGCAGCTTGAGGCCGTTGCTCCTAGTCCTGTCCCCTACAGCCACAGGGCAAAGCCCATCTCTATTCTCTCTATAAACACCATTCAGATGTTATTAAATCCCTTCTCAATGTTTTTGCCAGGCTAAAAAACCCTCATTCTTTCAGTCGCTCTCATAAATCTTCCCTCCCACGCCCCTAATCATTTTGTTGCCCCATGCTGGATGCTTTCCAAACTGTCCATATCTTTCTTGACATATGAGGCCCAAAACTGGACACAGTACTCCACGTGATGCCTCAGCAGTGCTGAATATAGAGGAAGAGTCACCTCCCTTGATTTGCAAGTGACATATTGAAGATGCTATCTGATGGGGCAGGGGGAAAAAAAGAAACCTATCTAGGGCAGGTTATTTACTAAGGGTTTAATAAAGGCACATTTCTACATATCTCCCCTAGGGACTTGCTCTAAATGAGGCAATTTTATTTACAAGGATATAGAATATCACTTAATTATATATATCTTATACTGTCATTTGAAAATATGTCTAGATTTACACACACTTGTCAAATTGCTTTCTAGTGCTCCTCAGCAACTATAGATCTATAAAATGCTTTTTTTCTTTTTTTTGAGGAAGCTCAGTCTCAGTAAGCAAAGTATAAATGTGAACCTGAATACATAACTCTTGATCTATTCTACATGGTACTTTTCATCCACTCATCTCAGACTCTGCTGTTGCATTGTAGAACGTTGCACTGGCATCACCACTGCAGCATTTGGTTTTACTTACGGGTCATAAACACAGTTAGGAGTGAAAGAGTGATTGGCTTTGTGACCCAGCGAGGCACAATACTTGGCAGGATGGTTGTAGGGCTCTGGCACATCTATGACTGTTTCATCATCTAGGGATATTGTGTTTCCATTGAGGGCCCAGTCTCTGCTGTCCACCTAATTTGAGAGGCAAAAAAATCCAGTGCGTGTGTGATGGGGTCAGGTTTTTGTTTTTAAAAGTTCCAGCAAGAACATTCAGATAAATATGTTAAGAAAAGTCTTACTCATAGTAGGTATTTAAAAACAACCCATTGTAATTTGGTTCTTAAAATTTTTCTGAGAATTAATTATCTTTTCCTTCAATTTCTTATTAAACTCTACAGTTGGGAAGGTGGTGGGTAGAAATTGTACTATAAAAATACTATTTCAAAAGGAGCAATGAAAATTTAGACTGACTTTTTTTCTCTCCCCTTTACCTCCTGGTGTGTAATTCGCACTCCATTGTAAAAGGACATAACTGTGCTAGCTTCTGCTGCTATTTTAGAAAACAGTCCTTCCCCAGCACTGGAAATGAGAGACACATCAACATACACCCTGAAAAATGAAAAAGAAAGAGGGAAAAAAAAGAAAGGTACATTTTTGTCACAGTCAACACAGTACTATTGCTACAGCTACTGGTGCAGAGTAGCCCCTACACCTTCAAAAAATCCAGAGGCAACCTCCAAAACCTAGTAGCCTATATAGAGGAATTAAAGAAACAGAATAACTTTATTTTAAGAAATAGGACTCCAAGTCACCTAATCATAGTGCTCTGATAATGTCACTGTGATGGTTAAAACTTCCAGGATGGTTAAAAAGTGCAGAACACCTCACTCCTGCAACCTGTCCCCCTGGTGTTCAACAGGACTAACTAAGATATGTAAGAGTTTGCAGAAGTCAGGCCCTACAAGTATCTTACCAAACACATTTATATATCTATAAATACCAAGAGAGGAAGATTCCAATCAGGTCAGCAGACAGCAAAAGTTTTTAAAATGAATGGGATTAAGACAGCCAAGTCACAAGATGTTCTGTCTACTGTACACAAACAATACAAAAAAGTAAAGTGAATGACTGATTTATATACTATCATACTCTGTGCAGTATAGAGAAATGTGGCATGTCAATACTAGAGGCTTAACATGAGAATGCTCCACATTCCCTGAGACTTCCTATTTTATTCCTGGGAACAAACCTCTTTGAGTATGGGGAGCAGAATATCCCAATGCATGCCACCATACTTAGCACTGACATCAGCCACAGTTCATTTCTGTATTTAGAAAAGACGAACACTGTATTTGTGCCTGATCCTCCAAAAGATTAAGCACACTGCAACTTGCAGGACTGGTCCCTCACTTGCAGGCTAGATCCAGGGGGAAGGCGGTACATTCGCACCCTTTTCTGCTGCAGCTGCTGTTATGCCCAGCTGACTTGGGTACATGAGGTGCCTCAGAGTTACCCCAGAGGCTGAAGGGAGCAGCTGTGTGGCGTGCTAGACTCAGCCAGGAGCAGCAGCAGTGGCATTCAGGTTCTTCCTTGTGGTGCCTGCTGCTGGTCAGTGCAGGACATAGGGGGAGGTGGGCAGGGAGCACACACTAGGAGGAGGAACCTGTGCACCACTGCCACAGTCCCCGACCCAATGTGGCACTGCACACAGCTGCTACTCATAGCCCCTGCATGGAAAGGGCAGGAATGATTCTAGGGGTCTCCTGATGAGCAGGTCAGCCAGGGACAGTGGCAATAGTAGGCAAGCCCCCCCATTTCATGCACCTACTCCCTGCCTTGCTACCTGATGATATGGTATCTCCAGCTACGCTTTGTCCCATGGTCTGAGGGGGAGTGTGCTGCACCCCCTTTCAGGAAATCCTAGATCCACCCATGTCCACTAAAGTACAATTGTATTGTTTAAAACTCCAAGAAAACTTCAATTAAGTTTATGCTCCATATTATTTACTCATCTGATATATTTGTTGCTCTCCCCCTCCCCAAAAGGCTGAAGACGGTAGAAAATTTTCATGGGAAAAGCTCAAACTACATCATCTTGCAATTACCGCTATCCTATGAGCCTGGGTTTGCAGGTGGAGTTCCTAAATACATAGCATTTCAAACTTAAGTATGGAGAATGAACAGTCTACCTCTCTGACTCGTAAGGATCAGGAAGAAGTGCATTTGTAGAAATGCACGTTGAAGTAGATTTATCAAAATTGTATACCGGACCTAAAAAGAGATCAAACATAGGAATTCAATTTAGGGACAATATTAAATGTATGCATCGCTTATTATAGCAACATGAAATCAAGACATTCAAAGGCCAATTACATTTTAACAAGAAACAAAGAAGAAAACAAATCAAACAGATACATGCACATATTGGAAGGATTTCACATAGAACTGCAGTGACCAAAAAAGGAAGCCAGCAAACCAAAGCCACAGACAGTTCTCAACCTCTTACTCTTTGTATTTCTCTTCCCATACTACTAAAATAGCATGCTAGAAACATACAAAACCTTATTTTTATGAGATAAGGTCTTTTTTAATTATAAAACCTAGAGTAAAATATTTTTCCCCAGTGACCCAGGTTATAGGTGTCCAACTTAAAGTACACCCTAAGTGTCCTTACTTTATCATGAGCCCAGTGATTGCTCTTTCAACAGTCTAATAATGGATACACAACATTACCAGGTCACATTTGAAAATCATGACTTAGTTTAACAATTATTGTTTATCACAAGCATATACTCTTATTTCCAAATCAGAAGTTAAATAAATAAAAAGAAAAATATAAAAAATAATAATAAACTAGACTTCTTGCATTACTGTTTTCCCTTCTGTTATTAAACCTTTTAATAGGATAGCTTTATGTAAATTATATTCTTACATACTTGTCTAATCAACCATCTGAGGCTTATTTTGGGGCAAAATTAAGATGCAGGTGGAAAAGACAGGGGAAAAAGCTAGGTACATGAAAGTTTGATATAAAGCTGTTGTCTATGGTAACCAAGTTCTAAAAATGGATCTGTTCTGTGAGTGAAGCCAGATTTATACAAAGTGTAGTTGTATCCTATTTACAAAGCACAAATTGTACCCTCTCAGAGGGTTCTTCTTAAGTTTAATTTTGCTTTGCTGTCACATCTACCAGATTCAAAAACAAAAGGTTACGGATGTGGGGAAAATGGGCCAGAGCACATTTACGTTCTTATCTACACATGGACAAAGCATATAATGGTATCTTTTGGACATGAGTAACACATCTAAACTATCCTAATGCTGCATTAGTGGTCCTGCTTTGTCCACAACTGAAAAAAAAAGCTGTAAGCAAATTAAAAAGCCAAAAGTGCCTGCCAAATTTGCCACAGCCATACCCCTTATGTAACCATGCTCCTCAGTTAAGAGCAGGTGCAAGATATTATAAATCTAATGCTTAGCATTTTACACCCACTTTGAACTAGTGTAAACGATTACACAACTTGCAGGATACGGTGATTCAGATTCTTACATGCTAAAAGACAAACAGTACCTTCATTAATGCTGATAACTATGTCTCTTGCTTCCTAGTAACATGTCCAACTCAATGGTACAACTGATGGTAATACACCTAGGATTGAATCATGACCACATCCCCTCCTTGTTTTTGAGGTTCTATAACATGTCAAAGTTTTTTGTAAGTTGATTTGGCAGTGGTGGGAGTGGGGGTAGGAGTGTGCGCTGATCTTCAGCTGGCAGCAGCAGCACGGTGAATGTGTGCATGTGTGTGCACGCACACGAACAGTTTCAGAGTCAATATAGCAAGTGTGTGGGAGAAAAGAGACTCCCAGAGCTTTCTTTAGTTTTCTTCTCCCACAGCATATCTTTATTTTTTTACAGCAACAGAATACCGAACACACACATTTCATGAATGTACTTCTGACCTTGCTCATAATAATCCCTCGAACAGAAAGGTTTATAAACCAAGTGTTCCCTCTAGTTACTTATTCCTCCTCCTCAGTTATATTCCAGGAGGCTCAGAGGGGACGTATTCAGAACAGATGAAAAAACTTATCAGCACATGGAGACTGGGGTGAAGAAACAGGCTGACAGGCACAGGCCAAAGCACTCGCTAAATTAGAATATGAGCTTGCGTTAGCTGAACTTACTGCCTGGTACCAGCTCAAAGTATGGCTTCCCCTCCTCTACAGATGTCAGGGTTGCCAGTTTTGCTTCTATCATTTCTCCATCTATGAACCTTCCGTAATATGCAGTCTTCCTATCAGGATACACATAGGCTATTTTTTCTCCAGTCATCTCACCATCTTCATTCACTTCTCCTACAAGGCTGCCTCCATCCTGAGGGAGAGAGTACCAAATAAAAATAAATGTTTAAATATAGTTACAAAATATTGATTAGATATGCATTGAGGAAATGGCTTACATAATTTAATAGGAATATTCTTTACTGACTGGTTTCTATACTAACAATTTAAAATAAAAAAAAAAAAATTTTTCTGGGAGAAGCGTGGTGTGGAATATGAAAGAACAACAAAGAAAAGGTCATGGGAAGAGACAGACTTAAGATTTAAAAAGAGCCAGAAGACACTGGAGGGATAGTGTTCAAGACAAGGGAGAAAAAAAACCAATCAAAACAACAAAGAGTCCCTCAAGTCTCAAATAACACACTTGGAAGTACCACTTCCAGATGCATCAGTGTGAATGTCAAGAAGTGGCAGAAGCATATTTTAACAACCCTTGTAGCAGCAAGACACTGGCCAACCACAGCCCACCCTCCACTTTACTTGTGGTAAGTCAGGGTGTTACGTCTTGTGATTGTGTCAGGGTAGACTGTGTACTTTTGCTAATAGGTTAGACCACTTATTTGTGTAGGATGGTTTGGATAGGAATGATCCTGCCTTATGCAAAGGGTTGGACTAGATGACCTCTGTAGGTCCCTTCCAGTCCAATTTTTCTATGATTCATGGGAAGAAAGAGAAGAGAAACTGACAAAGCAAAAAAAACTAGAGAGGGGAAAGGTTAGTTACTTTCTGCCACCAATGCTTCCAAAGTTTCCCAGGAAAAAGACCTCAGAATACTTCACTCTCTCCATCTCTAGTTGCCAGCCTGCAACAAATGAAGCCACCTTCCTTATACCCCCAATCATTTCAGCCTATACCAGCTGCTGTGACCACATCACAGCAGCTCTACTTATCAGCTTCCTTACCAAATACCAAACTCAAGGAAATTATGCCACCTAGATTTGCTCCTTCAGTTCTCACAATTACAGATCATGTAGCCCACTAATGGCGGGGGGGGGGGGAGGGAGAACTTGCTCAGCTTAACCCTTCCTAGCAGCAGGAATGCCATGAAGAGAAACACTGGATTCCAGTTCACCTACGGTACTGTTTGATCATATGATGACCCAGCAAATAAGTGACTGAACAGACAATTGCAGAATCTGAATTCCTTCATCTATGAATGAGCAGGACTAACGAGTGTTACTATCAACTGTACACAGGATCACAGGACGTGGACTGGAAAAATGAACTAAAAGAGAAAGGCTGCTTTGTGGCGTCAGGGTAGAGTACCTTCCTGTTGATCCAAACGTGGAGCCTCAGTTTAAGTTTGACCACCTGAAAGCTACATCATCATTTATCTTAATAATTTTCATCCCTTATTTTTAAAAACTTTGATTGTTTTAGGAAAGTAATAGATAATTCTGTTGCCAACTAATTTAAATAAAGAACAAGCTTATGAATGAGAGATGTGGAGGGGAAGGGAAGGGAAGGTCCATAAGTCAACTACAATGAAAGGTCTACAATTTAGTCATTGCTCTTTACACACACAGCACATCAGCATAAGGTTTTTTGATGCTTGATTGACATTTATGTCAGTGGAACGACTCAGATGAGATCAAATTATGTAAGGATTGCAGGGTTTGGACTCACACCAACATGCGAGCCCTAACAACTTAATGCACTTACTTCAAGCAAATGATAGGAAGGGCTATCATTATCATACTGATGTTTTAAATGAAGAAAGTCAGCTTCCCCAGTGTATGCAAAACAGCCGTGGGACCAGGTTAACCTGGAATATAGTGCTTTAGACTAGGATTATAATTCTAACCCACCTGCATGTTGCCCTCAGACGGGGTTGCAAAATAGCACAATACTGCTCAACTGCAATAATAAAAGATTATTTCTAAGTCTGTTACTCAATACAACAATAGTTTTAGATGGCGGGGGGGAGGGGGGAGGCAACCCAAGGCATGCATGCCACAAGTGGCATGAGAAGCTTCTACGTGTGGCATGCAGCAGATTGAGGAGGCAGCCTGCAGCACAGCAGACAATAGGACAGGAAGTAGAACACAAAATTGGGCAGGGAGCAGAGAAAAGAGGAGCAGGTCACGCACTGGAAGGGGATCAGAGTGGCACATGGGGAAGGTGCAGGGCTAATTTGTGGCATGCTAGCCTAAAAGGTTGGCCCCAAGAGTTTTAAAATATAGGCAACATTGCTAACATTTTAGCTACTGCTGTCCAGTGAGCAAGTAAATGGACAACAGTAACCAAAACCCATGGTCACAGTGTCTGAAGCAACAGCAGTAACCAAAACATATACATATACGATAGAGAAGGATCCTGCCTCCTGTCAAGAGAAGATGCAAACTATTGGGCAGATAATTGTACACACAATTCTACCACATCAGCAGTGCCCTTTTTTTTTTTTTAAACCTAGATTTGTTAAGAGCACTTGATGGCATTCTACCAATGCCTCATCCTTGATCACATCAGGCCTTTAAAGCCAGAGCATTTTCAGGCAAAGCTTCCATGGACAAGATAAGGAGGGCTGAATAGGGGTATTCATGAACAGAACAGGACTACAACTACCCGATACAGTGTGGCACATTTTTAAATGATACATGTAAAAATATTCTTTAGACAAAGGCTTTGAAAGTAACATCCCAACAGAGAGAACACCTCCCCCCACACGACTTGCTACTTTCTAGAAAAAGATACTTGGCTTTCCCACGCTTGGAATAAAGCATGTTCCTACGATAAATCCGATTGCTAGACTAAGCCTATGAAGCCAGTTTAAGCAAAATGCCCTGCAGCAGCAGCAGCAGCTCAAAAAATATTCTTTTCTAAGCCACAAGGCAGTACCAGGCTGCAGGAGATACACGGGTACAACCACGAAGCAGATGAGATCTCCCAAAAGCTCTGGGGATTTGAGTGTGAGCCTTGCTCCGTGCTTGTGCCAAAAGCTGTTGCAAGCAACCCACCTGTAAATGGGGACCCTGATCATTTGGTCTGAGAAGCCAGAGGCAGCTGACTGCGATGCCACCTCATCACTCTACACTGGCCTGGTGAGTCACTGGGCTCAGGTGGACCTTTGCCAGAGTTTCTGTGCTCTTGCTCTGCAGCAGGCATTGTGGATCTCTGAAGTGGAAAATTCTGTGTCCCCATCATCTCTAAGATGCCTACAAGCTTGGCTGAGCCAAGTTCCCTTGCACATAGCAATAACAGACATTTGACAGACACTAAGTCCTGCCCTCCCCATGAACAATGTCACTAGGAGAATTCCACTACTTAGAAGACACCCACAAAAGTTACACAGGAGACCAAGGTGACAAAGCAGATAAGTCTTTTCATCTACAGACTACTACTGTGCTGAAAGTTGAAGAGGTGGCTTTCATGTCTTAAGGATATTTGTTTTCAAATGGGAGGGGGAAAACGAACAAACATTTTAGAAAACTGTTCTATGCTCCAGTGAAGTAATAAGCAAGAGAGGAGGCTTACTGGGTAATATATCCAACACACTCCATGTCGAATATTATCTTTGTACCGCCCTTTGAAAATCAGTCGCCCATCGCTGTCATATTCCTGGGCTGGTCCATTTAGTTCTCCATCCACATACGTGCCATGAAGAACTCCTCCATCCTCGTAAGTGTAGATTCCCTGGCCTTGCAGAGCATCATCCACATAATACCCTTCCAGTGTGCTGATGAAAAAGAGAAAGAAAAAGTGCAGTGTTTTCTCTCTAAAGCAGAATTCCTGAGACATGAACAAACACCATCAGTGTAATCAGAGAAAACCTCACTCTCTTGTTATATTATGATCACAGTGTATATGGTTTCAAAACCTTGGCACAGAGACAGGGTTAAAATAAATAAATGCATCTTCACTGACTTCAAGGTAAATACCCCTCCTCCTCCCAGCACTTACGTTATATTTATAATTCAATTTGATGACCGAAATGTTAAATCAAATCATTCACTTATATTTATATAGCGTTTGTGATCCACACTACACCAGGTTCCCTTTTATTATAGATAGTACAGCAAGTTACAGGAGTGAAATGACTTGGCCAACACCAAAGAGGCACTTCTCGTCAGGGCAGGCTGCTTTCATGTTCATAGTTTCTGCTTCATAATCTGGTGTTAAGATTTTTAGATCACCTCTCTTCAGTGTCATGCAACTGTGTGCCTTGCTGCCAGCCTAAGGTTTGTCTACATTCAATAATTTAACACTATTCTACACCAGATTCTCCAGAAACTGTCACTCTCCTTTTAGAGATTTCTACTAAAATGGAATGCATTCTTCACAAAGAGCTACTGACATTTAGCTAATGAATGCTGTTTTCACTTAACTTGGTCTTGCAAATCTTTAAGAGTAGCTCTGTTACACCATGCCATATTTTAGTTTTTTTTCTCATGACTTTTTTCCTTAGAAAAAAAAGACAAGTATTTTTTTTTAAATTGAATATATTCCTCTTTGTAGTGTCACTTTTTTCAGACTAGAACTGATTTATTAGAGGCTGAACTGCTCAGGTTTGCCTCAAGATATTTAATATATTAGCTGATAGCTGCTTAAATGTCCAATTATGCTCTCATTCCATCTTAAGATGAATTATGCAGAAATCTCTGGTAAAAGCCTAGACTGTCTATCTGGGAATAAGAGTACATCTGTTTCACAAGACTCCAGAGATTTACTCAATTGTTGTTGATGTGGCTTTCATCAAAAGTAACTCTTGAGATCTGAAAGTTTCCTTCTTTATTTCTAGATATACTTTTGTCATTTTGCTTGATTTTCTTTGCTTGAAATACTTCTCCTGACACAGTACACTACTAAGATGCCTATAAATAAGGCATTTCCTATTACACTACTGGGACTTGGGAAACATCTCCACTTGGAAATGGGCCTGTACACTGCTTAAGGAACATGCTCATTAGTACTGTCCACAGGTTTCTCTCTCCTTGGCCTTCTGTTAACTGATGCTTAAAATAGTTTGGCTGCTAGAATAGACTAAGTCAAACTTTTCTATGCCTTGAAGAAGATGATGCAGACAAGGCACCAGTTATTAACAACTGTGAGCCATTTTCCTATTGTGCATAGTGCCAGTTTTCTTCTCCTTGTTGGCTTACCATAAAAGATTATAGATACTATTTTTCATTGAAGAGAACTTGCAGAAAGCCTACATTTTAAGAATGTACATTCAAGCAAGAGGCCATATTCACTTTGTATCTGCACACAGTCAGCAATAAAAAAATTAAAGCCCAATGCCAGAGACATTACAACTCTATAACTTAAAAAATAGACCTTTTCTCTCTCATTCCCCTTACTTTCTTTACCATTGTTTCTTGAATATAACCTGTACCTTTTCCCCAAAAACCAGGTGGAGAAAACTGGGCTGTGCATTATATGCAAGGAAAAGCTGCATGGGTGCGGAAGCAAGGTGGCAAGAAAGGGGTGAAGTGGTGCCAGAATGAACTGCTAGGGATCTAGAAACTACAGTAATTAATGTTGCCACTTCTCCCTCCCTCTGGAACCATGTGCTGGCACTGGGGTCATGTGCTGGATTGGGCCCCACCTGCATGGCTCCCACCGCAGTACAGCTGGATTGGCCCCTGTCAAAGCCAGTGCACAGCCCCCATCCCTGGCACGTGGCTCCCAGCGCCCAAGTCCCTAACTGTGGCACACATCCCTCTAGGCCCAGAGACTCCAGACCTCAAGTAATACTCGTACTCTAAAGCAAAGATCTTTTTTCCTTCTAGGGGCCCTCCCAAAATAGGATGTGTATTATATTCAGAGGCATATTATATGTGAGAAAAAAAGGCAAGTCTTGGGATCTAAGTAGTTATCAAAGGCTCTTCTAAAACCCACACCCCCCAGCCCTTCTATATGTTCATGTTTTCCCATATAAAATAAGACTGGAAAGGACCTAGTGAATCCCCTTTGCTTTGATGTCAGAGATGGTTTACCTATATCTGTCCAATGTGTTCATCTGCTCTAACCCATTCTTTTATATAAATAAGGAATGGATTAGATGAATACATGTCTACCTATACTTAATATGGTGGGGGGGGAGGGGTACGTTCACACACACAACACACACGATGTGTGTATAAATAAAATCTAATGAAAGATTCCACATCTTCCCTATAGTTAAAAATTTGTCTCCTCCTCTCCTCCTCTAACCTAAATTATTTTCATGCAAAATTAAGCTGATTACTTTTTGCCCTCCCTCAGTGGAAACAGAGAACAAATGTGACAGCTCCCCTCTTTATAAGCCTTTCAGTATGCAAGAAGTTGGTATCCTGGCCCTTTTGTTCTAGAGAACATACAAGTCCATTTCCTTCCACCTGTCTTTAGTAATCATTTCTAAATCTGTTATCCTTCTCACTCTCCTCTGGACTTTCCACATCTGTGTGGCACCCAAAACTAGACAAAGGACTCCAGTGAAGGTCTTACCATCATTGAGTTATTTGACTTATTCAATTTATGACTCAATATTGACCCTAGATATTTTTCTGCTAAACTGCAAAGGCAATTATTTCCCCCATCCTTTATTTTCTATATTTGCGCATTCAATTTCTGCTTTCTAAGTGCAGTACTTGGTAAATTCAATGAAGACAAATACTTTTCTGGATTTCAGACTTCAATTTAAATCAAAATTATTTCTGAATTTATAATCCTGTCCTTCAAAGTGCTTGCTACTCCCCTCAATGTGATGTCATCCAGAAATTTTCTACACAGTGCTATTTCATCCTCCAAATCATTAATATACTGAGGCCAGGACAGACTTCTGCAAAAATCCACTGAGATACCCTCCCAAATCTGACAGAGGACCAGAGATAACTGCTCCAAGTACAGTTTTACAGGAGTTTCAGGAAATTTGCCTTGCTGCACTTATCTAGATCATATTCTTCTAGTTTGCTTCTGACATTGTCCCAGGGACAACGGGACTAGAGGGAGTCCCCGGCCCAGGGCCGGGGGGAACACTTATGTATGCTCCGCAGGAGAGGGGAGCAGTGGCGGTGTGCAGGCCGGGGAACCACCCGCGCGGCTTGTTAGCCACGCTTTCATACAGCTGAGGCGGAGCGACATCAGCGAGGGGCGCCGCTCCGCGGAAATAAAAGGCGGCCCCGAGGAGAGAAGGGGCGCGCGGTGGGAGGACGCAGAGCCCGGGAGGAAGCCCGGGAGTGGAACCGGGCCCCCGCAAGGGGCTTTGACCGTGGGCCGAACAGGCTGCAGCCGCGCCGGGAGCAACGGAGGCTGGGAGAGCCACGCCGCCGGAGAAGAGCGGCGAAACTGACGCGGGAGCCGGCAGAAGCCCCGAGGAGGAACCTAGAGAGAGGGCCAGCTGGATTCACCGGTGAGGTAACGGGGGACGAGCCGGCAGAGGCTCCGGGGAGCCGGCGGGAGACTCCAGGGAAGGAACCGGATTGGAGCCGGCGGGAGCTCCGGTGAGGGAACCGGATTGGAGCCGGCGGGAACCCGGCGAGGGAACCAGGGAAGACCGGGCAGAGGTCCCGGTGGGGTGTTGGGGAAGAGAGCCGCAAAGGGCGGAGAGGGCCCTCGACGCTCAGTCTTCGCTCGGGGACAAGGGATGGAGGTCCACGACCCAAGGTGGTGTTGGCCGGGGTGTAGGGGAGGTCGGAGCCCCGTGTGAGCCCGCCCGGGGGCGCTTCGGCGCTGGAGGCCGCAGCGAGGGGGACACCCCTGCGGCAGGCCCAGCCACGACCGCGGCCGGCGAGTTCCAGGGACTCCCCAGCGAGAGCAGGGCAGGCCCGGTCAGCCGCCCGCGCAAGAGTTGCCCGGGAGCACCTCCTGGAACAGAGGCAGGCACACGTTCAAATGCCTTAAAAAAAACAAACAAAAAAAAAAAATCAAGATTAAAAAAAAAACCACACCTATGGCTTTACTCTCACTTACTACCTCAGATATTCTGGCAAAGAATGAAAAAAGATGGATTTGTCAAAAACAAAGTTGTGTTGAACCAAAGTAGTTTTCCCCCCCCATTACTTTATCACCTTTTAGGTAATTTAAAATCAATTGCTTGATAAGTTTTTTTCCTTGCATCTTTCAAGGTATATGAAGTTAAGCTGAATGGTCGTAGTTCCAGAAGTCCTTCTTTTAGCAAGGCAATTCCTCTGACTTTCCCATTACTGGTAGCTCCGATTAAAAAACCTAACACTGTTCTCGACACAAGCCAGAGTGCCAGTTAGAAAACAACTGTTCTAGCTTTATGGAGAAGAGCAGCTGTAGTGCAATGCTGGCCAAAGCTTTTCAGTTCACAGTAATTATGCTGAGCATTTTGTACAGTGCTCTCAAACAAGTGTTAGCATTAGTAAAAGTACAACACACGGAGGGTATCAGAGTTAACATTTCATTCTTTCTAAAATCATGTGGCCATTTTTGTGGAGGTCTTCTCTCTCTCCTTTTAAAAACAACCCCTACAAAAATTGATAACTTTGATCCAATCTTTCTTGCTTTTCTAAATTTAAAAAGATATTGCATCAGTAAGGAGAAAACAGCAAAGAATGTTATAAAGAGGGGAAAGGTTTTCTTCATTTAAATACTCAATGTCTGAACTGGACCATTTTATACCTCCTCCACTAAAAATGAAAAACAATTATAGTTCCTGTGAACCCTGTCCCTTGTCTGGTATTCCCTATAACTCATTCCTGAACATTAGACCTACAGCAGTTCACTTGTCAACTTTCACTGGCAGGCATGCAAAGGAAATTAACCAGGAAGGAAATGCATCTGGGCTAGGCTGAAATCAGTTAGCTTGTTGTATTAAAGCACCATAGGGTGAGATGTTTTGGGAGCTTTAAGATACTGACTTAAAGAGATGAGCTCTGATAAGTACAGTGAACAGTTTTTAGCAAATAATTTTTTTAGGTGTCAGAGAACAGTAAAAGCTGTGTAGGGGTGAAATTAAATTTAAAAAGTTACAACATTTAAACCAGGAACTTTTTGGGAGAAGCATTTTTCTGTTCGATAATCTAAGTAAGGATGGCCAACTGTAATATCAGCGACTAAAGTGATATTTTCCTGCTCAAGGTATTTTAATTAAAGTTCAAATCTTTGTTTATTTAGGCTTTTGCTAGCTCCTGAAGTTACAGAGTAGCCCATTATTTGGTTTAAAAGTGCAGGGTTGACAATTCACAAGAAAATATAAGAAGGGACAGCATAGTGTGGCAATCTTAAGTTTTCTAGTACAGCACTGTCTTCACCCTGGTCTGCAAGAATGGAGCAGTTTCTAGAAGAAAGACAGCAAGTTAATTCCCATCTCTCTGTATACTTTAATGTCTCTGCTGAGACTGCCAACAAGTGTGCAGGTATTGTATGTACATGGGTCCACTGAATCTTCATCTGTCAAATAACCCATTTTACAGAGGTTAGCTTTTGATTACTAGCAAGTTTTGGGTCTCAATAGGATTTTCTATGATTTGATATAGCCAACTAACTGCTAGCAACAGGTGGAAAGGTTCTTCTGGAAGCATGGAGATCCAAGCAATCAATTTCTAAGTTCCCCATTGTGCACCAAATGTAAAGCCAAAGGAGTGTGGTCTTCCCCAATCAGCTCCAGTGCCGCTGCTGCTCAGAACTTTGCCAACCAGAAGGAGAGTGGAGTTAACAAGACTGTCAATTTGACTGTTGCTATTCATAGGACTGCAGGCAGCTGCAAAACAATCCAGAATCGTGTCATTTATGCATCTGCTGTGCCTTCTGAAGTAATCTGAGCAACAGCAGAGAGAAATACTGGAGCTATTATGAGGAAACAGAAATAAATAAATTGATGTTAGGAGGGTCAGGAATGGAAACCTGCAGGTGAGGAAGCTGGCAGCACAGAATTACCTAATTTTTCAATGCCTAACTCCCACAGATGTATTTCTGAAAGAATCAGGCCATAAGTGACTTGCACAAGATGGAAGTTGGGAACAAAAACCATATTTAACTCAGTCCTGCACTTTAACCACTTAAGTTTTAGGAGTCATTTAAAATGTTACGCTTGTCTGTGGAGGGATCATGCTTTTCTATACCTTTGTATAGACACAGTAAAACAGAACCACGATTCCACTTGGCATGTCTATAAACCAAAAATCCATAGAACCAATCTGGAAATTAGTTAAAAACTGTTGACAATAACTTCAGAAGAATGTTTTATGATTTTAATTCCATGTTTAAAACCCTTAATTACATAATAAGCTTTAACTACTATGTAGATGACTCGACTCCCATATCAAGCAGCAGTCTCTGGGGTCACTCCATTATTCTTACAAGCACAGGAAGTGACACTGGCTGTTATGTTAGCCAAAATGCAAAGAAAAACTTAAGTGTTCATAGGAAAGCAGCTGCAAGAACTGTGGAATGCATACACAAAATAAATTAGCCAGTGTAAACTAAAGGGGAGAGAGAAAAGAGAAAGAAGAATATCTACCTTCCATCAAAAAAGAAGAACTTGCCGCGGCCATTCTTTTCGCCATGTATGAAGTTTCCCTCAAACCTGTCTGTGGACGAATAGGTGACTGTACAGAACCCATGCGGCAAGCCATCATCATCCAGGACCCCTTAAATAAAACCCAAACAAATAGGAAAGTAGTGCATAATATCAGAACAAGTCCACAAACACTTACCACATATGCCTTACAATAATAGCTTTAGCAGAATGTATAAGAAAAATGCTAGTCAAAGCATTTTATTAAGAAAAATAGACTGGAGATATTTAGGAGACTCTGTAACTAGTGACTCCACAGCCACTCTCCATTACAATTTGGGGAGGAGAACAGCAACAAGATAGATAAAAGCAGCTAATGAGAGAGATTTTTAGGAAAAATAGGGTTGATGCACTTAACAACAACAACAAATTTAAAAAAGGGTCCTCAAGTAGATTGCTTGCATGACGTTAGAATGGGTTCTTATTTTAATCCCTTAAGAAATAGGAAATTTAAACAAACAAACAAACAAAACAGGTGGATAATATCCCCTAACAGCCTGAAGACTTATCCTACTAACCAGGGTGAAAACTCCTGGTTACACTTCAAAATCAGTTTGAATTACAAACAATTTAAAAAGCCATGCAATGTTACTTTTGTAACTCATCAACATTCCTTCTAGCAGTAACCTACCATCCTACCCATTTTATCCCTTACCTCCCTTTCAAACTTCACACCAGTTTTTCCTCTTCTTGTAATAACTGGAATCTGTTATAATAGTCTTGTTTTAGCTTATTGTATTCTCTCTCTTTCCTTCACCCTTTGAAAAGCAATCCTTTCCTTACCCTGTGAGTTCTCCCTTGCTTTCCTAGCATTTCCATCAATTTCTTCCTCCTTTTACTTTAACAGGACATTTTGGATGCCTATATATGAACACTGAAACTACTCCAATGGCTGGAATTAATTGAATCTGCTGGAGTGTGGCAACTGCCATGCTCCAGCAGCCTTTTGCATCTTGTACATCAGCATCCCCACTCTTAAAAAATGGCAGTGGGGGTGCTTGAACTAAAGCTCGGTTGATAATCGCCATTTTTAAGTGTGAGGACACTGATACAGGAGACAAGGTGGAAGTTTAATTAGAGCAGCTCTTGGAGCTACTGTAATGAGAGTGCAATGCCCCCCCCCCCACACACACACCCCTCAAGCATGTGTAAAAGTGCCTTTTGGGAAACCCAAGGGCAGCAGAAGAAAGAGACCAGAGATGTAGGTCTGTACATTAAGACAGCTCTGCACTGACGAATATGATCCTCACAGCTGTGCTGTCTTTTAGATCCAACTTAAGTATCTCTTCCATTCCTAGAAAAGGTCTTATAGAAAAAGATACAGAAAGAAACAGCATCAAGGAAAGGGGAAGGAGAATGTAAGCTTCCATGAGTTCTGAGGAAGCAGTATCCCCTGTCTAATGGGTTAGGACTTTATGTCCTCATTTCCCCCCCATTCTTTACTCTTTCCTATAGCTGAATTCCCCAATCTGTAGCCTTTCTTCAAAGAAAGACACTAATTTTATATATTTATATTTAATACACACACACACACGATAAATACTAACTTGGGGAATTCAGCTGTAGGAAAGGGGGGGGGGGAAGGAGGAGACCACAGAATCCTAACCCCTATAATTATTTTTTGTTTTTAGACAGATGAATGCAAATATACACTCCTACCTCAGGATGGGCACAACATGGTCTAATACAGTGATTCTCAACGAGGGTGCTACAAGATCCTTTTAAAACAGGTCAGCAACCCCCGGCACACGTGCCGAGCATGGCACACAAGGCCATTTTGCTTGACACACCACCAGCTGCTGCCAGACACAGAACCCGGGCTGCTCCCAGCAGGCAGCCAGGAGGCTGCAAGCCCTGCTGCAAGTAGACTGGGCTCTGCGGGCCGGCTGCAGCCAGGAGGCTGCAAACAGCTGCTTCGGGCTCCGGCATGTCGGCATTCCAGCACCTTCCAAGGTAGACATCATGGGTTTTTTGGCACTCTGTCCAAAAAATGTTGCCTACCCATTTTAAAAGATGCCACAGGGTGCCATGCAACTTTAGGACAGGCAGTTCTCAACTTACAACGTTTCGAGTTACACTGTTTCACACTTGTAACGTTTATAAATTAACACCGTTTCAACTTTACAGCGCCAGTTTCAACTTACAACGCTTGATCCAATGCAATGCCATGCCAACGAACAAGTTTGCTGCATCGCTCATCTCCCTGGAGAACATCTGTTCAAACTTCCTTGGACACTTTCTTTAAGCAAGCAGACAAGACTCCAGAAAAACCTGCAGCCAAGACTCCTGAGAAGACTCCAGCCAAGAACCCTTCAAAAAGTCCAACCAAGAGCCCTTCAAAAAGTCCAGCAAAGTCACCTCAAAGAAGCCCTTCCAAATCAATAGGATTGCTATTTACAATATAAATATATTAATGTAGCTATATTACCCATCTATAATTGATTGGCTACAAAATTCTGGGGTATTTTTGGTGAAAATAGGGTATTGGGCCTTGGGTCAGGAACCAATACCCCATTTATAACATCGTTTCTTATGAGAAAATTGGTTCCGAGTTACGTTTTGACTTAAGACGTGGTTTTCAGGAACCAACTGTGTTGTAAGTTCAAGGACTGCCTGTACTGTTAAGTGTACAACACCTACACATGATTCATAAGATAAACCCAGAGATTTCAAATAGGAAGTCATATAGTGTCAAAAATATTCTAACCTGTTATGAACTTGCTGAGTTCTCTGCAACTAAAAAGTGAGTGATTCTTCTAAGATAGAAAAATAATGAAGTGAAAGATAAATATATATGTATATTTGGCTACCAGTGCCTCAATCACTATAATAAAATAAATTCAAAATACCTATACATTTTGTTATTTGATTTTGGGTTTATCATGGAAAAATCCCCCTGACCCCTTAGCTCACAGAATGCAGGTCCAGGTGTCTCTAGATATGGCTCTTTGCTGATCAGAATTTGCTAGTTACACTACATGCAACTGTTCCAGAGGGCAGGGAACAGCTGCAAGCAGACCTGGACAAGTGGGCAGAAAACAACAGGATGCAGTTCAACAAGGAGAAATGCAAAGTGCTGCACCTAGGGAGGAAAAATGTCCAGCACACCTACAGCCTAGGGAATGACCTGCTGGGTAGCACGGAAGTGGAAAGGGATCTTGGAGTCCTAGCGGACTCCAAGATGAACATGAGTCGGCAGCGTGACGAAGCCATCAAAAAAGCCAATGGCACTTTGTCGTGCATCAGCAGATGCATGATGAATAGGTCCAAGGAGGTGATACTTCCCCTCTATCGGGCGCTGGTCAGACTGCAGTTGGAGTACTGCGTGCAATTCTGGGCGCCGCAATTCAAGAGGGATGCGGATAACCTGGAGAGAGTCCAGAGAAGGGCCACTCGTATGGTTAAGGGCCTGCAGACCAAGCCCTACAAGGAGAGACTAGAGAAACTGGATCTTTTCAGCCTCCGCAAGAGAAGGTTGAGAGGCGACCTTGTGGCTGCCTATAAGTTCATCACAAGGGCACAGAAGGGAATTGGTGAGTATTTATTCACCAAGGCGCCCCCGGGGGTTACAAGAAATAATGGCCACAAGCTAGCAGAGAGCAGATTTAGATTGGACATTAGGAAGAACTTCTTCACAGTTAGAGTGGCCAAGGTCTGGAACGGGCTCCCAAGGGAGGTGGTGCTCTCCCCTACCCTGGGGGTCTTCAAGAGGAGGTTAGATGAGCATCTAGCTGGGGTCATCTAGACCCAGCACTCTTTCCTGCTTATGCAGGGGGTCGGACTCGATGATCTATTGAGGTCCCTTCCGACCCTAACATCTATGAATCTACATCCAGAGCTGAAGCATATATACAGGTCAGAAACAAACTGTGAAGTCACCAGGAGCTGAGGGGGCTACAAACAAGAGGCATTTCAGTATTAATATCCATGGTGCCTTGCACCCAGGGAGAGGAAAGAAACAGCACAAACATAGCAGCTAGGATCAACCCACAGCTTTATAGGCACTGTATTAATACAAGTCATTCTTCAGCTTGTCTTCTCAAGAGTTCAGTCAGTGACACTATCACACTGTAAATAGGTGCCTACATTGCCAACACCACAGACTTTTAAAAAGGAGAGTAAAATCCACGCTACTTGCAGCTTTATCCCTTATACTGTTTGCACTCTCAGCTTGTACAGCAAAAATCATTAATGTTAGCTCTACTTCAGAATATCAATCTGGACTTCAAGCATGGCAGAAGAATGCCTGCCCATTATAGACCTAACTGTTTTCATTGTTCTTTCAAGTATACCAGGGCAGTTTCATTGCTACACTGGTGCAGGTGCCAGCACAGACTGGAAGAGAAAGTTTCACTTCCCCTACTCGTGGGCTAGCACAGAACCTGGTGTAGGCTCATGTCTGTCCCCTGCAGTGATCCACTAAGTTGCATCCCTGTTGTCAAAGCCTCCATAGACACCGACCCACAGCTCCCTGTCCTTGCTGGTGCCCCTCACTCCTGACTCTATTTTACAGAGAATATGTACTTTTCCTGAGCTATACTCCACCTCTCATCTCCTTGTGGATATCTGCACCCCACTGCCACTTCATTCCCAGAACATCCTGGACCACCACAAGCCAGGATCCACTATGGAGGTGCTACAGAACCTGCCTGAGGTCTGGTACAGAAGTCTCTTGTAGGGGGAGTACTGATGAAGGGGGACTAACATCTATCATTCCTTTTAGTATGAGAACAATTCACACCACAGGTAATTGGTCTCCAACAGGAAATCAGGCCTACAGAGGAACACACTCCTCTCCGTCTCCAGATTTTCTCTTTTATTGTAAAAACAAATTATATTCTGACTCAAACTCAAGAGGACAGTGCCTCTTCAATATACGAACAGTGGCTTATTTTGTCCACAAGAGGATCAGTTGGGACAAAGACAGAGAGACAATCATAGCAAGTTTGAGAAAGCTGGGGTTAAACTAAGCAGTCTGGGCAATATTCATTATTCACGTGAAGAAGTGACAAAAAGTAGAGACAGAACAGGAATGTCTAAGCAGGGAGTTATCCTGATGTAACACTAACACCAGTTTAAATTCACAGCTTGTCTACATGGGTGTGTAGACTAGTATAAATGAAGCCCTAAGAAAGCACAGCTATATACTGATGGGAAAGGAACTCATATAGAAGGTGCTGCATGTAAAATACTTACGTTTGTGGTAGAAAGTCAAACTGAGTATGTTGTACTGCAACAAAACTAATCACAATGCCTCCTATGTTTGCAACTTTGTTATTTGTGACTTTAACCCATTGCAGCTTGTCACTAGGATGCAGAACATCCCCATCTAGTGGGCTCTGAATAGAAGTAAGGACCATGAACTTGGAACCTAACCTCAGTCAATTCTTTTCTCACAATGGTTTTAAGTATAAGTGAAAGGAAAAGATAATCAGGTTGGATTTGCCTTGAGTTCAGGTAGTCTGATTTTTAAGTTTAGTTACACAGGTGTAACCTCTCTCATGGTGACCATCAGGCCTTTGGGTCCAAGCCAACTCCTCTGTCAACTGCAAAGTTATTATCAGTATCAGTGGGAAAGAACAAAGCGCTTCATTTTCTTCTTCAGTTTGCCAGTCACTTGTATTAGAAATATGTTCTTGCTTTCCTTGCTTTTTGGTTGTTCATCCTTCCTTGGGTGTTCAAGGTTTGTTGCATCTTTTCTTAAAATTAGGTTGTAAGCTTTTCAGGAAAGGACCCATCCCCTCATGGGTTTGTTCACTTAGGACAGGCCCTCCCCTTCCCTTAAGGCCTTTATATATGGCTAAAAGTACAGATAAATAAATAAATGACAATAGAGAAACTAAGAGTCACATAAGGTCAGCCTCGTGGCAGCAAACTGTACTGTCAGGCAGCCAACTTGGATTTGATCTTAGTCATAGTTCTAGGCCTGGAGTAAGTTCAAAAAAGGGAAAAGGGCCTTATTTACCCTAAAAAAAAAAAAACACAACCTCACATATCCTTTCTGTGCAAGATCACACTACATTATGAAGTGCTGCAATAGATCAGTGTTTTTCAACCTTTTTTGGACCAGGACCCATTAGTAAACATCAATGGCCAGTCCTAACCCAGTAAATAGTTTAAGTAGAAAACACACAAGTATTTTGGCCCCAAAAGACTTCTTACAGACTAAGTTAAAGCAGCTCAACAGTCCTATTTTTAAAGACAGAAATCAACATCAACAGGAAAACATTAACAGTAATATCAACATTTGACCTTCCATTACTCTCAAGTGCACAATGCACATTGCTGGTGCCCCTCACTCCCGACTTGCAAACCCCTGGCCCTGCCAGTGTCCCTCACTCTCAACTTGCAGCACCCTGGACCTGCCAGTGTCCCTCATTTCTGACCCACAGCTCCCTGGCCCTGCCAGTGCCCCTTACTTCCAAGCCACACACCCCTCTCCCTCCCCAGCCCTGACCCACAACTCCCTGTCCTTGCTGGTGCCCCTCACTCCTGACCCACAGTCCCCTGCCACGGCCCGCCCCCCCGCCAGAGGGGGCCTCTGGCTGCCCCAATCCAGTCCAGGCCAGAGCATAGCAGCTGTGGCAGCTCTGGCTCATGCAGGCAATCAGCAAGTCTAGCCCAGTGGAGCAAGTCTAACCCCAGTGCAGGCTGTGGGGATGAGGAAGGGAGGCCTGTGGGATCCCCAGCCCTGGACTGGGGCTCCTGCCACCATGCCAGGCCACCTGGCCATAGCCTGCCCCTGGGCAGCATCTGCCAGCCTCCTCACCCCTGCAATCATGGGCACCAGCCCCAGTACCACTGGCTTGGCCACGCAGCTCCCACGCACCCCTGAAGGGCCCCACCACCCCCTTGCCCCGTTGGAGGGGGCAGGCGCCTCCCCCCACCCCTCCTGCCCTGCCGCAACCCCAGCACCTAGACACTTTCTTCCAGTGCCAGCAGGCACCTTCCCCCCACATTCATCCCTGCCACACACACCCCAGCCTCCAAGCCCTGGCCTTCCAAGCCCTGCTCCCCATAGACTTACCTGCATCCAGCTGCTGGATCTGCTCCCACCACCCTGCCTGGTTGCATGCCTGCCATGTGCATACGCAGGCGCACACGGTGTCTCCTGCCTCCAATTGCCCCAAGCAGCTACTTGCAGGCTGGAAGGTTGCCAGCCTGCAAGGAGAAACCGTGCTTTCCTAAGTTTTTATGTGAGTGTTAGCAACCCTTTCAAATATTCTTGTGACCCACTTTTGGACTGTGACCCACAGGTTGAGAAACACTGCAATAGATGTATCTGTGCTCTCACTAGAAGAAAATGGAAAAAAAATCCTTCTTAGAAAGATACGGCACCAAATTCATACACATGTGCATGTATATAAGCACACAGCAGCTTGCATTTAAAGAATCTTCTCCCCTTGGCAATGTAAAGGTTTTCCTCTACTGTAGCATCTAATCATATATTACCTACATAAGAAAAATGGATTCCAGTAGCAATTGCACTGTGCACACCCACAGCCACACCACAAGATATAAATAACCTACCACTAACAGACACAAGTGTTACTTGGAATCTCTCTGTGGCAGAATACTAAAGTGCTCTGAAATCCCAATATCTGAGAACCTGCTCTGGCTAACGAGAGCTATGCCCAGAAGTAAATGTCACAGAAGTAGAGTCTTTGTTTCTAGGGTAAAGCAAATCCTGACTATGTTCCTAAGTGCTCTGAGAGGAAGCTGGAAGTTTGCTAATAGTGATGCTATTTGTGCCACTATATTCAAGGCTATGCCAGAATTCCCATTAGTAGCTCCTCCTTTTAAAGACCAGTCTCTCACTCTTGAAATGTGCCCACCAGAGTTTTAGCGAGGTAGTAGGGCCCAGAGATAGATACTGGATTTAGAGTCCAGGGACCTGCCTTCTAATCCAGCTGTGCGATTGGCCTACTGTGCGATTTTGGGCAGGTTACTTATATATATTTTCCCCCTTCTACCTTTTGTTTCACCCCCTGAAAGAGGGAAATGAGACTGGGGCAGGGACTGTCTCTCAGGATATGTATGCCTTAGTTGGACCTCCATGTGCTGCTGTTGAACAATAAGAGTATCTAGTTTTGTTATGCCTCTTCCTTAGGATGGACTTTTCTTTTTCTTTTTCTTTTTAAGGACAGTTGCATAGAAAGGAAAGCAAGAAGAACAGTAATGTTTTAGATTTGCAATATGCCTTTTCAATCTGCAGGATCTCAGAACTTCCATTGTTACAAAGGCGGTGTTCTACTGCTGACAGATATCCCCCCCCGCGACCCCTTACAGATGACTGCTACCAACTGATGTGCACCACACTGCACAAGTGATAACTGAAAAATGGAAATGCACAAAGAGACGAGAAAGCCTGGGTATTTACACTCTCATCCAAGACACAACGGACCTGATTTTCTGCTGCTCTAAACCTTATGCAGATGTTTACATTGGTACAATGCACGTGCAAACCCATGTGCACACTACAATGAAAGTTAGTATGTCACACTCTGTTTGCACTAGGTTAAGGGAGCAAGTGAGGTCTGGAGCAAGAGCATCAGGCTCAGGTGGCTCTAGTTAGACACAGAGCAGATGTCACTGCCACCTACTGCTAGTGTGTCAGGCCTCATGCGTGGATTACAACCAATTGTGGTGTGACAAAAGTCAAGTCTACCCCTTATTCTTACAATTGTGTGCAGATCAGGCCCTGTCTGGCAAGCCTCCAAGATATTAGAGCAGTTCTCAAACTTTTCAGACTTGAGCCACCTCTTGACAGACTCAAGGGACCCCTCATTAGACTTGAGGCAGCCTTCAATAGATTCAAAGCACCCCTTGAAAAAAGTGAAAACTAAGAGCTGGCACTTTTTGATGACAGAAAAACAACAGAGCTGTTCTTCTGTTGCAAAGCCCACAGCAGGGCAGAATGAGTTTGACATTATGGACACAGTGCTCAGCAGCTGTCAAAGAGGTAAACAAAAAGTTAGGGATAATTAAAGGAATTGTAAACCCAACAGAAAGTATCATCATGCCCCTTTATAAATCCATGGTGCATCCACACCTTGAATACTGTACCCAGCTTTGGTCCCTACACTTTAAAAAGGGATAGAGAAGAACTAGAGAAGGTGCAGAAGGGCAACAAGGATGATCAGCGGTAGGGAAGGGCTGCCCTACGAGGAGAGAACGAAGCAGCTAAACCTGTTCAGTTTAGAAAAAGAGATGCTTGTGGGGCGGGGTGTGATAAGGGTTTACACAATACTAGATGGTGAAGAGAAAGCAGATGGGGATTTATGATTTACTCTCTCTCACAAAACAAGAACTAGGGGTTGCCAAATGAAACTAGCAGGTAGCATGTTTAAAGCTAACTAAAGGAGCTTCTTTTTCACACTTTTACACCAGGTGTCATTTAAGGCTGGAACCTGGTTGCCACCAGATGTGGTGGAAGCCAAGAGTTTAATCAACTGCCCAGAGGGACTGCACAAAGTCTTGGAGCCAAGGGGCATCAATAGCTCTGGAGCAGGGGAGGGCAGGGCACAGCCTCCACTCCCAACTTCCCAGACCATAAATCAGTGTTTCCCAACCGGTGCCACGGCACAAGAGTGCGCAGTCAGAAATGAACAGGTGTGCCGTAGAATTTTGCCACTGGAATGAGCTGTAGGTATGAGGAGGGGGGATGCCTTAACCCGCGTGCTGAGGAAAAACAGTGTTAATGTACATGTACCTCGGGCTGGAAAAGGTTGGGAAACACTGCCCGAAATACTGGAGGCTGCAAGGGGGAGAGGAAGGGGAGGGGGGAGCCCTGGTCAGATCCAGTTCTCTCTGCCCCGCAGCATCCAGCCGAGAGCAGCTCTTCTGACTCCTGTTTGAAATCGTGGGGGTGATCCTGCAACTGCTGGGGGCAACCTAGCAGTGCGGCGTGCGCGGGGCTCCCGCCGCCCGGCCCGGCCCGGCCCGGCCCGGCCCCGCACACCTCGCCGCCAAAAACTTTCCTGTTCCCCGCACCCCTCCGGCCTGCCCCGGGGCTCGCGCACACACACGCACACGTGCACCCCAGGCACGGCGCGCACACACGTGTCCGTGCACACGCGCGCCTGCCATGCGCACACCCATGCCCGTGCACATGCGTACACGCAGCGGCCCGGCCCGGCCCGGCCCCGGGCCCGCACCCACCTTCCACCGTCTCCTCCAGCATCTCCTCGTCGCTGTCCATGGCCGGCTGCGGGGCTGCTGCTGCTCCTGCCGCTGCCTCCCCGCCTGCCTGCCTGCTCTGCGGTGCCGGCCGGGCGCTGCCTGCTTCGCCGCCCGCCCACGCCGGTGCCTCTGCGCTGCGCTGCTGCGTGCGCCCGCCCGGCTGCTCCGCTTTGTATAGAGCAGCTGATCCGCTGACATCACCCGGGGCTGGGGCCGCCGCCGCCTGACTGACAGCTCCGCCGGGCGAGGGGCCGGGCCGGCACGCGCACACGCACACGCACACCCCGCACCGCACGGGCAGCGCGGGGCCGGGCGCACGCACAGCTCAGCGCTGCCCCGCCTCTGCACGCGCACTGCCCGGAGAGAAAACACACACACACTCTACCTTAAGAGCCCACCCCTACAATGTGCGCGGACACACACGCACACATGCCACGCTGAGAAACCCACCCCTACAATGTGCATGCACACACACACACAAACACACACACACTGCCTTATGAACCCACCCCTACAACATGCACACGTACACACACACACTGCTCTGAGTAGCCCACCCCTACAACGTGTGCGCGCACACACACTGCCCTGAGAAACCCACCCCTACATGTGCGCACACTGCCCTGAGGACCCCAGCACTGCAACACACACACAGCACTGAGTTGAGACACCCACCATTGAACTGCACACACACACACAGCATGAGAAACCCACCACTGCAATACACACACATCCATCACTGCATTGCACATGCACACACGTCCTATACAAAGAAACTTATTACAGCATTGTGCATGTACACACATATGCACATGCGGCACTACATGCCACAAACATACACAGAGACTACACTAAGAAATCCCCCAGGGCATGGTGTGGGCCCATAGAAATGGCAATGAGAAATCCATCATTGTATTGCACAAATACACATACCGCACTGCACTGAGAAACCTACCGCTGCATTTTGTGAGTGCAAGTGCATGCGTATACACACACACACATACACCCCCCTGAGACATTCACCACTGCATTACATGCACACATATACACTGCACTGAGAAATTCACCCTGGGAAGGTGTACACATGCTATACTGTGAAACACCACAGCACCATAGATACACATTGTACTGAGAAAACCAGTGCAGTGTCCACACAGAAGTAAAGAACAACAGAAACATTACACTCTGAAGTTCAACTAAGCATTACACACCCCAAAAAACAGGCACACACAGCCCACATTGTGAAACCCACCATCCTACATCAGATATGTACTGAAACAAAGAAATGCACAAAAGCAGGGCTTAAACAGCGATGAATACACAAACACACATGTAAGAGATGCACCAAAACTGGCACACACCTACACAGTAGCAAATATACATCGGGGCAATCAGCAATATTGCCAATTCCGAACCTTAGCAAAAGATGAAGCAGAACCTTGCATCAAAAGACTGGCTTCAAAATAATTAGATTTAAAATAAGAATGTCAAGTTCTTTTTAGTTGCCTTATTGTGCTTATATAACCTGAATTTTTTCTGACATAAACCTGGGACTACTGGAGTTATGTTAAGTAACCCACCAAATATCACAAGATGCCCAAATAACAAAAACTGCAATAGGCACAAAGAGCAGATACTTGGACTGGCATAGACATATACACACAAGGCAGGACTGAAACAACAGAGAAAATGCATGGACGCTTGTGAATCTACATTGGGTTCTTTTGGAGGGATGCTCCCCAATAACTACAAATCCTGTGTGAGGAAGAAAGAATAAAACAGTACCCATTTGGATTCCTCAAGGTGTTAACCTACTAGTAGGCCATAAGCTGATCACTGTGAAAATGCTTCCTCACAATTTTTCATTTGATAGTTCCCTTATGGGATAATTCCCTCTTATGGACCTACCTCCTTAACCAGCACTTAATCACCCTCTGCTGGGCACCTAAAGCTTTTTGTCTTGTAGACCATCAGGAAAAGGTTCTAGATCATTCTCCGAGCCATGCTTTAAATAAGTTAACACCACATGGAAAGGATCTAATTGCCAGAATGCACCGGTCCTTTGCATGATTGATAACTCAGACTCAAGCAGTTTCACATGCACAAGAAATCAAGTGTGCTGATTTGGGATATCTGCTTATGTATAACTTACTAATTGTAGTTAAGGTTATGAGAGTGCTGTACCCATGAATGACTCTACATGCTGTCAGGACTTTTGTCATATATCTCGAAAGGACTGTAGTCATGAAACCTTGATGGCTCCGATTTAAGTAGGCGTCCCTTAGGAGATAGCTGAAGACCAGGACAACCAGTTCAGCCATATTTGTGCAGGAAGTCAGAGGTTGGAAATAATAAAAGCCCCAAACCTGTTGATACTAGGACTGAAAAAAATCCAAGTGCGTCACAGAAAACTCTGAGAGAATCACAGGGGAAGAGGAAGCTTTGGCAAGGGTGATGAAAAGAGGGACACGTTCTTGAGCATGGGGCGCTACTTTAATTGTGGGACCAGTTTGGGATGAAGGAACCTGACTGTACACAAGAGACTTCATAACTTTCAATACTCCAAAGTAGAAAATGCCATAAATTGGATTGCCTATACAACCTTAATTTGCTCTCTCCCAACATGCATCCCTTGTCTTAGAGTGTTTAATTACACGTTCATTTCTATATTCAGCATACAGTCTCTGTCTTATTCAATGAGTGACTATTCCTTATTTGCAGTATGCCATCCAAACTGCATTATATTATTACATCAATAATTCATTCCGGAGTGTTTCCAAGGGTCTCCCTCTATAGTAACCAAATTCTTTGTATCAGTGAATTTATCTTCATAGTATGTTTGTGGCATTAGGCATAATTATTATTTCTATTTTACACATAAGGAACTGAGAGGTTGAGACCAGAAGTGTCCACTAATTTGTTAGCCAATTTGCAAGACCCTGGGATCTGGTTTTTCAGCTCCTACTGACTTCAGTTGCAATTGTGCAATCTCCATGCATCTTATACCAAGCACCCAGAAATGAGAAGCACAGACTCAATACTACTCATTTACAAGTGCCATGCAGTGCCATGCTGGGATATGCCACACTTGCTCCACACATCCCCTTCCCAAACCAGAAACAGCATCGCCTATAGTATAACTAAGGTTGGTGAGTAAGGCACCAGCCCTGGGCACCGATTTAGAGGACATGTCATCCACAGCAGCCTCTTTGCAAAGAGGTAAGCATTCAGGCCTTCTGTTTTCTCTTCCCTATCACCCCCTTGCTTTCCACTCCTCTCTCCTGCTCAGGGCACCAAAATTCCTACTTACATCTCTGAACATAGCTTTCTAGCAGAGAGTGGTTTCTATGACAGTGAGTTTTCCTTATCAGTAGTGTAACTGGGGCAGGAGGGGGCACTGGCATAGCAGTCTGGGGAGAGGAGGTGCTGGAGCAGTAACCCTGAGCATTACTTTTTGGAGGGGACACAAAAAATAGCCATATGAACTGCTGCTGCCCAAACCACGGAGCTGCCCTGCTACACCTCTGCTACTTATATCTGGGATGCAGAGGCTGTTGTATGCAGCTTTACTACTGCTGGTTTGGAAGGTAGCATGTGAGGAGCAAGTGCAGTATGTCTCAGGATGGAGCCACCTAGCGCCAGAAATGAGTGCTATCAATGGTCCCTCAGTGGTCAACCGTGAGTAATTTAAGTGACTTGTCTTGCATCATAGAGGAGTTCTGTGATAGATGCAAAGATGGAATCCAGTTCTCCAGAATGGTATTCAGCTCTCCAAATCATTACAACATCCTTCCTTTTCTTGCAGTCTCTTGTCTTACATGCTATCCACAGTTCAATCCCTTAAAAAAAAGAAGCAGGAGTCCTGCAGATAACAGCTTTATTCAGTATTTATGAAGAGTCATTCTCAGGGCATTATCTATTCTGGCCATTGAGTGAGTCAGAAGTCCTGTGGGAAAAAAAACAACACATAATTGTATCATAAGATATAACACACAAAGGCTGATTTAAAGTTGTAAGAATAACCTCACTTCCTGTGAAGCAGAATGTGTCTGGTTGTTCAAATAGAAGATATTACTGAACAGATCTTGCTTCTTATATATTCCCTGACCATCATGGATACAACACCCCTACAAGATTATTTAATTCCCATGTGTCCTAACTTTGGAGTGCTTAGCTTTGCAAAATTAATAGTTTTTAAATGTAATTCCTTAATTTGAAAAATACAATAGAAATGTCATCTGGTGGAACCATACTGAGGATGATTTCAGTGATCATCAGTATTCATACTTTTGTCCACAGTACAGACTTGGACCACCTGAGCTAATGGAGTGACTGAGGTAGCAGCAGTAGGCCATTATCATCCATGTGGGCCGCACACTAGAAAGGGAGGTGGGATATACTTTGCTAGTGGGGTTCAGAAGTATAGGCTAACAGTAGAGGAAAAGAGGACTCAAAACCTCTGGTTTACATCCACTCTGAAGGGGAGGGGACTGGTGTAGTTACAGAAGCTTCTCTTTCTGCCCCTGTTTACTCTCCTGCTCCCTGCCCCCCTTTTTTTCTATCCTATTGTGGCTTGAGTCCCTGCCCTTCTTCTTCTGCTATCCAGTCCTCCCAGATTCTGCCCCCCTTTGTTTCTATACACTCCCTTTATTCCCTCTCCCCTCTCTCTACTCCCGTGCAAACTAAACAGAACTCATCCTGCTACGTTTTTAACAAATATCTTTTGCCATCTCTACATAGCAAAATCATTATTGGGAAAGAAGATAAAATTACTGCATCCCAAATCCACCTGAAACACTAAAATAAGCATTAATAGCTGTACTACTTCAAACTGTGGGTGGCATTTCAGGTTGCTGTGTGTTCAGTGACATATTTACAGACTGCATAAAGATATCTCTCTTTGAATGAGGACACTTTAGACATAATGCCAAACGGCTGTACAGTAGAACTATGCTTTGTTGATTCTTGACATGTGAATGATGAGATGTGCCATTCAAACATTTACAATACATATATGGCCCCTCTCTGCCATATAAGAATTTTCGTGTTTCTTTAACAAAGAGGCCATATAATTTTTTAATCTACTTAACATTTAAAATATCATCAATGTATATTTATTCCCTGTGCATCTGTTCTCACCGCTTTCCTGCCAGGGGAATCATCACAGGAAAGTAGCCATAGCTGCGGTGGACAGCACTCACTGATGATCAAGGGAATCTATGCCCAGTGGAGAAGCTCTGATTGAGGTTGGTGAAACTGTGTAGGCATGGAATGACAGTGGATGTAAAGTCAGCCATCTGCTGCCAGGTTTGTAGTTGATGCCTCTTAGACAGGTACCACATTGGGACATTGGACCTTAATGATTGCTTTTTCAGTCGGAAGCACCTTTGCACAGTGGATTGGCTGATGCTAGGAAAGTCCTTTTTCTCCAACCGCTTTGCAGTTTGGAGAATGGGAAATACCCAAGCATTGAACAAAGAAACTAAGGTGCTGATTCTGGGCTTTAGAATTAAAAGAGCAGGTGGATCAGGAAGGATCTCACAGACACCCAGAAAGGGAGGGAGTGCTTTCACAGCAGGATGAGTCCTTTTTAACTACCTGACCTGCTAACATCAGAGCTAGTTGACCTCAGAGAAAGAAACTCCACATTTCAGAATACAAATTATGAGCTGTAGGAGGAGATTCCTAGATGCTGATTTAAGCCTAATTACTTTCGAGGGATGAAATCTTAGGCATTACTATGTTCCTTACTATTGCCTACTGACTAGTTTCCTTCTTAGCTTCCAGGGTTCTCTAAATCACCTTCCTCAGTACCTGACTGGGGACCCATGAGTTGCATGGTGAGCCTGGAGTTGTAAGTCCAGGCTAAGGATTCTAGCAGGTGTCCTAAAAGTTAGGATTTACAATAACTAAGTTCCCTTTGTGGGTTTAACTCTGGGTGCCCTAGACACTTATATCCCTATTTAAGCATGTAAATGAAATTAGCTGGATTTTTAGCTGGAGCAACCCTCAGCTTCCACTCCCTGACTTTAATGTGTGTTTAATGCCCCCCTGAAAGTCAGGATTCTGTTAATTAGCTGTCTGCTTTTAGGCAACTAAGTTTAGGCCTATTACCTCTGACTCCTAGCCTTTTGCTTTGATCACATCTTTATAATGTGTGAACTAATGCACCAAGTTTCGAATAAGTACTGATATTTTGGGACTTTCTTTTTTTTGTTCAGTATGTGGAGGGAGGAAAAAAAAAAATAAAGGAATGTCCTGTGGATGGTATTATAAAACTGACTGTCAGCTCCTAACCTGGATGCAAAGTAGAGGGGGAAAAGGTGAGCTGGGCCCCCTCTTGCACTTCTCCATGGAAAGACTGGCCAGATTGTAAGAACTGCCAAGTCTAGTAGTCATCAAAAAAGACACAGACAAGATGAATTTCAATATGGGTCTGCCTTCTATCAGAAATTTAGTCTCACATTGTGAGACCCACCATAATGCTGTACCCACAGACAAAGACACAGTCACTACACAGTGAAACATACCACACCACGTCATCTTAATTCATGTACCAATGAGTGTATTCATACAGTACAAATGACATCGACAGAAAGAGCACAGAGCTACCACACTTACAGAACGTGACTATCCTGCACACAACATTGGCACCTAATGGAGCTTAGGAGCAGCCCTTCTGCCACCAATGTGTTAAAGTCCTTAGCTACAGAAAATCTCTTATTTCATGTTCTCTGTCTTTCTTTCAAAATCTTTCCTATGAGCCATGTAGTTATACCTCTTAGGCCCTGAATATCTTAAGAGATTCCTTGCAAAGACACCCTATGCTTTCACAATGGACAGAGTTAAGTTGACTTAGATTTAAGTTGACTTGAGTCTTAAGACTTAAGTCATTGGATTTAAGCTGAATTGCCGCTTTTGGGTGTCTCTCAATGAGTGCGTATGTGCAGGGACGTGCATTTCCTGCAGGACAAATAGCAGCAGCACATACTTGGAGGGGAGGGGAGGGGAGGCCTGGGTAGGGTAGGGCAAGATAGGGGAGGCTGAGGCCAGCATCTGTACTGGCCCCAGCAGCTTTACCTGGGGTCCTGGGGGCCTCTCAGGGCAGCAGCACTAAGCCAGCCACTTGGAGCCTGGCCAACAGTCAAAGCATGGCTCTAGCCAGCCAGGCTCTCTTCCTGGTGGTGCATGCTGCTATCATTTGCATTTGCTTTTTTTTGGCGGCGATTTTTTTTTTTGACACCAGGATCTCCCAGTGTCAAAAAAATCTGCCATAGTGCTAATTTGCAGTGTGGCAAATGGGTGCACATATGTCGCGTGTGGTTTGTAGTGCCTCAGACTGATCTGAGGTGCTGCAAACTGTACATGCACCCTCGTTAGGATGTGCCCTCAGTGGCTGTTTTTTGGTTCTGAGAGTAAAAAGCATATGTCTCATACCCATCCCCTTTCTACCTGCACAAGTACTTGGAACCTGTGAATGTACAAGCAAGCAAATCAGAATTTGCTTGTCTTGCTGGGATCCTATGACCCCAGCTGACTTCCTGCCCCTGGGGCAGGGGGCTGGACTCGACGATCTTCCGAGGTCCCTTCCAGTCCTAATGTCTATGAAATCTATGACATCTATGAAATTACAATTCAGGGATCTCTTCCTCCCAATTCAAATCCTCTGTTTGCTCTATTTGCTGGGATGAGGATCCCAGTACAGGATGAGGGAAGATAGGGTGTTGTGTTTCAAATGCCCCACTGCTAGGTGATCTATAAAAACCCCAAATGCCTTAGGGACTCTTCCTTCCTTCAATTCCTTTCCAGTAAGGAGATATTTTTGTCCATATCACCTCTTCTGATGTATGGCATTATTTGCCTAAATGAAACTAGTTTTCAGAACTCATGACTGAAAATACAGAGAAGCACTGACATTAACATTATGGAAAAAATGGAAAAGATTGCTTCCCTGGAGAAGTTGAATCTGAACTGTTGGCTATCATCCTTCATTTTGGCTTGCCTGTCTTCTGCACACACACAGGGTTTTTTTATGTGGACAGTCTTTTCATGGATCCCCCACTGTCTCCTCTCCATTACATTTAAAATTGCATCTTGCACCAGACATTAGAGGCAAAGTTGATTTCTGCCAAACCATTGGCAATAAATCAGTGCAGAGTGGAAGCTGCTCCATTTTCTAAATAGTTAATCACAAGAGATGACCCCTGGGGTTTTCCACCTATTCTAGCAGAGACATTAAGAGCACACTATTATGTTATTAATATAATCCAAAGTCTGGAAGCCCATGTCCAATTACATTTCATTCTCCTATTCTGTGCAGAAATGTTTAATTTAAATCTTCTGAAGGCACACAGGAGTTTGACATGTAGGGGGAACTCTTAACATAACAACCTTGAAGCTGTTCCTCAAACTAAGAGAGGGAGTGAGATTTCTTTCTTTGCACTTCACTCCCTTACTTTAACCAACAAATCCTTCCAGAATGAACATGTGCATCTTTTCTCGGGAATGGGTCCATTTGAATCCAGTTTTCTCTTCCGCCAACTACTTAGTAACTGGCACCGCACAGTAATTTCTCATTTAATTCTTCTAAGTAAGTTGGGGGTGGGGGGAGTGAGATTTCTCTTTCCCTCATACTATGATTTAATTTTAGGTGGATGCCATTTGCAAACTGGAAGAGCCCGGTGGACTTGGAGATGGGAAAGCAGTTGGGAGCTGGCTGGGAGTCAAGTTCTAGTGTATGTCAGTCAGACAGTTTGTTTAATTACATTTTTATGGCTGTTGAAGAAATTGAGACCTGGAAGGGTAGCTGAGGCTCAGTAAATAAAAGGACAAGTAAGCCTGGATGCCCATGGAGAAAGACTGAGGAAGGGTTAAAGATTTGCCGGGCCATTGAGGGCCAGCCACTGTAATTTTTAATAAGCATCACTCCATAAATAATAAACCAGTGGCATAAGTGTGTAGAGAAATGATGCTACCAAAAATGTTACCTGGTAGTTTCAACATAAAATTCACCTATCCAACTCTTTCAGATAAAAGTTTTAAGTAATTATGTATATGACACATGGTTTATGGAAAACTCCTACTTTGCTGGTTAGAATGATTACATACTTTCCCCTCCAAAGGCCTTTCCTGGTAGGACAAATTCTCATAAAAATATATAGAATAATATAATTAAAGAGAATCAGTTTATTCAGCGCTATCAATATCCTTTCTACTGCAGTACTTCCAGGCATAGTCAAGCTCCTATATATTAGTGTGCATGAGAAAGAGAACGCATGGGGATGCAGGATAAAGTTTTTATTGCCTTCAATTTAGGATAGCACAAATGCCAAGTTGTTTCTATGAGTCAGATACCTTCCTACATTAGGCCACCTAGCTACTGATCTTTTCATGTTTAAAAAAAAATCAAGAAAAGAAAAAAATCTTTTAGGCCTCTTACGTCCTAAACTGCATTTTTACCTTTGTGCAGAAAACTGTTTCCTCTATGCACTACTCCTATTCCTTGCTAACCCAGTCATTGCATTGTCAAACTGCAGCTTGGCCTTCATCCAGTCCAGCGTGTGAACTGTTAGTGCTGAATTCCAACTAGAAACCTGCCTGTTTTGGACTCTCTTGCAGCATCAAAATAATCTTCTGTAGCTATGGACACGAGGTATATATGTGCTCCAAATTTTGGCCAGTGTCTTGGCCAGCAAGAGATGAAGCAATGGACTTTTAAAATCCCTTGCTGATTCTTGCTCTACGGAAAGTGAGGATTTATTTTAGCCACTAAGTTAGGATTTTTTTTTTAATGGAATTTTTACTGGCCTTGTCAGCTCTCTATCAGGAGGAATTTGTGCTGAATGAACTGTTTTGCTTCAAAAGCCTGAGTTATATTATTTGTTGTGCACAATGGTGTCATTCCATATCAGTTTGGAAGTTCTGACATTTCTCGTTGCTGTTGGGCTTTGGTCTCAGTTACATAAGCTGCCATGTCAGCCCGAGATGAAACCAAGTTGATGTAAACAAGTAATGCCAGTCTGGATCCTCAAAAAAGTAGAAGTAACTCACAGAGGAGCTCATCTCTTCTCTTTTCTGAAACTTTTCTGACAGTTGTTTATGGGGTGCTGGCTACTTTCAGTGTTGAGGTGCTGTTCTCCCTAATCTGCTCTCCCATGATACACCTTGTTCCCAGAAGCTACCATGATTGGCACCAATAAGGAAATTAAACATCGGGAGTAGCTATCACGTGAAGGGTTCATGTGATAGCTACCCCCCTAAAGTTTAATCTCCTTATTGGTGCCAATCATTGTAGCTTCCGGGAACAATATGCACTTCTGGCACAAGGCAGCAAGAACCAAGCAATACCCTTTACCTCTATTTATGCTTCTTTAATGGTATCATCATATAGTTGAGTCATTTGTTGAGTCTCAAGCTTCCTGAGCTCTCCTTGCTCTGAGTTTGGAGGCAGTGGTAATTGACTGCAAGCTGTACTTCATCATGCCCTGAACAACCCTCATGTAGTTCAGCTGCGCAAAACCTTCCTCCTCAGTTTCTAAATTGGGGAGAAAGTCACAACTGCCTCCCCACAAACACAAACTAGGAACTGCACACCCTTGATCCCAAAGGCAAAGACCAGAATCAACAGACAATGAAGGGAGATGCAGGGAAGCAAATGGGAATTCTGTGTGATTGGAGCACTTACACAAAAATCTTTTGTACAGCATTTACACACTTGCATCTCAGACCTAAGTGGATAGAGTGTAGCAGATGTGCAGAACCTTATGTGTGTTATCAGGCAGCAGTCATGAGGGTGAGTCACAATATGGGATCCTGGCCTCTGAATACAGTGAGGAATAACTTCACATTAAAACCAACTATACAGTGGTAGCTAAATAGGAGGCTCTACAATTAATATGTAAGTGGTATTATTTATATTAATATTCATCCTGTCCTTCACATACTTTGCCATAATGGCTTAAAGGCATCAGAGAGGTGGTTAGCTATGTTAGTCTGAAGTCAGGCATAAGGCAGGGTGGCAGCTAACTGCTTCAGCATCATGAGTTTTTGTAAGAAAGAACCTACTTCATCAGATGCTAGCATCCTGATCATGCCTTGCTGAACCAGTTAGTCTCCAAGGTGCCACTCTTCCTTACCTTCTTCAAGGACTTAGATAACTGATGCTACCTTGCTTGAGAAACAGATGGGGATATTTGGTACCTGCTTTATCTATATCGTGGAATAAAACTTTGCATGTCTTAGTACATACATTACAAAAACAACTACTCCAATTGTCTGAATTTGATTGCGTCCCTCATATCCCATCCTTCAAACATAAGTTATCTTGCAATGTAAATTCTCTGAGAATGAGACAGTATATTCCTAAGTGTCTGTAACACAACGAGGTTACAGTCCTGATTGTGGCATCTGTAATAAATATTGCTCAACAACAATAATTTCTTTATAATCAGGAGAAGCATTTATGGTGCTCCAAGGAAAAGTTTTTGAATGGCTACTGATGGAGCATGGCACAGAGAGCTAATGGGTTTAGAAAGATCCCTGCGCTCCGGGACTCCTTCATTTGGAGTGTCCAGATGGACACAGTTTGGAGTGGGATGGGGGGTGGGGAAGAAGGGGAGGGTCTTGGTAGTTACAAATCCAACAGTGCATTTCTGGTCAGTGCT